>NW_024366592.1:6496012-6972469 GCF_014805655.1 Passer montanus
CGCGCCGCCGGCCCCCGCGCCCCGCCGCGCTCCCGCTCTGCCGGCCGGGCAGCGCGCCTGCCGCTCTCCGTGCTGCACGGAGCGTTTGGCGTTGCCTTCCGCACTGCCGCGTGCTCCCGTGCCAGAGGAGAGAGGTCTGACCCCTTCCTTAGCGGGAGGATTTTGGACGTGGATCTGGCCGTTTTTCACTGGAGACGTTTGGCGGGAAGAAAAAGTACTAACAAAGTGTCCTTAAAGTCAGTATTAATACCCGCTGCTTTTCAGCTGAGGAGCCAGCCTCCTCTTCCTCGGATGGGGAAATTAGCTGGAACACGATGTTTTCCGAGATCCCTACCCAACTGTACTCAGTATCTTCAGCTGAAAAAAACCCCGAATTTCATTTTCAAAAGAAAACATTGCACTTCAGGAAATGTCAACATGTTTTTGTTTCGACATTCTACAGCATTTTGTCTTTTTATTTGAAATTTTTTTTGAAAAGTAATATACCATCCTCATTTATTATTATTTTTAAAATACCAAAATAAGAAGGCTACAGTATAGTGGCTTTAAAATGCGTGATCTGCAGTAAAATAATTAGATTATATTGTATGAATTGTTTTGATCTTTCCCCAAATTAGATGTCTTCTGCTTTCATTTTACTGGTAAAACCTTGGAGACTTTCTGTACTTTTTTAATACTGATTTTTTTATCCCACCTCTGATGTTTTCTTTACTTATGAAGCTGAAAAAAGGCATTTTTTTCCTGCTGGGTGGGTTGTATCTGCACTTGTGGTTTGCTGTGCTT
The DNA here is from genome assembly GCF_014805655.1 of Passer montanus. Classification (NCBI taxonomy): domain Eukaryota; kingdom Metazoa; phylum Chordata; class Aves; order Passeriformes; family Passeridae; genus Passer; species Passer montanus. Next base: position 6,496,796 of record NW_024366592.1, read on the forward strand.
CGTCCAGGCTCAGCCACCTCCTCCATCCAGGCAGCTTGTGTGCCTTTCCTCTCCCTGCCTGTTTTCTGTCTTCCCCACATCAGTCATTGCAAGACTGAAAATTAGGCCAGAAAATAGAGGAGAATGTGTTTTTCTTCTCCATTTTTTTGCTTTCTAATAAAAATAATTACCAATTCATTTCACTTAAAGAGCAAGCAAATGTACATTTTCCTGTAATGTAAAATTAATAACGATAATAAAAAAATAAAAATAACATGTTAATATGTAATGATAGTATACCAAGTGCAACTGCCTAAAAACAAAGGAGCGGCAGACTCCCTGCTTCTCCCTGGAGAAAACAAAGCCACCGCCGCTTTGTAACCCCTCTGGAATTCCCCCCATTTCCCAACCGTGCCTGGCTGTGTGTACCTTCCCCGTTTTAATTAACCCGCTGATCCAGGTCCTCCACAAGCCATGGGCAGTTTGTTTGCTGTTGAGGGTTGTAGGATCCTGTGGGGATCCGCTCTCAGGTCTCGGGGGGCAGTTCCCTGGCTCTGGATTTTGGAGAAGGGCAGGGCTGCTGCTGCAGATGACACATTGCGGGATGTCACTGCCGTGGAGGACACCAGTCGTGGCCCGGCTGGACCAGGCTGACCTGGATGGGTGCTTGTGGCAGGCTGTTCTGTGCTGTGCTGTGTTTATACGTTTTGTGCTGCGCTGTTCTGTGCTGTGTTTCTGTGCTCTGCTGTGTTTCTCTGTGCTGTACTGTTCTGCTCTGTTCTGTGTTTTTCTGTGCTGTGCTGTATTTTTCTGTGCTGTGCTGGCAGGGGCTGCCCCGCTCCTCCCGGCAGCTTTGGCACCTGCCGGCCGGCTCTGGGTGGAAGCAGGGAGCAGCACACCTTGTGGTTCAGCGTTCCGAATCCGCAAAGACAGGCTGTGCCAGCTCAGGCTTTTATACCTGGCCGTCCTACTGCGCCTGCAGCTGTTTGGAGGAGACAGCAAGGCAGGAACATTAGTTTCATTCCAGTTTTATCCTTGGCCTCACATCTGAGTCTTCAAACAAGGATTCCAGTCGTGGGCAGACGCCCCATTTTGTGTGCTCCAGACTCTTCCCCCACAAAGATCCAGCAGTTCTTTACATGGAGGCCAAAAATCCAACTGTTGCCTGATAAAGCCTTTCTGTCATGACTGGCTCAACCTAGAGTGAAACCAGGCACCTACCAGTGCAGAAAGGGCTCCTATCCCCTGCTACCTGGGCAGGCTGGAAGAGATGTCTATGTCCTAGCAAGTACATTTCTGGTCCTCACTTGCTTTGGGCAGAAAAGCTTGAGGTCTGGGAATGACCACACTGTACATTTTTTCTGCCAGGTGTGAAGCTGGAGTTGATACCATGAGCTTGGTAACCTGGTACACCACACCAACTTCCATTTTTTTGAACTTTTTTTTTTCTGGAACAAATGGTTGTTCCCATCTGAGCTGCTGGCTTCTGGATGTATATGTTTTATTCTAGGTCGAGACTGAGGGATCCCAAGTGAGGACACATGCATACACAGATGAATATAGATATTTATTTATTTTTATTAGTGGAAGAGAGACCTCTACTGGCTCAGCTCACAGAGCCACTCAGCTGACCACAGTCGAGCTTTCACCTTCTCTTCACCTACTTGGGAAATCTCTTGTGTCACAGCCATCTGCCAAGGGCAGCTAAGAAGCAACACTTCATGTTTTCTCATTAAAAGATCCAGCATGTCCCTCCCTGCAGCTGAGTCCCTCAGCTGCAATTGCTAGCATGTGAATTTGTGACAGCCCTTGGTGTAGCTTATTTCCTTTAGGAGGAGATGAATCCTGGGCACTGAAGCAGAGCAAAGAATTAAAGTGTTACTGGTGCGGGAGGACAAGTCAGCAGGGTGTTTTAATTGATTTCAGTTGCCTTTTATTCTCTTGATGTTCTTTCTCCAAGCTGGTTCTGTAGCACTGCAATGAGGATGGCTTCAGAAACCATCTCTTGTGGGTCAGGGCTCTCTGGCATCTTGCTTCTGCTGTCAGCTGGATTGGTGTTGACTCCTACCTGGGCAATACCTGGGGTTGACGATCAGAAGCTGGGTGCTTCTCTTCCTGGGCTGGGGAAGAGTTAATATATAGTGTGTTTTTCTAGCAAAGCTATCGTTATCTAAGCATAATTAATGTAAAACAGGGCTTGGTGTTTGCAAACAGGTGGAGCTGGGTGAGCCAGTTGTGTAAGGCCTGTAAGTCCTGGGCTGCCAGTCTGGCTGAAAGCAACAGAGGCAATACTTGGACAAAGGGACTGCAGCATCTCTCTTATGAGGAGAGGCTGAGGGAGCTGGCGCTGTGCAGCCTGGAGAGGAGCCCCAGCTGAGAGGGGCCCTCAGCCCTGGGTGTCCCTGTGTGCAGGGAGGCTCAGAGCAGGGCCCAGGCTCTGCTCCAGGGCCCAGCAATGGCACCAGAGCCACGGGCAGGGACTGATCCCAGCAGGCTCCACCTGGACGTGAGGCAGAACTTCTGCCCTGGGCAGTGCCCAGGCACTGAACAGATTGTCCAGAGAGGGTGTGGAGTCTCCTCACTGGAGATGTTCCAGACCCCTCTGGACACAGTTCTGTGCTCTGGGATGGAGCAGGGAGGTGGGACCAGCTGACACCACTGTGGTCCCTTCCAACTGACCCATTCTGGGATCCAGTGATAATGAGTACTGCTGAAATGCTGGCTTAGGCATCCCCTTCCTTCCTTACCAAGCCCGCTCATTCCTGCCCCTGGCACTGCTGGTGAAGTTAGTTCAGGAACCATAGTAGAGAATGGATCTTGCAGAGATTTCCCTCCTTCCCTTATGTGTTGTTGGTTTGTGTGTTGATATTTCTTTCTCCCCAGCTGGATCCATTTCTGGTCTTGCTCCTCACGCAGCTGGCACCAAAAGCTTGGCTGGCACAGTGGGTGGGAGGGAGCAAGCTGGCTGCACTACCATGAAATCACAGCCTGGGAGCTGGTGTGTCTTGCTTGTTCCTTGCACTAAAGCAAAAACTAAAGCCTTGTGTGGGATAACTGCTGCCCATCTTATGGTTATGAGGCTTGCTGGAAGTGCTGGGCAATCTTGGGTGCTGCAGCCCAGGGCTCTGCCTTCCAGCTTTCTCCTTATGTCTCTGGCCATCAAAATCTGCTCCACAAATGACCTGAGAGCTGCTTAGCTGGGGAAGTACAGGTCGATGGCCTGAAGTTTCTGCATCGTTTGCCTGGGGATCTCAGTCACAGAGCTGTTCCACAGGGATCTGCTGGGTCACAGTTGTTCATTTTTTGTGGGAAAGTGGCCTGGATACATAGATAGAGGAATATGTAGCAGTGGTTTCTGGAGCTGCAGGCCGGTGCACTAGGTACTGTCACTGTGCCTTTCCCAACAGATCTCTGTAGCAAAAGCACTTGCTTGGTTTCAAAAGAAAAAGTTGTTCTGCAGACACCTGTTATACCTTTTCACCTCTCTCACCTGTACCCCTTTTCCAGTCATTGAGTGGTGAGAGCACCACGTATTTGCAGACATTAATTATCTCTTCTTACCAAGTTTCTCTTTTCTCTGGAGAGTGTTCTGTGTTCTGGGTGCTGTATTCTTGGCTTGCTTGGGTCCTGCTGTCCTTGTGAAGAAAAAAGGAAAAGAAAAAAGAAGAAAAGTGAAATGTTCACTGTCATTTTTCTGCCCCAGATGCTAAGTACTGATCCTGGTTTGTTTTTATTTTTTTTTCCTTTCCTTTTATCCTTCCTCTCTCTGTCCAGATCTTTTGAAAAGAAAATCTTGACAGACCTGATCAGTTCAGGATTTGAAAGTCTCCAAGACCAGCTAACCTCACTGTAGCAGGTAAAGTCTTCTGCTATACTCATTTAGAATCTGATTAAAAGCCTCCTCTAATTTCTGCATCTTAACTGCATCACTCCCTCCCAATGCCATTTACTGCTCTATCTAATCTGCATTTGTAGTGCCCCATGGGCTCTTGATGCCACCACCTCATGTCCTACCTGTCACCCTCACCTTAAAGTGTGGTTCTTGTCTGAAAACAATGACCCTGATGGTATTTTATTTAGTTATCGTGTTCAGCACAAAAAGGAATGACAGTCTCTGGTTCTTCCCCTGAAGAGCATTGAAGCAGTTTGCATTGACCTCATTCATACTCAGTGGTTAGCAAGATTTTTACAGGGGGCTTTGCTGGCTGGTGGTCTACTGGGATTTAAGGAATCACTGTTGCTTCTTATGGAAACCTGCCCTCTGTTTCTGATGGCAATGGAATAGAAGAGTTGCATCAAGCTTGTGTCTTCTGTCTTTATGTTCCAGGTGCTTGGTGGCTTGAACATCTCCTATCGATGAAAAATCTGAATTTCAAACCCCTGCCTTTCAGAAGGGATCACAGGATGGTTTTGCAAGAAGCCCTGAATGAAGGGCTTGTTGTGAGTACCTGCTTTGAGTAAGAGCTTTGTCCTTGCTCTTCAGTTTTGTCTCTTCACTGGCTGAAGAGTTCAGAGCACTGAACTATTTATCTGGATTCTGTGTGCCTTTTAAAAAAGACTAAAAATATTGTTTGGTGAAACAGTGTTTTGTAACTGTGGAGAAATTATGGAGGCTAAAACTGCTACACAAATTAGTGTTTTGTCTGATGAGATGGGAAACTGATTCAGGAATCCCGTGGCCATTATTAGACCCTTCCTGTTACAAATCTCAGTGCTGAGGATGCTGTTGTGCTCCTTGGAAAAGCTCTGTAAACTAAAGAAGTTAGTTCCTCTTGGCTCTCTGATGATCAGTACTTTGAACTGAGCCTGTGAACCTCTGTGGTGATGGGACTTTTATTAGGGCATTTACTTGCAGAACATGGGACTTGAGTAACCATATGGGAAAGTAGCTACTGTTTTAGGTACTCTGTAAAAAATGGGTTAGGAGAGCACAGGGAGAGAGTTTAGGGGACCATCTGAATTTGAAGTCTTTGATCAAATGCAAATGGTTTTTTTTTGGGAGGGGGGTGTCAGTGAACAGAAACAGGGGAGAAAAGGTGTAAGAAACCATGACATATAAATACTTTTTTTGGTTTTTTCTTTGTTTGCATTGGTTTTGAAGCCCAATATAAGTGTAAAGGTTTCTCATGTATGACACATAAAACAGCACACAGGACGATGGAGTTCTTTCAGGCAGCCAGAGTCTCCCTTTGTCTACAGATAGATAATTTATTGTCATGTATGACCTGTCACTAATATCTGATGGTACCCCAGGGTGGCAACCTCAAAAGACCAAAAGAAACTGAGGACACCAGGATTATGCTGAAGAATCTGAACTTTTTTTTTTTTTCCCCGCTTTTTGCACCAGCCGCAAACAATTACAGCATTTCTTTGGTCAGATGAGAGGAAAATAACCATTTTCCACTTTTTCATTAGTACCCCACCAGAAGCTGGATGTCTGTAATTTTACAGGAATACTCAGAATTAACAGATGGCCATTGGTGTATTTTGTGGGATCTCAGTAGAGGTAGATACACTGCATCTTTAATCTGCCCTGAAAGAGATTAAAAATGACAAATGGGCTTGTCCAAAGACAGGGTAAAGGTTTTCTTTCTTCAAGAAAATTTGCAAACAACCTATCCCCTCTATCTCTCCCCTCTTTGCTCTGCAATTACTCTGCAGTCTGGGCCAAAGCCCCTCCAAGGATTTGCAGGAACTGTGGCCAAGGCTGGGGAGACCACTGATTCTCCATTTCCCTACAGTTTGTTGCCCCTTTGAAGAGCAGCTGTTGCCTTTGAAGTGAAATTTTCTGAGCAAATGAGTACGGGCAGAGAGGGTGAGATTTTGGCTGGAGATGGGCAGCAGCAAATTCCCTTCCCAGAGGGGACTCTGCTGGCAGAATACTTGCAAGATTGAGGTTCAGCTGCTCCAGCAGCCCCTTCTCACTCAGAATGCACAAATGGTGATGAAGCAGGGGCACAACAGAGCTGCTGTATGTAAGCCTCCTCCTGGCCTGAAGTCCTTGGGAAGGAGGGAGGTCGCTGTCCTGCCTGGCTCTGACCCCTCAATCTTTTTTCTTTTTGCATTTCTAAGCTGAACTGGAGCTCAGGTAAATGCAGAGTTTGAAGTTCAGGCTTACCTGCCTACAGAGCAGGATGGAGTGCTGTGTTGCATAGGTAAGAGGCCTTACTGAGCAGGGCTGTCATTCCAGAGAAGCAAGAGTCCTGCAAACACTCAAATGTCTTTGTCTTATCCTTCTGCCACCTTTTTTTCCATATCCAGTTATGTCTTTTTATTCTCTGCAATATGTCCTTGTTGTCTCTACACTTCTCCAACCTGCCTCTGACCCCTGAATCCAAACCTAGTCTGGCTGGTGGTTTGTGCTGATATTCAGAGTTACTCCCTGTTTCTCCTGAGCATCTGGTATGTGCCCCACTCTGAGTGGCAGGTTAATGTATTAGGGACTGGAGCCAGAGCCTGACTTTTCATGTTAGGTGCTTAAAACCCAAATGTCTGTCCTTAAAACTCTGTGTTGTCTGTCACTCCTATCTGAAAGTGCCTGAAATTCCTCAGTACCTGCTTTACATGTGATGCTGCTGAGGTGTGAAGGTCAGGAGTACTGAGCATGGCTGGCTTGCTCCCATGAGATCCTCCTGAGGATCCTCTGTATCCCTCTGTCACTCCTGGGAGATGCTGGCACCTGATTCAAACTATGCAAATATTACCAGGGGGGCAAAGACAAAGAATTCAGTAAGGGAAAATGTCACTCTGTGACTTAGTTTGGTAGGATAATGGCTCTGTGACATAAACTGTCAGGCAGATGTGGGTATGGGTGTGCATGACTGTACATCACACACTTTGCTGTGCAGGACAGCCCTTTGGGAAGTGAAACCTGGAACCTGCTGCGTGGCTTTATTGATTTTCGGGTTTGCTTTGTGCAGGGTGATTGCTGAAACAAGATTTGTTCATGGATGTCAGGCCATTCACAGCACTGTGTTTTTATGCAGCTTTTCACAAGCACTAATAGAGAAACAAAGCAGTCTTCATGACCACTCAAATTTGTCTTGACTAAGCACACCATTGCTGAATAAAGTATGCACCTATTGTTTTCAGACAGCTGTAATCCCTCTCCAGACTTTAGGGTAATTTAATCTCTTGACATGACTGTGCAACTCCTGTTATTTTTAGGCACATACATTAAGAAAAGGAAAGGTTCATTTAATCTGAAAACATATTAGCAAGCATTCCTGGTTTCACAAATCTGAACCAGGTACCACAGGGAATAAACTGAAAGTCATTAATCTGTGATTGCTGTTTGATGGCTGGAATGAAGCAGTTTCAGACCCACTCCATACCTCATTTTGCAGGTACTGCAAAGCGAGTTGCTACTCTTGAAGATCATGTCACCAAAGGTTAAAAACTCATTGCAGATTGTTCTTTGCTGATACCAGCTGTCCACAGTCTGTGTGTGGTGGCCATGTGGGTGACCTGGTGGGGATGAGGGGAAGCCTTGCAGTCCTCTAGTGTCAGTGAGGGATTCGTGTCAGTGCCCTTCCCGATGATTCCTGAGGATGCTGAACTCACCTGTCTGCCCCTCCCGGTGTTGCAGCCCAGAGGACTGTCACTGCCTGCTCTCCTCCTCCTCCTTCTCCCAAACTCCTGAGTCACTCAAGACAAGTGACAATGGAGACTGTCAGGCTGTGTGATGAAGCTGGTGCCTGTGGGCTTGTGGCTTCCAGATGCTAGAGCTGAGGCCCTAAGTCTCCTCTTTGACACAGCAAGGAGCTCCTGTGTTGCTCACTGTGGGACTTGGGCAAAGCTGTTCCCCTCCCCAGCTCTACAGGGGAGATGGGGTTACTAATGCAGTTTACTGAAGGAGGTGAGAATTTAGTTTCTTTCTGGATATTCCTAGCAGCATCATCCAACAGGCACTGGGACGTGTGATGTGTGATGGAAGCTGAGGAAGATGTTCAGATCTCCACAGACTCTTCTAGGCTTAGCTTGGGACACTGGGACGTGTGGTGGAAGCTGAGGAAGATGTTGAGATCTCCACAGACTCTTCTAGGCTTAGCTTGGGTGGGAAAGTGAGGCTCAGGCTCTGCTTTTAACTGTCCTCTTTGAGAAAGAATGAGAAAAGGCAACGGCAAGGGACAAAGTGAGGGAAAAACCTTAAGCTTGTGGCATGTCTTGGGGTGGACAGCTAGCAGAAGATTGTTGACTGTTTGTTGAAAAGTCTCGCTGGCTGTGTTTGCTTTGGATACCACAAGTCACTGGGTCCTGGTGGGGACTGTGAGTCATGTTCCTCCTTGCAGTGGAAAACACGGATTCATCGCCGTGGTGCTGCGCTCCTGGCAGGGCAGACGGCCCCTTGGGAAAACGGGAAGGTGGCACAAGGCAGGAGGTGTGGAGGCCTTCCCCTCCAAAGGGGGTAGGAAAGTGTTTCTGAAATGCTTTTATCCCTTTGGGCATCCATCCTTAGCTCTGGGGAGAGCTTTGCTGTGGCCTCGAAAAAGGGACGTGCTGGAGTTCTTGTGTGCTTGTGTTGCTGTGGATACAGGGCTCTATTTTTGTGCCTCTTGCATAAGTTTTACCCACTTCTTGCAGTGCCTTAAATGCATTTTTAGGGTTTGGGGTCCTGGGTAGCTAAAAGCATTGAAGTTGCATCTTCTGAGGTCTCCGTGGGAGTTTGAGAAGGCTGGTCATGACCACATTCCCTCTGCTGTCTCTTCCTTTGGCAGAACTAAACCAAGTGGTGGTTTCATCCAGTTTAGGAAGGAGTGATGCCTTTATCTTGACTCAAGAGATGCTGGAGCTCCCTTTCTTTGGCTCACATGGAGAAGCCCTCAGTAGAAGAGAAGAATAATGCCAGCAGCTGTTGGAGGGCCAGCACAAGGTCAGCATGGTCCCACACTGCCAAAATACCAGCACTAATTCTGGCCCTGAGTGCACAGGGCACACAAATCATCCATGACTCTGGGTTTTCCTTGTACCAGTCCCGGTTCAACCCTTGATTTTATTCCTGCTGGAAGGGAAGAACAGACCTGCCATGGCTCCAGGTGTGAGTACAGGCTGTCACTGGCCTTGCCTAGCAGGGGAAAAGGACCTCTGTGTCAGGTGGTGGTGAGCTGTTAACTCCTTCCTTTACATCACAGACAAGAAATTCTTTCCCTGCTGAGGGACCAGTAAGTCCTTTGCTCTGCCACACATTAACATGTGTCTTGGTAGTACCCAGTGGTGGAATAATAATAATGTGGTTACAGGCCATCTGAAATGAGGTTGTGGCTGTAGCTGTCCCCATGGGCCACCTCCTCCTGCCTCCTGTGGGAGAGTGTGGGGCTGGTAAAGAGGCTGTGTGTGGTAAGAGAATAGGTATTTAAGGAAATGGGGTTTAAATGAGAACTTAATTACTCACTTTTGGCCTCATATCTGAGCAAGAATAACATAAAACCCTGAAATTAAGCACTAGTTGCATTCCAATACAGGGAAGAATGCCTCCAGTATTTGAAAATAATTCGAAGATAAATAGAATTAATACTTAACATATGAAAGAGACAGCTAATGTTTTGACAGACAAGCCTCCTCCTAAGAGCCAAGAACATGCATTACCTAAAGGAGGAAAATCCTCATTTGTACTGAAGGTTGCCAGGAGTCATAATTAAAGAACAAAATTAGTCGAGGAGAGGATGGAATGAAGACTAAAAAGATTGTTGTTTCTTAGATAACTGTGCAGGTGTTGCTGAAGGAACACACACACATTTCTGTGGGTTATTTTTTTTCCCCTTGATTGTCTCAGTGTCCATCAGAACATTCACTGCAGGTTTCCTTGTATTAAAAATAAAAATAGAAATGTCCTGCTGAGTAAGTTGTTCTGCCATGGGTGGAGATAAGCCTGCTTGCCTTCTTTGTGTATGGCCTTTGATGTCTAATCAGGGGTGAGGTGGGTTTTTTGCTGTTTTAGTGAGTCCATCATTAGTGTTTCTTTCCTTTGCTATCCTCTTGAACAAAGTGTGAGGGTCCTACAACCTTGGATACAACTGCCCTGCTGGCACATTTGATGGAAATTTCCTGGGCTGCTGAAGAGGGGTGGAGGGGTGGAGGGGAAGGGCAGATACCCAGTAGTATGGACCCACCCACAGGCTGTATAATTCTCATTTCTGCAGGAAACCAGCCTGAAATTTTGTAGAGGATTGGACCTGTTTGTAGGATATTTGTTATTCTGATGTTATTAACACTGGCTTTGGTTACTCAGATGTTCCCAAAGGGCAGGGAAAGGTAGATCACAGCAGTGCCATGGCCAGAGAAATGGTTAACTGGAAAGGAAAATCTGAGACTTTTTTTTTTCGTCAGAGAAAAACAGTGTCTCAGATTTATAAAACAAACAGCCTTCTCTACCTCGTACATCTTTCATAGCTGCAAATGTGTAAATCTTTTCTCCCAGAAAGGAATCCAGATGCTTACTTTAATTTGAGTCAAGATAAAGTGGCCATATTTTGCCTGCCTGGAGCATCTGCAGAAATGCCACTGAGGGTTTTTGGCTTGTTTTGGTGAGAGAATTACAGAAGTCCTCCCATTTTCTCCTCTTTCAAGGTTAGACCAAGAATACATTCAGCAGTCATAAGCCGTGGTGTATTAATAGAAAGATTTTTCTAAAAAATGTCCACTGCTCCTAGAAGGAGATTTATACTATGTAATCCACCATTTCAAAGGCTGAGGTCACCATTGAACATGTCAGCCCACCAGGATATCATAACACATCAATTACATAATCAATAGCACATGTTTCCCCCCTTTCCTTGCCAATTAATGGATTTTTGAAGTAGAGAGCTTGGCTTATATTTCTCCAGTCAGAAGGAGGGTTCGGAAGGAAAAAAGCTGGTGTTTAAGGTGCTCACATCAATTCTTTCTTCAGCAAGTGCACAGGAGCACCAGCTGTACTTCCACTTCTGCTTCCTGACTTCTGACAATTTTATTAATTCTTCACCAAAATGAATGTATATCCTACCAGAGGCTATTCAATTCTTTAAATTTCATCTCAATTTGTAACATGTTTCCTTGCCAAAAGATTTCTTCTCACAAAACCATCTTATTATCCTTTACCTTTTCAGTTCTTCTTGCAGATTCTGATTAGAGCATTCTTCTAATTTTGAATGGGATTAGGATGAGATAATGAGTGATTTATATCAATTGACAGGATATTTCCTGCTCTTACCATGATGTTTTTGTATAAATTAGGTATTTCTTTGCAAGATAATGGGCTTTTTTGCCTCACTCAGCTCTTTGCACTAATTTTTCATCCTATTGATTTACTTATTGAAGTAGAGGTATTTGGGACTCAGGTGTGAAACTCAGTGTCCCTTGTAAAGATAGTCCTATAACAGTACTTACCACTGTAGTTTGGCTTAATTTTTTTTTTCCAAAAAACATCCAAAATAGTGCAAGCAATATTTCATGATATTGAAATATTTCACATGACCATGTCACATGAAAACACATTTTTAAATGGGCATAGGGAAGAGAGACAAACAAGCTCATTTTCCTGCTGGTTTTTTTAACTGTTCCAGGCTTGGTTTGTCACCTTCTCTTTCTGCTTAGGATTTCAGAGATATAGAGTTAGTGTTCTTGAATGGAAAAAAAAAAATGAAAGAGAAACCAAACTCCCCAAAGCAAACTGTCTCTGTGTTTGTGTTGTGTGGAGGATCTTCCTGAGACCCAGGCTCAACAAGTTTCCCAGAACATCTTTCCCAAGGCAGCCAGAGGCATCAGGGGCATATTTCTCTTGGCTAGCCTTTCTCTGGAGAGATCCCTTGGAGGAAGTCCATGCTCTGGAAGGGTTTGCTCTTAGTGGAGATGAGACTCAGGGAACCAGTTCCTCTCCAGAGGGACAGTCCTGCTCCTTTTGCTTTTTTTGTGGCAATGGTTAACCACTCTTAATGGAAGATCTGCTGTGCAGTGCTTGACAAATGCAGAGGCTGAGCATGTGAGTGGGCATTGCCTCTCTTCTGGTGAGTGACTGGCTGGCAACAACTTGCCTTTTGTGAGCCAGAAGCTCTTGGAGAGCCCAGAGCTTGGGAAGACAGGCCCCTCATAGTTTGTCCATCGCTTCCCTGCGTCCCCTTATTCAAATGAGACATCTTCCTTCTTTCCACCATGATCCAGGCTCATGGACAAAGCACACAGGTGGAGTTTTCAAACCTAGAAACTCTCCCCTGAGCCTGCACAGACTGAGCTTTCTGGCAAGCTTATGTTGCTGATTTGGGGAGAATCACACAGGGGTGGCAGGAGGTCTGGTATTGGTGGCACAAATGCCATATTCCTTTTCCAGCATGTGGAGCCGTCACAGAATCCCCCAAACAGCTCTTTCCATACATATAGTCTGTAACAGGGCCAAAATATGTCTTTTCCCCTAGCCTTATGCTGAGAAGTAACTGAACCATTTTGCTGAAGCTTTCCCAAAAACCACTTAGCCTGGGGCAGGCAGCAAGCATGGAAAAAATCCAGCCCAAACAGCTGAGTCTGGCAAAGTTGAATACAAACTGAAACACATTCTTCTCATGGAAAAGTTTTGGGTGACCTCTGATATGCAGAGTTCCCTACTCCTCCTGTGTAAGACACACAGGCAAAGTGTGCAGCTCACTCTCTGTGCTCCTCCTCTTGGGTCTGTGTGCTCTGAACTGCGAGTTTTGTGTGTAAAAATGTGCACCCTTCTCTATATACCTAGAGCTGCATAGCTCCCTGCTGCACAGGATTCCTGGCTCCAGATCAGTTGCATCACTCCCCTGATGTCATCCTGGCATATACCACCTCCAGCATTCTTCTCTGCCTGGAGGAACACTATAGTTCACACTGGGTTTTATCTTTTTAAAAATTTTTTTTGATGTTTTATTTCCCTGATTGGTCACTGCCACTGCAGAAAATCAAAGGCAGCATGACACATTTGTCTCTGTTTTTCATTTTGTTTTGCTACAGAAGTTAAAAAGCTTTGGGAGGACTTTCTCTCAGCACAAGTGAGGAAGCAGCTGTTTACCATGAAAAAAAGCTCATAAATTTGTGCTTCCTGAGCTAGGAAATTACTGCTGCTGCTGCCACCATTACGGTTGCTCTAGACATGTCTTGTGGACTGGGAGATGACACAAGGCTGGAGGACAACACTGGGGTGGGGATGGAAGACCAGGCAAAGTCATGTGGCTCTGACTCACTGGAAGTTATTTTTCAAAACCTTTACTGAGACCTTATGGCCAACAGTCCGTGCCAAGCCCTGTAAGAAATCTACCCTATGTTATACTTTCCTTGAAAGAAGAGTGGAAGGAGCAAATGCTGTGGGAATGTTGGTCAGCAAAGCCTGTGAAACTGGTAACAAGGATGGGAAAAAGAAATTTTGCCGTTTCTGCAAATTTGAGAGAGCAAAATCCCTGCAATCCGCTATCAGTGTTCGCACTCAGCTAAAAACTGTGTAGAAGACTGGGCAGGGGAGCTGGGGGCAGGAGGTGCAGGCCTGCACTGGGCATGTGTGGCCTAAAGTTACAGAATCACTGAATATCCTGAGTTGAGAAGGATCCAGAGATCCCCAGGGGCCATCCAGTCCAAGCCCTGGCCCTGCACTCTGTGTCATCTGTGAACTTGTTCAGGATCCCTTCCAATCCTGCATTCCAAGTAATTTATAAGGATGTTGAACGTGGTTGTCCAAGTGTGTGTGGAACTGTGAAGCCTGTGTCAAGGGCTGTGTAGGCATTTAAGATGTCTCCATGTGTGGTGTTCTGTGAGTGCCTGCACTCAGTGGGGCTCTGTGGCCCTGTGGGGGATGAGGAGGACAGGCATCTGCCACAGTGGTGTGGGACCTGCTCCCAGGGCCAAAGACCTGTTGGTCTTTGGTTGTTCCTGTTGCCTGTAGGTCATTTTTGAGTCCGTGGAAGAATTGTGTTGCTGGACAAGGATTTGAAGGCCAGTCTCACCTGCCCTAGGCTGGTGTTTTGCCTTTAGCCCCTTCTTTGTTCTTTCGTATGTGAAGGAAGCTGGGCATGTAAGCACAGATCTCAGTCATGGTCTGGTGTGATCCAGTTTAGTGACTCCACCACTGCCATACCTATTTGCAGGGGAGCAAAGAGAACCTTTATCTCACTTTTCTTCTGCTCTGCCCTTGTGACCTGGCTCTCCTCAGCAGGTGCTCCCTGCCAGGCTCTGCAGGGTCAGCAGGAGCATTCCCTTCAGGTCCAATGACCCACCTGGTGGGAAAAACACCATTTTCCTCAGGAAATAAGGGAGCAGTACTAGACAGGGACTGCTACAAAAGCATCACTGATGGGCTTGGGATTGCTGTCACTAGAGTAGCACCCAGCAGTGAAGACCACGTGGGCAGTGATGGAGATCAGCCAGGTTTGTGGGAGAACTTTTCTTCCTATACTGCTGAAAGCCCAGTATTTTTGAGTATTAATTTCCTTTCTCACTTTGGTGGGGGCAAGAGGGTGAAGTATTATATATGGAAAAGGAGCATAATAAGGTTACTTTTTCCCCCAGGAGGTCACAGTGACAAGCCCTTGAAGGACATGGAAGTTAAGTGCATGCCAAGAGAACCCAGGAGACCAGGTCTGGAAAAACCTAACCTGTATTTTTTTTTTTTCTGGAGAAATGGGAGAATGCAGGAAGAAAAGGCTTTTACATAGGAAGTAACAAATTAGCAGGACCAAAAGATAGTCTGTAGGGAGGGAGGACGCGGGGAGGGGGGTGGCTGGTGCCTTTACAAGCTGCTCTGAACAAGGTGCCGAACTTCCCGGGAAGCTGTTTGGGGTTAGCCAGATTTTGCAGCCTCTGGCTCCGTATTTTGCCCTTTTCCCGTGGGCAATTCACGCTCTCCCTCATCGTCTGGCCAGTTTACATCTCTGGTTAACTGGGAGAAGTGGTTCCCTTCTTAGCTTGCCCTCCAGAGTGGAAGTGGGAAGCTGGAGCCCTTCCTTTCTTCTCGGCGCTGGGATCCTGGAGCCGTGGCTCGGGCTGAGTCCCTACAACCCTGGATGGAGAAGTAGTCGGGGACAAATGAGGAAGCGGTGGGTTGAGCAAAACCCTTGCGCTATAGAAATCTTTCTTCCAGAAAAGTGGGAAGGGGGTGGGGCACCAGCCACCCTTGCTGCAGCAGCAGCAGCAGCGAGTTTTCATTGTGATGCAAATCTCTTCATGTAATTTGGGTCACATTCAGGTTCACCCTGTTCTTGTGGCTGGAACTGAAACCAGCACGTCTTCACTTTTGCTCACAGCTCTCAGTGCTCTCCTCTCTCACTCTCACGATGCCAGGGCTTGTTTTGCGACAAGGCTCCTGTACCCCTGGAGAGGTGGCGTTCCACGGAGCACATCAGGGATCTCAGGGAGCCGGGATGCCACCGCGCCCCTCTCCCCCTCGCCGGTGGCTCTTTGGTGGGATGTGCCCAGGCAAACATGGGCGTGCTCTGATGCTGTGAGGTTTCGGAGAGCGGTTTCGCTCAATCAGAGTCGCTCACACAGCCCTTGCACGGCTGACAGCCCGAGCAGCGCCTGCAAACGCAGAGCGCAGCCCCGCAGCACCCGACTGCGATCTCCGGGACACTGCCCTGCACCCCAGCCCGGACGGCTCTGACAACACTGCCTCTGCTTCTGGGAAACCCGATGGACAGATTTCAGCAGGAAATTTACAGCCTTCTTGCACAAAACTTGACTTCTCCTCACCCCCTGCTTGGAGTGAGCCTGTAAATGTTTAAGTCACCTCACTGTTGTCCTGTGTGGGGTCTTTGTTCCTCGCCTCCCCTGCTTATGTTGACCTTCTCTTGCCGCACAGCCGGCATTAAATTCTGGGGCACAGGGCAAAGGCTGGGCTTGGTCACCTCTCCCTGCCCCCCTTGGAAGGGCTGACTTTTGCTGCTGTCTGAGGTGGATTAGAGGGGCTCCCCTCTAGTTCTGGGCCCTGGGCAGTCACCTCAGTTGCTTTCTCCTAAATCTAATTCTGTTCCGCTTTGTCCGGAATATAATGCTCCCTGGAATTCATTTTAAATGCAGAGCAGGGTCAGGGGAGGCTTCAGGGACAGCTCGGGTGCTGTTGGGACTCGGGCTGTGCTAAAGGCACTTCAGGCCCATTTTGTACAATTGGCTCTTAAGTCATAGTGGTTTCCTGAGCCGGCTGTTGGAAAATCACCTCCAGCAAGCTCGGCTCCCTGCAGCTGCTGCTGTCTCTCCTGGTACCCAGGCTCACAAGGTGGGCTCTGTGCACGGCTCCTCCTCCCACGCATGCCAGCTCAGACCTAAAAATCTCTGGTGCCCATCAGTGGAGGGTCCAGCCCTTGGTACTTCTCCATCCTCATCCTATTCCTTGTGCTTTCTGTCCCTAGCTCTGACAGGAACCTGCTGGTGTTCAACCCTCATCGAGCCATTTTGGTACACTGAGTGGAGACTGAGCACGGTGGAAAGGGCACAGATCTCAAAGCCTTGCGTTTCAAAATCACCTCTTGCTTTGAAGGATCTGATCCTGCTTTAGGCTCACACGTCTGTAAGTCAATCTGGTCTCCTTGCACTTTACTGCAGCTGCTTCTGGTGAGAAGTATGGCAGCTGCTCCACACTGCATAAGAGAACACTTTGGCAAAAGAGACCTAATGATTATGCTTGGCTGCATCTGCAGAGGAAAATTAGGGAGAGGGAATGTGATTATTGGAATTTGGCCAGGACACTGGGATAAAACACCTGCACTTGTGCTGTGACATGATCATTTGCAGTGAAGGAAAGTGTACACAGTCAGTGTTAGGTCACTCTTCTGGATGCACAGTGTCATGAGGAATGTTCTGCTCCCTCCATCTGTGGGAATGGGGCTTTAATTCTTAGTACATGACAATTGTATGAGCCAACCATTCCCCTTAACATAACTCACAGAAAGAGGTAGTGGTCCTCTCTAATTTAGTAGAGACCATGGGGAAGCTGTTGGTATGTTCTTCTGAAATAACTCAGGTTTCCTGGGCTTTGGTTTCATGTATAATTAGAGAAATAAAGGCAAAACCAAAATCTTGGATCTGTACAGCCCGAAACAGTAGGAACAGAGGAATAAGGGGTTCTTAATTAAGAATGTGTCTCTTCAGCCCTACCCCAGCTGAGACCATAAGAGGTGAGGGGCTGAGTTTGGGTTTTGAGGTAGTAATACTCAAGATGCTGCTAGTGGACTTGGTGTGGGACAAGCTGGTGCCCTGGTCAACCTGAAACTGAAGTTATGAGAACAGCTTCTTTGTTTTCTCTTTGATTTTTGTCATCCCTAGCCTGTAAGCAGTCCCAAACCCAAGTGAGGGGAGAATTTTGCTTTGGTGACCATCTTTGACCCTTCACACTTATTTTAATATCCCTTAGATATGAAGATTATATGATCACAGAGGAAAAAAATATTGTGTTGTGTTTTGGCATGGCTAACATGAGGGGGTGGTGAAATCTCTAACCTAGCTCATGCACGTGACTCATATCAAAGTACAGATGATAAGTGAATGGAGCTGATATTGATCCCAAATTTGACATCACTTTGATCAACTTCAGGATTAGCTGTGCCTGACAGCATTCATTCCAGAAGCTGGACTTCTTCTCATGGTGAACAATAGCATCAAATGATCTCTTATTAAGAAAAAAAAAACAACAAAACACCAGAAAAACAAACAAACAAACAAACAAACAAACAAAAACAAAAAAGAAAAAGAAAAAAACAGGAAGAAAAACTCCAGACTCACAGCTTCACAATCAGCTTATTTGGGATGAAACATGGGACTGCAGTGAGAAGGAGTCACTGACTTTTTCTGGTGGAGGAGGAAGTGCTGTGTTGTTCAGAGAGCATGAGGAGCCTACAGATAGTGGCACTAGCTCTTGGAAACTACTCTACTAGGTTTTTTTCCTTACCAAATTCAGGAAAATGTAGGGGGATTTCCAAAGATGAGAGTTGTGGCTGTAAAGAATGGGGCCTGCTTGAAACAGTCTCCAAACACTGTGATCAGCAAGAGAAGTTGTGCTGTTTTCTCCCAGCTATTAGTGAGATAACTATTAACCCCAACAAGAAGGTTAAGAGGAAGTTCTTATGATGAAATGTTTATAAACAGGAAAACCCCATGGACTGTCTTCTTAGTACCTAAAGAAAAGCCTCATTCTGCTGGGGGGAGGTGAAAGGCATTCCCTAAACCAGGGAATGAACTTTTCATTCTTCCATCTCCTGAGACCTTCAAGGGGGCATCAGGCAACCCCTCAGCTGAGGAGTTGGGCTGCAGGATCCCTGTTATGTGTGGGCACATGGCCCCACTGCTCCACGCTATCAGCTCACAAATGGTTGTTTTTATCTTTTTTACCTCTTGGGGGAACCGTGTGTGATGCCCAGAACTTCCCAGAGAGGCAAGAAGGCTGTGTGGTTCCTCCACCTTTGCTTTGAAATGTTGAGCAACAGCAGCTTGGACCTTCAGCATTTCTTGGAAGCTGCTTTCAGTTTCCAGGACTGCTGGTTCTGGCTGATCTGCCACATATCTCCGAGGCACACATCTCCTGTGCTGTGTGTAAATCTGCAGCAACACATCCTAGATTCCTGTAAGCTCAGACATCCCCCTGCCCCCATTCGATTGATAGAAACCCCGAGTTCCTTTTTTAGCTTCCTTTGTTGACCACAACTCACGTCAGCAGTGAAGTCCCGCCTGCCACGCTGCCTGCCAGCGTGTGTGCATATGGTCTGCAGAACATGAATGCACCAAACCACTTCACAGCATTGTTGTTTTCTTTTGCCTGTTTTTTTCATTCTCTCGGTGGAAACTATTAAGGACCGAAAGCCTTTGCTAATAAAATTCACACAGCTGCTGTCGCTGCAGATGAAATCCTGACACCACAATAGGGATTTCGGGCCGTGGCTGCCCCCCTTGCAGAGTGCACTGAAAGAGGACAATGCATTTCCAGAGCGTGGAAAGCCCTAGCAAAGACAGGTCACTGTGTGTCTGGCCACCAGACCTGTGAGGCTGTTCTCTGCAATCGCTGCAGGTTTGCCATTTCCCCCCTCACCCCTGCCCTTCCCCCAGGCACAGCGTGGTTTGGTGAAGTCAGATGCCAATTCTGTCCTGAAGGTGCAGGATAATAGAGTTCACCCGGGGCTCACATTTGGCCTGTCAACAGCTGGCCATTTGTCTTCTCAGCTTCCAGTTGTCTGATAATGAGATATTGTAATGAGAGTGCTGACACTACAGTGTGGTTCTGCTAAAGGCCAAAGGCAGGGGGCAAAACGACCTCTGCTATTGCTTTCCCCCTTCTCCTAAACAGAGTTGAAGGTGCTGTTTAAAGGAACCCAGCTAAATTAATTCACAGGTTGAGAGAGGCTCCATTTCAAGAGGAGTGGCCTGCTGCAGAAATAACATTTTATGTTGGATCCAGCCATGCCAGGCTGGGTGGCCTTTGTAGGGTGGCAGACACCAGGCATTGGGCAGGAGTGTTTAAAGGGCAGAAGAAGTTTTCATGTTTCCATGCTTCTGAATTTCCCTCTCTTTTTCAGTACAAGCCAACAATTTTCTGTAGGTTTGTGGAGGACAAGCCACATCTGAACCAGTACCATTTGGTGCAAATATAACCTAAATAGCCACAACAGAAAATTGCTCTTATTCTGTCAGACTACTCAAGCCATGAACACATAGACATAAGGTTTCCAAGCCACGGGACTTTCAGTTCTTGTGTGTGATAATTTGTGCCAATTGCAATAGGGGCTGCTTGAGTTGGCTGCTTGTAGTGAGAGTTGGGAATGAAGGAAGGTCTTGATGAGAAAGAGAGCACTGCTGCCCTGTTTAAGGGCCAACAGAGCTTTTACAGAGCCTTCCTGAACTTTGCTTCACTGTGCCTGTTGCCCCAAGTGTGAGATGTATGGCTGAGCCATGAGGCAGGGCTGGATCTATTACTTAGGGAGAAGGGAAGGAAGAGTCTTTTAAACAGTCCTAAATAACTCTAGGAAAAATACAAATCCCCTCCTCCTCTTCCTCAGGAGTGTTTCCCAATGACTTCAAAATCCTGTCCCTGAGCATTTTGCTGTGTTTGTTAGAAATCACATGTTTATGAAGACTCTCTTGCAAGAGTTAAGGCTCCTGCTCCTGTGGCCCAGGAATGGGATGTGCCAGCTGGGGTCTGTGGGGCTTGATCCTGCAGCTCATGTTCACACAAAGGTCTCAGTCTTGCACCTGTGTGGGGGTGCTGTGCAAACCCTTATCCCATTTGAGCACCACGTGAGCAGAGCCTTGTGCAACGCTCAGCCTTTCACTGGGTGTACGGTGAAGGGGTAAAGGGAAAAGAGGAAAAGAAGTATTCATTGACTTTGGGGAGAATAGGCCTTCTGGCTAGACTGGAGACTACTTGTGAAGGTCATTGCATGAGTGTGAGCTGCTCCTGTCAGTTCCTGTTGCCACCTTCCATCCGTAGTGAAAAACCTCACCATGTAAGCAGCTATTAGTTGCTTACTTATAAATAAGTTATATATGTTGGCCTGATGCAAACCCTTATCCCATTTGAGCACCATGTGAGCAGAGCCTTGTGCAACGCTCAGCCTTTCACTGGGTGTACGGTGAAGGGGTAAAGGGAAAAGAGGAAAAGAAGTATTCATTGACTTTGGGGGGAATAGGCCTTCTGGCTAGACTGGAGACTACTTGTGAAGGTCATTGCATGAGTGTGAGCTGCTCCTGTCAGTTCCTGTTGCCACCTTCCATCTGTAGTGAAAAACCTCACCATGTAAGCAGCAATTAGTTGCTTACTTATAAATAAGTTATATATGTTGGCCTGATTCAGTCAAATTGGCTATTCAGAATTACAGCTCTTCAAAGCTGTTGCCTTCAAGCTTTGGCCCCACCCACTGCTGCTTTTTCCCTGGAGCAATGGTCCATATTTTCTTGTCTTGGTTTCTCTGCTCCACCATCATGCTCCAGCCTGGTTGCAGGAGTCTTTCCTCCAGCCTCAGCTGGACCCAGAGCAGGTTGTAGCCCATCCTGCTCATGCCCAAGCCCTGGCAACTCCAGACATTTTGATTCCCACAGGCCAGGTTCTGTTTTCCTGAGAGCAGAGAGCCACTCGGCTCAGAACATCCTAGACCTCATTCTCCTGTTGAAGAAGAGGACAGAAGTTTATTGCTCTTTATTTTGAGCCTTTTAGACACGAGCTTCAGGCCGCTGACAAAGTGTTGTTTGGCTTCGTGCTAATCTGGCAGAGAGCAAGACCCATATCTCTTATTTACAGCTGCACTCCTAATTAGTTAGCAGCAAAAATACATAATAAAATACAGCTTATACTCAGACAAGTCCTGGCTCAAGCCAAGCTGAGACACAGTAAGGTAAAAAAACCCTCAAGACTCTGAGCCACGCTCAAGGTAAAGCCCACAAAATACAGAAAATTACCTCAACCCTGGGAAAAGCAGAAATTTTAAGGTGTTCTCCATGCAGAAAGCAGTGAAAGTAACAAATCAGAGCCAAGACTAGACTAATACTCATAATGTGCACATAATGAAGCCTCTGGATATTGAACAGGCTGGAGCTTGAATCTTTCCCACTGTGGCAACTCCTGCATAAAATATATAGTTGTGATGATGAAGTCAGAGGATGTTTGCTTTTGAAAAATTTACTTTCAGATGAGATTTACAGCTCTTCCCATGTTTAAAAATTAGTGTATATGGTACACCACCTTTGGTTTTACTGTTCTTCTATCTCTTCTGCTGGGAGGGTATAGAGAATGCAGAATGATCCAGATGCCCATGCATTTTAACCTCACACTTGTGTTTTGCATGGAGGCTGACAGTAGGTCTGTGCTGGTAACATCCCAGACTTGTCCTATGGCTAGAGATGTGCAATACCCACAGCCCAGGGCTGGGAGGATTCCTACCTTTTTCTACTAAATCAGCTTTCTCCCATCTTGCTTGCTGTGACTTGGCTTTCAGGACATGTCAGACCTTGTTTTTGCCAACGTGAAGTGTCCTCTCGGGCTTTATCCCACAGCCTCCCTGGGAGGGTGTTCATGGAGGCTGTCAGAGAGCCCTCCTGCCTCCAGAGACTTGGAGCTGTCTCTTCCTGGTGGATGTGGCGACACCTGGGCTTTTGGGGGCTCAAGCCTGGCTTTTCTGAGCCCCAGAAATCAAAGCAGTTTTGCATCAGCCTTAGCCATTTTCCAGAGTGGAACCTGGATGCCAGTTGTCTCAGTCCTAGATGAGTGCCCAACCTATTAGACTGCTGTTGGCACTGGCTTTCTTCTCCTCTCACTTGCTCCTCTCTTTCTCCACCCCTGCCAGCTTTGTGAATGTGGTGAGGGCTGTAACTCAGGGCTGAATCCCATCAGTCAACAAACATTTGGAGTGTTGCCCTGCTTTGTGAACCTGGCCTGCCTTGCTGAGTCCAGCTCACCAACCTAAGAATAAAGACCTTATTTCTTCCTGAAGCCCCGCAGAATATTGTCTAAGAGTCCTTAGGATGTGGTGATATGTTGTGACCTCTTTTATATTTCAATTAAAGAAAAAATTATTCTGTTTTATTTATGCATTTTTCCAAATCACAAGCAAAACAACTTTTAAATTTCTTTTTAGTTCTCTGGTGTGAATGAGTGAGTAATGCTGAAGGAAGAGCTCAGGCCAGTGCTGTGTCAGGGACTTTCCCTCAACATGAGTACTGCTTGTAGATGCTCCTCATTGCTCTCAACAAGATAGGTCTTCCCTTGCTGGTGAGGCAGAAAAAATATTAAAAAATCTTCTACTGACCATATTTTTCCTGCACCTTTTAAATGGAAGGATTATCTTTTCATTAAAAGTGACTTTCTATGTGTCTTGAGGGATGTCTTTTCCAGTGCAGAAGGCAGTAATGGTGCCAGACCAGAATCAGAATCAGACCACACACTTGTTTCTGCCTTTTTCTGATCCCAACCTGCTTTGTCAGATGAATAAACGTCAGCCTCAGGGGGACTCCAGTGCACCAACTTCCCCATTTTTAAATTTTGAGTCTAAAAAAAAAGGTTTATCTGTGAGACGTCTGATGAAATTGGCTGTGTCAAGATGAGCAGAAATGCCACTTCCTCTGTCCCCTTTTGAGGCTTAGCAGTTGCTGTGATTTGGGCAGGGCTTTTGCCCCTGATCTGAAGTGCAGCTATGAACACTGCCATAAACAAGGCAAAGGAGCATGTAATTCCCTTCTCTCCAGGTGAGGCTCCAGGGGAGCAGGTGTTCTGGGAGCATGAGGAGGTCTGTGACGGGGAAAAAAACCATGGAAAAATTGGAAAGTGAACAGGAGATTAGTTAAATAACCAGATAGATAGAAAACCAGAAAATCCCAAAGCAATTGGTGTATTTTTATCTCCTTCTTTACAACAGTGATGTTACTACCTCTCCTTTTCCTCTCCACCGCAGTGGGGCTCTTCTCTGAGAGCTTCACTGACAGGTGTTGCATTTGAGACAAAAATACAGCCATCAACAAGAAAACCTGGAAATAACCTCTGCAGACTATAAGATTTTAGAAGAAATGGAGAAAAAATTCCACCAGACAGGGGAATTAGGCTTGACCTAATTAGGCAGGGCCACCCAGGGAAGACATCCATCTCCCAGTCCAGGGCTGCCTCCAGAAAGATGGATGAAAGAGGTGCAGACCTGATGTACCCATCCCACGGAGTGACCACTCATCCTAATAGGGCTTCTCCCTTCAAGGCTTGGTTTTCCCCACTGGAGAGGCAGCAGCATCTTGGCAAAGGTGTTTTTGCCTTTTGTTAGCCTGGGACAAGGCTTGGCCCTGAAACCCTTGTCCTGTGAACTGGTGGTGGTGTGGTGTTGGCTAGAAAGGGGAGCCTTCCAGGAAGGTGTTAAAAAAACTAATAAAAAATTGAGAAAACTGCAAAAAACCCTGTCAGGAAAGGTTGTAGGAAGAAGCAGGGGCTTCCCCTAGGGAAACTTGCTTTGGCCTTTTTAAGCCATGTGAGCATCTTTACCCTGCACAGCCCCTTGACTCACCACAGGACATGCCCTTTCCTGCAGTGCAGTGGGTCTGTCCCTCTTGAGGCCTTCCCCAGCCTCTCCCTGCCCTCCTGCAGGACACCACTGACCCACAGAGAGGCTTCTGCATGCTTTTGGCCACTCTGCTTTCTGCAGTTTTCCCTTGAGCCTCTCCTTTTGTTGCCTGCTACCAGTACCACCTCCCCTCTCTCTTTGCAGGAGGGTCTGTAGCCACAGCCAGGAGCAATTGCAAGCCAACTGCTCGTTGTCCCTCTCCTCTGTGCTGGGATTTGGAGGTTGGGCTGGGACATCACCCATCCAGAAGGTTTGCACAGGTCCACAGTGCTGGCTCCATCAGCCACAGTGCTGTCTTCCTTTCCACATCAGATAATGTCCTGAGGCTTGGAAATCTGAGTCCAAGCCATTGGTTATTGAAAACTGCTCCTGCTACAGCTGCTTCCCATCCCTGCTTCCCTCCCCTTCTCCAGTCTTTTATTTCTCCTTCCTGGCATGGGCTTAGGTGGGCATGCATGACTTACGAGTTTTAATTTCCTGTGGGAAACATTTCTCATGGCCTGCAGGTAGGTGCTTATTTTCCACCCTCCCCTGCCTCCCCCATTAAGCTTTTCCTTAGCTATAAAGCTTTTCTGTGTCCCTAAACTGCCCCTTTTTAAGATCCCAAGCCCCTTTGGATCTCATTTACTCCAGGATGTTACTTGACTGGTTTCAGTGGTATTAGTGCTCGTTCACATACTGGATAAATGAGGAAAAAACCTTTTTCCTTGGTAAGTGTGAAACAACATGTCCATGCTGATATTTGCAGCTGGGAAACTTTCAGTGTCAGTACATCCTTGCACACAGCATTTAATGGTCTGTCAGGTATGGGAGACTCTAGAGGTAGGGAGGGAGGTGAAATGAAAACTTCTAAATTCCTTGCTTACCAAAGGGGCAAGGGATGGACACATGGGTGTGGGTGTGTGCTCTGCATGTTTGGGTATCCCAGTGCCTAAAGAGGTGGATAGATATCCATACACATACGGAGGGGTTTGGCAGCTAGCCTGCAAGCAAAGCTGAGTTAATAGAAGAAATAACAACTGATAATTTTCGAGTGTATCCATAGCAAAGAAGAAGGCTGTCAGCATGGAAACAGATTAAAAAAGATACATGAACATTGTTGTAAGCTAGGCTACATGCATAAGTAGATGTGTACACGTGCCTTTAAATTTCTGTAAAACTTTTGCCAATTATATTGATGTTAATTGCTTTGCACCAATGAATATAATAAGTTATTGTGATGTAGTTAATGACTTAAGATCACGCTTTGTTAAGAGCCTAACAATGGCACACACACATGGAGACACATCTAGAAATGCATACATGTACCCTGAGCTTTGAAATGCATCTCTTCCCACCCAAATTTTTCCATCTGGGATCCCAAAAGATACTCCTTTTTCATTTCACTCCCACCCACAGATTCCCTTGTCCTTTACGATGTTGCACTTCATAAAATCATCCTTCCCCAGGACTCTCATGGCCCACGGGGCATTTAACCATCACTTACCAAGAGACTCATGGCCAACACGTGCCCTGCTGCTCCTGGGGTCCTTCCCAGCAGCCAGAGCTGAGCATGTGGGTTCTCTGGGGTCTTGGTCTGTCCACCAGAGCCCGAGACTGCCCCAGCTGTACTGACTGATTCCCTGAGCTCACCTCAGCTCCCTGTTGTGGGGAAAAGCTGTGGCAGGTCTGTGCAACAGCCTGCTCTGCTTGGCAGAGAGGAAATCACAGCCCAGGAAGGAGCTCTGGCAGCCTGGGGGTTTGGGAGAATCTGGTGGGACAGATGCTGAGGTGGAAAGGGCAACCTGGACTGATGTTTACACCTATTTTTTTTAAGGGCAGCCCTCATCCTGACATCCCATATATTTAGCTGGTCTTTTTAAAGAACAGTTTGGAAATACCTGCCTTAGATTGAGTAAAAGGTTGGACTGGAGAAGCACAGAGCTCAGTGCTTTGCATTGGGAAGAAATTTGGAGGTTTTGCTGAAAACAAGCCATTTTCTCTCCAGTCCTTCCTCACTCATTTATTAGCTGCCTCTGCCTTGGGTACCTGCGTAGCCCCACGTAGCATTGCACAGATGTTCTCCTTGCTCAGCAGCCCCATAAAATCCTGGTTTTCAAATGAGCCGAGTGTCTGAGCAGGTTCCACTGGCTTCACCTGATTATCACAGAGCTCCTGCACCAACCTACCAGTCAGACCCACCAACATCAAAGGCCCTGTGCAGATTCACAGCAGATAAAAGCCTGGCCCAGCCCTTGTGGGATAGAGCCATTCCCTGCCCACGTTGTGCTGCCCTCCCACCTGGCTGTGGGGTGGGAGGAAGGGGTGGGACCGTGGCTCATCAGGGCAGCCTCTGCCCCATTGCCTCTCTGCTGGGGGCACCCAAAGCCCCAAATGCTGCCTTTGCCCCGGGTCTGGCAGTGCCCTCCCTGGCAATAAATACCACACACTGCAGACAGGCACAGCGGGGTCTTTTCCTGTATCCACACAGTGCACTTTTCCAGGGACTATTTGGACAGTAGCACTTTGCCTACAGATGTGTGGGAATCCAGCATGAAGTGTCTGAAATCCTCTTTGTTTACGCCCATTTTTTAACCGGCGGGTTGGAAAATTCCCAGTCCCTGTCTGCCTTGCATCCTCCCCATCTTCCATGGTAAGGGAACTTGTTCTGGACTGCAGCTGATTTGGGCAAAACTGAGAGCTTTGCTCTCCTTTCCTGGGCACAGGGCTTGCCTGCATACAACCTCCTGATTTTATTGAAGTGAATTGGTTTTAAACTCCTGGATTCCACTGGGTTTCCTATGAAATGAAATCCTGAAAGAAGGTTGCACCTTTTCAAAAAAAGGCCCTGCTGTCAGCAAAATGCATCTCAGACTAGTGGGGCAGCATCCCTGTGTGGTGTAACAGGCTGCCTACAGGCTGGAAAGGGATGAGTTTGCACAGCTTAGCTTATATAAATCGAACAGCAAGTGCCAGCAAACTGCAGCCATACGAGAGAGCTCAAAAGGTTTGAAGTGTTGCAGAACAAAGCTACTTTTATGATTTATACACTTGCCAGACAGCCATCAAATTCTTTGCTGAAACTGGAGCTTCCCTGGTAGCACCACGAGGGCTGGTCAGCCTGTGAGGAATTCTTGGCATCGGAGCAGCTGTCCCAGAGTGGTACAAAGGGCTTTGCCAGTGTGAGATGGAGCTATCAATAAGGTGTCTATCAGGGCAGGCAACAAATGGGCCGCTGATCTTGGCTTCCTCTGCCTCTCCAGCCCCAGAGAGTGTGATAGACAGCGGTAACAACCCCCAGACAACTGTCACAACATTGCTGTGCAAGGTGTGGTAGCTTCTGAGCAGCCCCTGTGCCTCACGAGGAGCTCTGGGCAGAGCTGAAGGGCTGGAGCACAGGGAGAAGCCTGTGGGGTGTGAAGCCCTTGTGCAGACAGGCTTTAGTCTGCCCCTGGGGCTTAGTGTGCTCAGGGAGGGGCAGGAGATGTCCCTTTGGGGCAGGACAATCTTGGGCCTTCCTGTGGACTGTCCCCCACATGTGTCCAAGGAAATGGTCTGGAAGTCAGGCTTATATAGGATTTTATTCACGAGGAGAGTCATGCCAGGCTTGCAGCTTTGCAGTGCTTCTGAGCTCCTGCATTCTTGCTGAGGGGGATCTCAGCCATGACCTTTCTGAAGGACTGTTCTCTCCTGTGTAAAATGGAGGTGCTAGCAATTACTTTATAGCCAGATGAAGCCTTTTTTATAGGGAGGGCAGGAAGGGTGAGGACTCCTGAAATTTTGTGAGTTGAGTGAGCTTTGGTGACTGTACCCACCTGGGTGTATGGCTTCATCAAAGGGGCTCATGCACCAATGCCTCCCTGAAGAGGGGTAAGAAACACTGGTTCGAGCCTTCAGCCCAAGGTCTCTTTGCTAATGCTAAGCTTGTATGCATTGAGACGTTATTTATTTAGAGAACAGCTCTTATTGCTTGCTGTTTTGCCAGAAAACATCCTCTGGTTTCCGCTGGCCTGTGCCCCTGCAGCATTAGAGATTATTTTCCACATTTGTTTGCACATTGCTCTCATTAACGCTTCCAGCAGAAGTCTGTGGGCACTCAGCAAGGAGACAGGGCACGAAACCAATGGCAGACAGGCAGAAGGATGTGGCATGTGAAAGCCCTGCAGGAATGTCTTTGAATACCACCATAGGAAAGGGTTTGGAGGTTTTGCAGTGGTTGTAATGCTACACAGCGTGGTGGGGCTGTCCCATTAGAGCTGTGTCCCATTAGACTGCTGGGATGAAGGGATTTCACCTCAAGAGCTGTGTCTGCTCAGAAGATTTTACAGGGCTGACAGTATCCAGGGATCTCCTGTACCCAACAAACTGTCACTGGAGAGCACCAGACAAGTGCACAAAATAAATAGCTGATTTTACTTTGGGCATGGATTGTGGTAAGCCTAGCCAGTTCCTTCCTCTGGCTTCTCCTTACAAAGTACATGTCATCTGGGATTTCTGTACCAGCTGGAATGACTCATTTTGCAGGAGTGTAATGGTGGTGGTGCTCTGTAGTGAATAGGGGCAAGGGGAAACCCATGCCAGAACCATGTCAGGTTATTCTGGAACCAGGCGGAGTGGGGGACTGGTCCCATTTAAATAACAGATTTTGGCTCAGGCTCCCAGTGCATCTATTTTTTTAGGGTGAGGCAAAGAGGGAGGCCAGTTAACATATGGTGAAAGAACTGGTCCTTCCTGTTGGGAGCTGTTTGTTTTGCTTACCCTGTGTATTTGCAGGGAGCTGACTTGTCTTCTTCTTGGCTTTCTCTTCACCCAGCTAATGCAGACTGGCCATCTCTTCCATTTAAACAGAATCCAGCAGTATTTTGATGCCAGGGAGAATACCAAAATGTTGCTCTGAAAGCCACAAAGGGTTCAATTATTTCCTGGAGACGATATGAAGCCTATTGAATTGCAAGTGATGGTTATCATCTCTCACTTGTGGAAGAAAAGGGCTGAGATTGAGTGGAATAGAAATCATTGTGCAGGCAGCTTTTGCCTATGAAAGCCACCCAGCTCAGCTGGTAAAATTAGGTTAAGCATGGAGTGCAGGAAGAGAAAAGGGGGACTGAAAAACTTGGCACTTCCTTATCGTTATCTCTTCTGGTCTGCACTGGATCTGAGCTCCAGGGATTGATGACTGGAAAATGGGAGTATGCTCAGCTCTGATAGCAGCAGAGACAGGGGTGTTTCCAGGAGTCATCTCCACTGCTCCTCCTGGAAACCAGCAGACACCAGTAGGGCAGAATTGCAGGGATGAGAAGGAGCTCATTACCTGTCTGAATGTTTTATTGGGTGGAGGAGAAATGCTGTTCTGGGAGAGCAAGAGAGGAGAGCACTAAGAAGCCATTTTTAGGCCACTGTTTTGTAGCCCACTTGCCTATTTTCTGTAAGAACTGTCATTTTCTGAAGATGGAAAACAGGAGATGTGTCAAGAGACCATCAGGGAACTGGTTTATGTAGTTGTGCCTGGTAGTTAACAGGAGGCATGTGGAAGCATGTGTGCATAATGCCTGTTGTACAGGACTGTCTTTGTGTGGGATTTCAAAATAGTTCAGAGACTTAATTGTGGTAAAAACAAGTAATATTCAGTGTGTGGTAAAAACAAGTAATATTCAATGTGTGGTGTGAAGGGGCTGGGAGAAAGTGCAATCTGCTCTTTGAGACAGCCTCCCTAGCAAAGGCTATTGCAGTTATTTCACCAGTTAAAGCACCTGCATTTTGACTATTCAGTGACAAGAAACTCAGGTTTTATATATGGGCTTTGTAGACTCAGCCAAAAAAAGGCATTTGTTAGGTAGCCCAGTAACGGAGTCTGGTACAAAGAGATCGTAGCTTCCACAAAGAAGCTCAGATAAGCAACAGCTGATTCCAAAAGAATTGCCTGAGATATAGCCCTTAATCCTATTATGGCAGGCAGTGGCCTCTCCAGGTCTCTTTCAGTTTGCTGCTGTTTTGTGTTTTAAACAGGCAGGATTTTCAGTTTGCTGCACGGGAAGACACTCTTTTATTTAAGGAAAGAGGAGGAAAACAGGCTCACATGGCGTGTACGTGTAGGTACTTCTGTGTTGTAAGGACTGTTGTGGTCACAGCAGGGTTAAGGAGAAAGAGGAAGGTTCCTTTGTGTGCCAATAGGTGGGGATTGGAGTTCAGTTTTCAAATTAAGAGTTACTACGGGGAAAAAGCAATACCCTGATAAAGAGTCCAATATGGTGGGAGAGTCCATGAACAAGAGCTGCTGGCTTGGCTCAGCCTCATGGAGTTGTTCCTGCAGAGGAATGTGTGCAGGGATAGAAAACATGGCTTGCCTCTGCTTCCAGCATGACACTGAGGACCAGGGAACTGCCCAGAGCACTGTCCTGGCCAGAAGGGATGAGGCACTGGTGCCAAAAGGGCTGCTTGCCACTTTCCTCCTGTCCCTCTCAGCGTGGCCCCAGTGCTGCAGGGGAGCCCTCAGCTCTGCTGCTCAGAGCCCGCAGCATCAGCAGCCCTGGGCATTCAGAGCACGCAGAATCCTGGCTCTCTGCTCCCACAGCTGACTCTGCTGGCCACCTGGCTGCACATGATCTTGGTCTTGAAGGTTTACACCATAAGATCCTGGGCTGCAGCTCTGAGCACAGGTTCTCCTCTCCAGTCAGACCCAGGCCTGTGGAAACTCAACACATTGCTCTGAATGTCCAGAGACGCCAAGAGAACCCTTGGGGGGCTCGGAGATCTTGGAATGTTGCCAAAAGTGTCTGGTGGCTTGACTTTGATCCATCTAGAGATGAAACATCTGAGTATGAGGAAATGGAAAGTTTTAGGGTGTGAATAGTGTGTTTGCAAGGTGAAGTATAAATTTTAGAATTTAGGTACAGGGGGGTCATAAAGACAAGGTGGAGGATTCAGGGCGTGGTCCTAGGTTCTTCTTCATGTCTTCTATTTTCTGTGGTGATGTTGGCACTTTTGGATTGGTTCATGGTGAAGGTACACTTGTCAATAAGGGTGAAAAGTATTGGGAATTAAAGGTAAATATGATAGACGTAATTTTCACTATAACAGACACAAC
The DNA here is from genome assembly GCF_014805655.1 of Passer montanus. Classification (NCBI taxonomy): domain Eukaryota; kingdom Metazoa; phylum Chordata; class Aves; order Passeriformes; family Passeridae; genus Passer; species Passer montanus. The sequence continues at coordinate 6,527,831 of NW_024366592.1, forward strand.
CGTCCTGTGGGCGGGGGAGATTGCACTTGACTGTCCTGCTGAGCGGACCTCGGCTGGGCAGAGAGAAAATATTGTAGATAAGAATTAATAAACAAGATTGAAGACAGAAAACTTGAGAGTCCAGACTCGTCCTTCACGGTGTGGCCACCCACAACCACCTTTTCCTGTATCAGGGCAGAGACAAATAACAGCAAACCCTGACACAGGCCTGTGGGTGTTCTGGAGCCCACAGGAGAGGCTGGAACTGCAGTGGGATTGCTAGAGGCAGTTTAGGCTTGGGATGGAGCTCTGAGCATTCTGCTCCTCACCAAACAAAGCGGGGCGTTTCTTGATTGTGGAGATGTCCATTTATTGTTTATCTTCCTACTTCAAGGCTTAATACAGCAAACACTGAAAATGTATCTGTTGGTCCTCCCGCTGCCTACCTCCCCACCCTCACTTCCTCCAGCTATTTGCTTTGAGTTATTTGCTCAGGATTTGTTTTCCCTCTGATTTTACAAGTTTGCCTCGCACAGCAAAAAACCTGCTATTTTGTTCTCTTTGGTATTTGGCAGGAAAACCAAAAGAACACAAAGAAGAAAAGGATAATAATTGTTTTTTTCCTGATGATTTAGCACACAAGAGTTCTTTTTAGTGCTACTGTTGCTGCTGTGTTAAAGCATCTTATTTTCTTAGGCATGCCAAGAGCTACTGCAGAGAGAAGAAAACAGGGTGTCTCTTAACTGTGCTTTGCTGGGCTGGCAGTGGGCTCTGAGCTGAGACCTGCCCATCCACCTGGTGCTTGCTTGCTCTCATGTTATTTTGATCCAGGTGATGGAATTGGACAGAGCAGCTTTTGTGCAGGGATTTGCAAAGCTCATCTCTGTGCTGTTCTACTCCAGTGGAAGCTGAAACAGGTGTGCTGGAGTCACTGTGCTCATTGCATTATTTTAATTTTTAAAAATTTAAATTAAATTTTATTTTTTTGTGGTTCATTTTCCCATGCATTATTTTGCTTCGTGACACTCCTTATTTCAGGTTGGGGTAACCTTAATCTCCTCAGGACATGTGAAATGGTTGGTAAAAGATCCCTGGCAACTTCTTCCAGTTAAGCAGGGAAGGACTGGTTTGACAGCAGGGTTGGTTCAGGAGGCTCAGGAGTGTATCTGAGCAGTTTGATCCTTTAATTTGGGTTTCACACTTCCTAGTTTCAGCCATGAGACTTGCTTCTTTTGTGATATTTTTTGGTTTTTCTTCCACCACCAGCTGAAAGCAGGTGACACAGGGAACGCTGAATAAGAAAGAAATGCAGCAAGGCCAGTGAGATCAACTCTCCTAAAGGATTCTTCTTAGGGCTAGAAGGAAGAAGCTTGGGGGTACAGGATGTTTTTTCACCTTTCTCTCTCTAATGTTGTCATTCCCTGGCCTTTCCTGCTTGCATAAGAAGAAAGGAGTCCCTCACCTTCCTCTTACTGCCCAGCAGGTGAAAAAAGCTCAGTCACAGAATGAAAGAAGAAGCAGGAAGAGGAAAATAAACAGCTGAGTCATGGCTGCAAAAACAAAAAAACCCAACCAAAATCCTACAGGAAAGGGAAGGACTAGAAGGGGCTGGCCATGAAGCTTTGAGAGAAGCCACAAATGGAGCATTTTGCCTTTACAAAGGCATTTCTCCATCTGCCAAGAGAGGGCTACCAGGACTCCCACAGAGGATGTGGAGGGTACCAGGCAGCACTGCCCAGGGACAGTGGCAGCATTCAGTGGGCTCCAGCTGCTGAGAAATATGTGGAAATTACATGCTGTAAGTCAGCTAAATAAACCAGGCGGAAAAATGGCTGAGTCAGAAAAACTGGGCCAGTAAGTTCAAATGCTTTATTAATTGGAAAACTGCTTAACACAGCTGGAGATCCTCTGGGTATGGGCAAACAAAAATATGAGGGTGAGAGAACCAATTAAAACATTAATTAGTCCTTTTAGGAAGTTCTCCAGGTCCATTAATGATAACCCTTAATTGTAAGCTATGGAAGAGAAAATATATCAATATTGTTGCTGCTGCCTTGGACATTAGTGTTCTGTGTGTGTGTGTGTCTTGCCTTTTTGTGTCTATACAAAAATCATTAACTCAAGAAACTGCACACTTACCAGAGGCAAGTGGAGGTTAATGAAAAATTAGAGACTCGGTCTTCCAACCCCCCCTCTGTGGGTAATTCAACAAAGAATTATATACTGGGATATAATTTATGCAAGCCCGTTTTTTTGAAAGGAAGGACCACCAATTCTTCCCTCTCATTCCCACAGCAGCAGAAACAAAGCAGCAGCACTGCAGCTGAAACAGTTTGCAAGAGTTTGCATTAAGTGTTAATAACCAAGTAATTATCATACCAATAACTCTAATGAAAAACACAAGGTCATGCTTCCAGAAGATTGTGTTTTGCAGAGATGGAAAGAGGTTTTGTGGGGTCCATTGCCCTGGCTTACAGAATACAGTTTCTAGACTGAGGAATCCAGCAATTACTGAAGTGAATGTTCACTTGATCTTGGCCTCTGCAGCTCTGCCTTCACCAATAAAAGCAACCTTAGAATGACCAGGTCAGGAAAAATGCTGATGTGCTTGCAAATAAGAACACCTACCCCTCAATTTCTTTGTGGAGGTGTTTTCCTGTTCAGGCACCTCTAGAAGAAACCATTCCCATGTTTGTATCTTATTTGAGTATGTGCAAAGGGTCACTTCTGCTCAGAGGCAATAGAACATCTACAGCAAAAAGCAAAATTATCTGGACACCAGGAGCCCTCTTGTTCCTTGGTGAACTTTTTTTCAGACCATCATGTTGGCCTTCTGTGTTTTCCCAAATCTCTGATTCTTAAGTTTTCTTTGAAATACTGGGTTTTACACTCCTGAGACAATTTAGGTTGGCATGCAAGTTGCTGAGCAGATTTTCATTAGCTCTGGTTTTCATCTAGTTCATTAGTGGATGAGTTAAATTGCACATGGACCTTTGCATTCACCCCTTTGGTTTGCAAACTCCAGGGCAGGCAAGTGGCACCTTGCTTTAAATAAACTATATTTACATTGTCTGGAGTCCTACTGCAAGGAACTGCAAGGAATGCTCTGTTTATCCAATGATTAAGGCTTATTTTCCTCTTTCCATGACTGGATGGTTGGTCCTCTACTTCCTTTGGATGCTTGGCCCCAGCTAAAACCGCACAAGTGCTTCAGTAGCTAAATTGTCCCCTCAAAACATGAAGTCTAGAGATTCCCAGTTTTCTCATGCTGCCTGGTATCTTGAATTTTGTACAAAGTTCTGTGGAGTCCACCAGGATGGGAATTCTACCCTGGGTCTCACAGCTTTCTTGAGAGATTTTTGATTACATCTTTGCATTAATGCATTTGAAAAATGCTAAAGATAAAAAGTTTTGTAACTTTTGAAGCAGAGCTACAAAGATGTATTACACTTTTTTTAAAACTAATAATTGGGCAAAAATATTGAATCCTTAGACTTTCCTCATATCTGAAATTTTATGTTGAAACCAGGTGGGACAAATCATCTCTCAAGAAGCATCTGTCTGTCACTGGTGACTGAGTGCTTGATTTAGAGCAGATGCCCAGCTTTTAAATAGATGGCTCAAAATAGGTGAGGCAAATCCCACCCACAGGGAAGGTCTGTGATCAGTTGGAGCCTTGTGCAAGACTATGGAAATGTGTTCTACATTTTCTATTGTTGAGATTTAAAAAAAAAAATACTGGGAAAATCAAATACCCAATAACTGTATAAATGATAATAGCCTAGAACAACCTTGCAAACCACTGGCTCATTGAATGAAACATCATCTTACAGCTCTTGTGTGGTGGTGATTCCTCTGTTTGCTTTCCTTTCAAGATGCAGCTGCAATAACAAGGCATATGTGATTTTAATGTGAAACCATAATCTGTCAGCCCTGAGAACCAGGGAGCAGGCCCATATAAGATAACTAGCTCACCCTAACAATGATAAACATGTCAAGATACAGAAATCACTTCTTCCCTTACAAATGAGAGAAAGATGTCATGTAATTGGAGATGTCATGCTATGCTGGGATGAACAACATTCCCACAATTAATCATACCAAATACATTATGTAGTAGTTGCTGCCTGAAGACAAAGGAGGAATAAATACTCGTGTAAACATGCCAAATATGAACTCTCCACAGATGTTTGATTGCTGCTCCATATTTAGCAAGAAGCACAGCCGTACGTGGAAGATTTGCTCTGCATCCAAGCAGAAGGAGAGCTTGGAAAAGGCCTTATGATGCTGCTGGAACCGTGGCTGGTGTCTTTTCTAGGGCCCTTAGGGGACTGCTTGTCAGGAGCTCCCCCATGGACACCAAAGGAAAATTTGCCATTTTCTTGAATTAGGCCTGCAGTGGGGCCCTGGTTGAACAAGAAATGCTTGGCTGACAGTGCAGCAGCTTAGAAACTGAAGCGAGTTCAAAAGTTCCTAACAACACTTCCAAACAAGAACTTTGTGAAGACAATGCAAAAGCCACCATGCATATTTGCTGGAATAAAAAACCAAATTAGCTTCAAACTGGGTTTGTGATTCCTCCCTGACTTGTATGTTTACTTTTCATTAATATTGATTCCTTCTGACCTTGCAGTGCCTCTCCTTCATTGTACTTGCTCCCCAGTGAACAGCTCACTGGCAACAATATTAATAGCAAAAGAAAATGTTAACGATAGAGACGACTTGCATGGGGGATTTTCACCTTGTGAATAAAGGTTTTTATTTAATCAGAAAACCTCATTTGGAGACTTCAGATGATATACTGTGTGTGACCCTGTATGTGGTGAAGCCGACTGGCATGGCATGAATTCTGATATCATAACAAATGTTCTCCAAGCAGTGCAGAGACATATGATATATCCTGAAAACAGCTCAGACATGAGATCGATACATAAGATTAGGAAGCCATAACCTCTAGATGACCCATATGGAAACAAGAGCAAGGCTAAATTCAGTGAGTAAAATGCTGGCTGAGATCTAGCTGTAACAAAGAGGTTTTGCACTAACTTTGCCCTGGCTGTTTTTTTCTGCTTCTCTTTGATTTCTTGGTCAGCAGTAAAGATTCCCTTCCCATGACTAGCAGTGATTTGGGAGTGTGGTTGAGGAGGGCTTTTGAAGGCACTCCTCCCTTGGCATCTGCCAGGGGTTCTGTGGCTGTGTTGGTCCCTTCCAGTCTTTGGCCTGGGTTTCCTTCAGCTGTGTCCCTCTGTCCTTGTGAGAGAGACAGCTAGGAATGGCAAAGGCTGCCCACTCCATTTCTGAAGTGTGTATTCCATGATGGGATGCTCCCCTAGGTGCCATGAGATCCCAGAGATGAGCATCCTGCACACACACACCCAGAGTTACACAGAATAGACCTTGATTTCTGCTCCTCATGGTGGCCTGCTCAGTAAATGAAATGCTCCCAGAAGGAAAAATTGCTTTTTGTTCCATGTTTTCCATGGGGAGCTCTTGCAGAATTAGAAGTGTGGAACAGCTTACTCTGAAATAGCTGAGCCAGGAGTCCTTTGGCCTTTGTTTCAGGGTGAAATTTGGTTTTTGTTTTCTTTGTTTTTGTTTTAATACTGTGGAAAAAAAAAAATCCTCTTTCTATAAGAAGCAACTAAACACAGAAATCTTTTACAGTCCCCCCATACAACTGTAATAAAATTTGCATGAGAGAAGAAATTGTGCTTGTTTATTTGGTGCCCTTTATACCCCCTATGGCCTTGAGCTAGCACATCTGACAGCAATGATGAGCTGTGGATATGGGAATAACAGTGCTGTGAAATCTTCCCCAAAACAACAGCATTTGTGGTCTGATTCATAACTGCAAACGCTCTGGTGTGGGATCCATGGCATAGAAACTGACTCCAGGCTTTAAAAACTGGTTTAAGTTTGGAGTCGTGTTGAACGTGGGAATCCATATTAGGTGTGATTCTTTGAGCAGGATCAGGCCAGCAGACAAAGTGTGATGGATGCCCCAATTCCTTGGAAGAATCCTCAGCCTCGCTGCCACAGCTACCGTGAGCTGCGGGCATTTAAAAATCATATCACTAAAGATGTGGATGGAGGGCTGAGGTTTTCCAGAGCCTTCAAGAAGTGCTATATGAGGCACTTGGATTCCTGTGTTATTAAGATGCTTTTGAAGCTTTTACCCAGGAGAGACTAATTTTAGGCACCCACTTTTGAGAATCTCAGCCAGAAGGGAAACAAACCACTGATAAAAGTTAGAGAGAGTCTGTGTTTTGGAAACCGACCCACAGTTATTTACACGTCTGTGTATTATCTTGTGTTGGTCACTGGTTTTTTGTATGTGTATGTGTGGTTTGTTTGTGTTTTGTTTTGTTTTACAGTGCACCTACCACAAACCTCAGCTCAAATACACCCCAAACACCCAGGCAGTCCCCAGCGTGCTGGGACCCTGTCCAGGGGGAATGTTTAGTACAGGAGGAGCACACAGGATTTAAGCAGCAGTCTCCTGATGCACCAATGCATTGTGCACAATGCCCAAGGTTACCTGGCTCAGTTCTCATCTCATGGCAAGTTCACAGCTGCTCCCTGGCTATGGAGGGTGATGTGGTGAGTGCTCAGTGTCAGAGGCACTGAAGGCAACGAAGAAATCTGCCACTGCAGAGAAACTTGACTTTGACCCTTCCCCATAACTAAGCTCCTTTTTTTTTTTCTTTTTCTATTTTTTTTTCTTTACATTCTTTCAAGAATTGTGAGGCCCCAGAGACTTGAGGGAAAATTCATACAGCTCAGGTCATTCTACCAGTCTGTGCAGCCATTCAGTCAGTAATAAACACTCTAGCAGGGCAATGATTACTGGAATAGTAGGGGGCATTCTAGCCAGCAAGCCTCATGAAAATGATAGACAGTTGCTGAAATCAAGAGAACTACAAAGCAAAAGAACAAAAGCATAAGTAAGTGAATCAGTAGGCTGGGCTCAGAGACGTGACATACTAAGTGCTGTGCCTCCTATAAATTTGGTGAGTTGATGATTTACCATAGCAGGGCTTTTCAGTAAAGAAAATTAAAACTTCAGGAGGGCTCTTCAGTTCCAAGAAACAGCACCAAGAGAAACATACCCTTTATGTCACAACAGCTGACTTGGTATTAAAAGCATTGATACCAGTGAATGAGCCTGGAAGAGGCTTCAGGCTCTCTCAGTCCTATTAGGGTTTAAGAACACCAGTGCCAGATCCTGCAGTTCTTACTTGAGCAAAGCTCCCATTGATGTGTTCTTAATCTGGAAAAAGTCAACATGGATATTTATGGAGCTGTAGTGCCTAGGGGCTCTAATAAAAACTGTGCTAGACATTGTACCTATATTTAGTAGCAGCCAGTTCATGTCTCATAGAATTTGTGGTCTGCATAGACAAGGCTGATAAAGCAGATAGGGGGTAGGAATTGCTGTTTTTCCTGTTTTACAGATGGGAAGTGAGGGTTGGAGATTGCAGGGGGATTTTCAAAGCCACACAGTGATGTTGGGTATTTATTTCCCGTGCATTTTAAAGGGAACTGGACTTACAGATGCCTTGATGGTGTTGAAAGGCTCAGCTGAACACAGGCATCCCAGTTTTGGCGGGATGACGGGAAGTCTGTGACGGATGTGTAATTAGTTTAGACCTAGACATTCCAGGCCAGTCTGCCACACCAGAAACATCCATTTTTGGAAGGAGTTTGCCTCAAGTTAGGGCTGCAGAATTCTGACCTATGGACAATGGCTGCTGCCAGTGCATGGGTGTAAAACCATAATGGTAGAAACCAGAGTGAGAGGGAAAGGGGAACACTCATACCCTCACTACTCTGAAACCTCCTTTGTCTTTGGTTCAGGTGGCTGCCCCTTCTTGCCTTTCAGAAGCCACGTGAACCTAACCAAGGCTTGGATGTGTCATAGCTGCACACCTGAGCCCAGGATGGTGAGCTGTAGGGAATTCTTTCAAGGACATTTGGCAGCTGTGCTTGGAGCTTCTCAGTCCATAGAAGCCTCACCTGTCACAGGGACTTCCAGGCTGATGACAACCACCGTGCCTTGGAAAGAGACCGAGATGTCCAAGAAAAGAGCTGGAAAAATTGGAAAGGGTTCAGAAAAAAGCTCACCAAGGGATCTGAAGCCTATGAAATCTGCCTTGCTTTGGGAGTCATCAGAATCTCCATATGTTTTACTCAAGGGAAGTCTGAAAAGTGATTTGGTGGAAACATCTGTGAGGGCAGTGACTTCTAAGAAAAAAACAAGATGATTTACTCTTAGTTTATCTGATTCTTCCCTGTAAGACTCTGTGACTGAAAAATGACTTTGGAAAAACTTGGTCACAAAATCTTTTTTATTTTGTGAAGGATTAATTTCACCATTAGAACAGCAGATTGTCCATCACTGAAAGACTTGACAGCAAATCTGAAGCTTTTCTCCAAGCTATGGCCTTAGCCAGGCATGATGATCACTGCACTTTTGTAACTCATGAGTTGAATAGAAGTTTGTTTATACGTGACTATTATGTATTTAAAAAACTCTGATAAAAATAACATCAGAATAATAGTAATAGTAAAAGTCTGAGTTAACAAAAAATGGGGATTAGTTGCATGAGTGAGAATAATGAGCTACACTGGTGTGTGAATACACAGTCACAGAATTTTTATTCTGCCTTTTTACCATGCATTTTGCCTCTCCAAAAATGCCCACTGTCTTTAGTGGAAAAGTCTTTGACCCTAGACAAAAAGGCAAGACTTGTCCTTTTAATGCCTTCCTTCCCCCTCTCCCAGTGGATCATCTGGAAGACAGAAGAATGGCAGAGTTTTACCACAGGGAGAGAAAAACCAGCATCCCTCAAGCACCCACCCAGCAGCCCATGAATATGAAGGGAAAAGCAGGGATGCCGTGTGCTGTCAGATGCTGGGTTCCCCTCCACTTGCCTCCTCCCCACCTGTTCCAGCCCCTCTGGGAATGTGAGATGGGATTTCAGGGAGCGGTGTCCTTGTGGGGTGAGGTGGCACGGCTCACACAGCCAGGATAAAATGTCCAGGTGCATGGAGTGGGGAGGTAAACATAAAAAAAAGAAAGAGGAAAAAGAAGAAAAGGCTCGCGTGTGCATGCACACAAATCAATAAAAAGTGTAATGCATCTTTCTTTAATTAAATCCCACCCTGAATTGGCCGGGCAGCCCCGACCTCTGCCCCTCCAGTTTGCTGACTGGCACAGCTGTTAGTAAATCACCTGCTGGGGCTGCTCTCCGGGGCTTTAAAGGTCATCTGTCAGCCACTGCTGGGGAGAGATAAAGAAGAAAAACAGAACCAAAAAAGTCTGGGGTGGAAAAAAAAAGGCACTTTATGAAAGCAAAGCCATTTGAGTGCTCCAGCTTTCCCAATGTTTACGTTGCTGGCACCTGGGGGTGGGGGGCATTTTATTCATCCAATTTCCCTGCCTCTTTTTGTATGCATTTTGCCAAGTTTTCAGCTACTTTTATACTCCTTTTGTTTTAAGCTTTTCTTCCCCGCAGGGAATATGAATAGCTTGAGCCTGGATTTAGTCCTGAGACTGGGTCCCTGTCAGTGACCCCATGGTCTCTGCTGGCCTCCTTACCCCCGTGGACATCTCCTCTTCTCACACAGAGCAGTCAGCCCTCCTACCCCTCACTCCCTGCTCCAGTTTATGCCAGGAGCAGCCAGAAGGAGCTGTGCAAGCTCAGCCTGGTCTTTCATTTCCAGCAGCCCGTGGCTCCAGGTTCTCCACAGCAGACTCTTCAAACAGGGCTGCCTGTTGAAGGCCAAAGGCACGATTTCACCCAGACTGGGGAGCAGGGTGGGGGAGCACACAGAGAGCAGCTCCATCCCAGAACATGAAAGAGCATGATTGTCATAGGTGATTCCTTGCCACAAACCACTCCTTCAGCTGTTTATGCTTGAAGGGATAAGCTGGCTTTCTGCTTATTCAACACTTTCACTGTCACCTTCATTTTCAGCCTCACACAAAATGTTGCCAGTGAAAATGATGTTATTTTTGCAAAATGGGTACATGGGCAAGGCCCAAATAATCTGGGAGTTTTTCCCCACCTGATAATTACTGACGTATTTCCAATAACTTACCATTTTAACTCAGCACTGAACACGAAGCAATGTTGTCAGACATTGATCCAAGTCAGGCAGAAAGTGCAGATTCTGCTGCAGTTGCCATTTTTTTTTGCTTTGGGTTCATTCATACATTAAATTTGAGGGAAGCTTAGGGATCTGAGGACCCCCTCAGAGTAGTGCTATTTACAAAATGGATCACAGTCACTGGGCTCCTCTGTGATGTCTGTCTCTAGTTGTGTCTAAACTTGGGTTTTCCATGGGATGAAAACTACTGTCTGCCACGTAATAGATGGGTTTGAAGGTCACTGGGAAATTTTTACTCCAATTCAGAGCTCCAGTAAGGTTAGTGAAACCAGGGGCTTTTTTACACCTACCAACTGTTTATTCAGACACCTGGTAAGAGAGCTCAAGCCAAATTCATCCATGGTGTAAGTCCATGACTCCAGTGGGTTTATTCTGCTCTGAATTTTGCCTGCTTTGAGCACAGACCCATCAAGAACAAGACCTCTCAGTGGTCTGTGTCTGCAGAAAGACTCCCTCTTTTCCTTGATGCTCTTCCATGGGAGGGAAGGATGTAGCCTGCCAGCTGCAGCCCTCTGGACTAGTTTTGGGTTGATGCTGAAGTTTATTGCCAGCTTTCCTAAAGCAATAGCCTTCCTTATCTGGAGGACTGGCATAACTGGACTGTGGTGTGGGGAATTACATGATAACAGAGAGGGGAGAACACACCAGCTCAGTAAAAGGCACACGCATGGCTCTGAGGATGGAGGCTCTGCTGCTCTCTGACTGCACTCTGCCTGTCTCCAGCCAAAGCAGCAGCTCCCTGGGAGCTGGCCAGAGGGGCTGGTGGAGTCCAAGAGTGATAACACTCATGGTGTAGCCAAACTGAAGAGTTTGGCACAGCACTGATGTGTAACAGGAGCCGTCCCTCGCTCTTCTTGGCCTCCTGACCCGCTATCAAACAAATGGAAACTTGTATTTACAATACCAACCATTAGAAATAGAAAGGAGGGAAAAATCAGTAGCTGGCAGGATCATTTGTTTAGGTTGGAAGAAATGAGCTGTTTAGTGTTTCAGAAAGGGGAAAATTCTCAGCAAAGAAAACAAAGGGAATAAGGACACTGAATCAGGCAATTGTTCTTCTGCCACAGTCACTGTGCACAAGTGGTCCCCTTTCCCCCTCAGGCTGGTGATACAAACCCCAGCCCCTCCACCAGGAACACTGGCTGCTTGAAGGGCCTTGGTGACCAGGGTGATAACAAGGGATGTGACAACCCCGGGTACACAGCTGTAAAGAAGAAAAGCTGCATTTTAGCTAAGCATAAGTAATGCTCAACAGGTATTTTGAAATGTGAATTTTCCCCTCCAAGGCTGAGGTGAGTCTCAGGCAAACGCTTCAAGGCATTGTTGTTGAAAATTATGATTCTTTGGTTAAAGAAAGAACAACCTTTGCCTGTCTGATTGGCCAGACAACATACAGCAGTTACATTAATCACAGAGTTCAAAAATTCCCTTCCCCTCACTGCTTATGTCAGGTCAGTCCCTTGCACGCAGTTCCACCCACCCCAGGGGGAGATCAAACAACATAATGAAGATGAGTTAAAATTCTGTTCACAAACCCACATGTGCCAAATCCAAGCCCCGAGACAAACGGGTGTTCAGCCAGGAATCCAAGCAGAGACGCTGTACTTTTACAGAGTCATTTGGGAGCCACTGCAACCCACAATGAGGGCTAAACACGAGGTAGTAAGTGTTTTGGCAAAACAGCTCCTTGTAGGGAGGATGCTCTTGGCTGTTTCTCTCTTTCCTGTCTAACAGGCACTGTTTGCTGGATGACAGGGAGGGAGCTGCAGGGAGCACATGCACATCCCCAGCAACAGGAATCCAGTCCAGAGCTCAGGATCTTCTGGAGGTTAGAAAAGGATGTGGGGAAAGAGATAATGACCATTAGTTAATTAGACTTTTTTTCTCTCTTTTGGTGTCTAATATTCCCAGCTACCTTGGAGTGTCTTTTGACTAACACCACAGGTTGCTTTAACTGAGAAAAGAGCTTGCTTTATCTGAAAAAAGAGGTTGCTCTTCAGGCTGGTTGAGAGGGACTCAAACCTTTTCCTACCATGGAGGTAGCACAGTACCATCTTGTCTAGTTCTGCTGGCTGGCCTATGTTGCAGCTAGAAATGATGTCTGAGAAAGATCTACCCCGGGCCCTTCACCAGGCTTTTTCTTGGCCATTACAATGATTCTAGCATGTACTCCTTCAGAATACTAAATAATGCAGTTTTGATGTTTGGGATTCTTTACCTGGTGGCATTTTACTCCCTAAACCATGGTTTCCTTTGAGACACATTGTTCAGGTTGTTCAAAAGAGTGCTGAATGAGCTCAGCTGTTTAGGGTTGCATGAGATACAACACGTCCTAAATGTATTGTCAGTCCAGGCCCTTCAGGGCTTAGGTTGGAAACATCAGTGAGAAGAGAATATTTCTTGAGCTACTGAGAAAAGAGGCACCAAAAGAGCCCTGCTCATTTGCCATAGCTACTGAGCTGGGAATGGAGCTGTCCTGGTCCTACAGAGATTGGAGGGACTTCCAGCACGGGTTCCTCTGTGATACCACATCAAGGCAGTTGGATGGAAAACATCCAGGGCTGCTGGACAGGCCCACTTCTGAATGGGGAATCTGCCTCTGGAGAGTCCTTTTTCACTTTTTACTCTCCAGAGATGAAGAGAGTGTTCCAGAGGAGGCAGCAGACTTGTGATCTGTCACCCATATCATCTGTTCTGGGGGCACAGTTACCTTTTCTCAGGAATGAAAACCCCCAGCTGATGGACGTTGAACTTTTATTTCCCTCACTGCTGCAGCCTTATCATACACAGGACTTTAATCCCACACATCACTTAAGAAATATCACCATTAAAGATCTGAGTACACATCACTTAAGAAATATCACCATTAAAGATCTGAGTACACATTTTGAGATAAGATTGGTTCGTGATATTATTACTATGTAGTTATGGAAATGAGAAAATAATCCCCTGGGGCTTTGTTGTAATGACTTCTGAGCATCTTGCATCATCACAGGCAGACAGCAGACTTCAGGATGTCATGCATTATTGGAAGGAATGTGGAAAATCTTGTTTGGGTTGGTGTTGATGTCTCTGGTAAGAGAGGACACCATGTATCTTCCACAGTGAAACTGGATCAGGTAGAAGACCATGTGATTTTTTGGAGAAAAGGTATCTCATCTTTACTTGATCTCCTGCACTCTTGTCTTTCGATGCACTGGTGAACTGCACTCCTGACAGCTTTCCCTGCTGATCCTGTGGCTTTGGGAGACTTTGACTGCCTGGGCTGTGCCTCTGTTCTGAGTCAGAAGGCAAAGGGGGATCACTGCAGTGGCTGCAGTGCTGAAAACTCATGGGCTGTGTCCATTCAGGCATTGTCACTGTGCCACTGGTGCAGAGGAGCTGCTGTGGGAGTGACCTTGTGAGTGTTCCCTGCTCAGCAGCTGCTCTCCCATCCAGAGAAAGGAGTAGGGTGAACACCAGTGAACCAGTGTCAGTACAAATGGAGATAAAAACACACACATGGACTTCCCCTGGGAATGCCTTCTGTAATTTTGGCTCGTGTTAGAGCCACTGCCACGGGGGAATGCATGGTAGCACATGTGTTTTTACACGGGGGAACAAGCAGGACCCCAGGACTGCTGACCATCAGCCTCACCTTAGTGCCCAGTAAGATCATGGGACAGATCCTTCTAGAAGTCCTGTTGAATTATATGGAAGACAAGGAGGAGATTTATGAGACTGAACATGACTTCAGCAAGTGCAGTCATGCCTGACTAATCTCCTTACCTTCTACAAGAGTGACAACTGAGATCAACTACCTGGGCTTCTTCAAGGTCTTTGATAGACTCTTCCTTGACATTGCTAGTTCAGAATTGGAGAGGTATGGATGGAAAGTTAGATGGACAAGGAATTGTCTGGGTGGCTGCATCCAAAGAGTTGCAGTTTACAGATCAATGTCAAAATGGAAACCAGCAGTGAGTGACTTGCCTCAAGGGTCTGTACTGGGAAAAAACCTACTTCATATCTTCCTGAGTGCCCCAGCCTGTGGGATGCAGTGCCCCCTCAGCAGGTTTGTAGGTGACACCAAGCTGAGCCAGGCATGGATGGGCTGGAGGGAAGGGATGCCATCCAGACCTGGACAGGCCTGAGAAGTGGGACCATGAGAACCACATCAAGTTCAACAAGGCCAAGTGCAAATGCCTTAATACACAGTTTGCATGCCTGTACCAAACCCATCTTTGCTCAGAAGAAGGGTCAGGAAGTGTCACCACGTGGTCACATCAGTGCTAATTCTGTGTACTTTCCCCCCTGGGCAATCAGAAAGATTTTGCTGGATGGCAAATGGACTTCTGTCTTAAGTGTGGAGATTTTCTTAAGTATGGCTAAGCTATGTTGCTTGAACTTTTTTACCATCAATCTCTTCATAGGGTGTGAAAATGGGCGTCTCCCACCAGGCTTCTTCCTTTCTCCTGCAATTTGCTCAAGCCACACCCTCACCTCTCCATTCTAGCAATGGGGAGTGTCCTGGTCACAGGTCCTGCTGCACTGTGGTGTCCACAGTGCCAGCTGTAAAGTGGATGTATGGCCAGCACTGCTGGATTTTAAAATCTGTGAAGTTTCAGGCTCTGGCCTCATGCAAGACTTGCAGATGAAACCCTGGCTTGAGTTTAAAAAAGACACGTGTGTATGCACACATGCATACAGACAGTCTGGCACACATTCTGTTTTTCTGGAGGGACCACTGCGTGCCTCTTTATCTTCTCCTCCCACCCACTCATCCCTTCTGACACTCACCATAGCTGTGACCACTTGTATTCTATTTAGCTGGATTTTCCAGGCACTTCAGAGTAGTAGGTGTTGCTATATATATAGTGCCTAAACACTTCTGTTGAGGCTGAAGAGTAAGTAAAACACTGTTGCATTACTTGGTCCACCAAGTGATCAGGATATCCCTCACACAAATATCTGCAGTGTTGCAGAAGGAAATGTCACCTCGTGTTGGCCACAGCTGTCCCTGAGCTCTTCTGCTGAAAGCTGCACTGCTCCCCTTAAGAACCTCTGTGGCAAAAGGATTTCCTGGCAGATTTATTTTCTTTTACCTGTTGCTGATGAAACAGTGTTAACCCTAATATGATGTCCAGTTGTCCATTTAGCTCTGGCTGGCCACAGTCAGGGAGGTTTTATGAAGAACCATTGCAGAAGCTCATGACCCCAACAGCACGTCAGCCAGCACGTGCACTCGATTTACAGCCAGATTACAAGGCAAAAAAATAAATCTAGCATTTAAAATTATATACAGCAGTTTATTTAAACAGCGATTAACTTTCATCAACAGTGCGTGCATTTCTGTTTTCTTTAAGGAACCCTGCCACTCTCAATCGCAGCTGCAGCCCTCCTGCAGCACCCTGCTACTCGGTGGCTTTACCCCAGCCTCACAGATAGTTCACAGCCAATTACCATACAGGTTCCTTATGTTCAAATTAAGGCAACAGGAGTCAACAACCTCTGCTGAATGAAGGTAAAAGCTTGAGAACATTTTGCATAACAGTCATCAGCGTAGCTGATAACTATTACAGTGTTCTGGTGAAGTAAGCCTACGCAGATCCTATCTCTCCTGCCTGTCTGTTCCAACATGCATCTCATCTCACTGGCAGCCCTTTGCTTTAATTAGCTGAAGTCTCTGCTTCAGCCTTTCATATGTCAACCAGCCTGTGTACACTTCCATATTTTTAATCAGTAGCCTGTTGTCTTTACTTTGTCATTCGCACTAGCATATAAATCTGCCCTTCTTATGATCCTCACTGCTTGGTAGAAGTCAAAACATGCTGTTTAATTTTCCTGTTCACTGATTTCCATTTGTTTCATGTTCAAATGCTGGCTCCTTTCCCCCTTTCGGGCATGCTGTGAGCATTAAACTTAGTGATTAAATGCCAAAAGAACAGTTCTTTTCCCCTTCTGTGCCCACAAATGGGTCATCCTAACCCTGGCTGGGATGCTTCCCTTGACAGCGTGCCCTGTGCCTGTGTGCTCAGCCTGACTGGGGCTGGGGGATGGGAGCTGGGCTGCCGCGGGCTGGCAGAGTTTAGCTAACAATGGCTAAAATAAAACAGGTGCAGAACTTATGTGCTCTCCTAAGGTCGTGACTGGCTTCTTGCTGTTTCTTCTCTCTTTTTTTTTTTTTTTTTTTTTTTTGTTTATTTTTTTTTTCTCGTTAATCTACTACTGCAGAATATTTTGTTTCACCCATGACACAGATGAGGACACCAAGACTGAGAAACACCCAGACGTGGAAGAGCGAGAGGCTCACGTGTGGCTGTCCACTGCTGTCACATTTTCTGTGTCACTGGGGGGGACTCCGTGGGTGCCTGTGGATGTCTGGCAGGTGGAGTGGCTTGCCCTGGCATCTGTGCCTGGGGCTGATCCCCCAGCTGAGCCTGGAGTGTGCTCAGGATGTCATCCAGCTTCTGGTCCATCTGCATGACCTGTTAGGGAATCAGAGAGCAGAAGAAGTGTCAGATGGTTGCAAATGCTTCTGGTGAGAGGCACTCCGAGGCCAGGAGCAAGGAAAAAGCCTGGCAGGGAGCATGGGCATCTGAGAGCCACATGCTCCCTGAGTTTTGTCCAGCCTGCTGCTCTAGAGCAGATGACACTGCAAAGTCACAGGGAGAAGGACAGGACATTGCTGGCCCGAGGATCGATTCAACCATTTTGTCTCTCAGCCTTTTCCCAGGGCTGATGATGATGCATCCTGCAAATATCTGCCCTGAAACTCTCCTGCACTCTTTGGTTTGTTGTGAATGTTTTTTTCCCAGTACCTCTCCCAGCCTTCACCACCCTTGGTTGTAGGACATCATGCTTTCCATTACTGTCCTGGGAAATGAAACAGCCTCCCCTCCCTTCCCATTGTAAATAGATGCCTCAGTGATACATGTTACAGTCAGAGATCCTTCCAGATATGGTGTTTATTCCCATGCACTTTTAGGAGGATAGCCTACTAAAACCCTCATATTAACACCAATGACTTCCTTAAAAAAAAAAAAAAAAAGGAACAGCCATTCTATAGAAGACATGCTAATTCCTTCTTTCATTTCTTTGCTTTCTAGCTGAAATTTCTCAGCTATAGTCCCTAGCAAAAGAGTTTTTCCTAATTGTTATTATTATTATCATTAAGCAGGGAAAGGCAAATATGAATTTTTAAAGGGAAGTTGCACTCATGCTTCCTAATATTTTTTAAGTTCTGATCTTTTTTTAGGAGCACATAGCTGGCATTATGCCCTTGTGCTGGTAGGGCTTGCCTTCACTGCAAATGGCTCCCACTCACCTCAGCATCACCCAGTGGGACAGGCTGGGGGCCGGGGGCTGCTTGACTTTGCTCCAAAGGCAGAACTATGGCCAGCATCATGTAATCAGCTGGGATCACTTCTAATGATGCTTGAACACAGTGCAGCTTTGTGTTATAGATGAGCCCAAGAAAAAGGAGCATTTTGAAGAACATTGAATGGTTCACTTTACAGTTATCTGCTGTGAAACTATGAGCCTCTGCAAACTGTGATCTGTCCCAGTGGGTCTAATAAACTTTGATAGCAAACCTTTTAGAGTGATATCAGATCCAAACCGAGCTTTCATTAAAAAGGGAGGCAGAGAGAATGAGAGAGAGAACGATTCCAGCCTTCTTTTCTGTGCAAAGATAACTTTGGAAAGAGCCATTGGCAGCATGGACTGAAAGCTTAGCAGGCTGAGATTGCTTTAAAAGCCAAGGCAAGGAAAATCACCTTATCCGCTTTTGCCTCTTCTGTCTCTTCTCACTCCAAGTGTTGGCTCCCCTGTGGGCCCCTCAAACCTCAAGGTACCAGGAGCATATTCAAGTTCTATCTCTTTGGTAACCACTAGTCTCTCCTAAATACAACCTGCTGGGGAAGGAGGGAGCAGAGAATCTCTGCTGCATCACAGAGGGAGAGACGTGCTGGTCTCTCTTCCATTCCTGTATTTACAGGTTCTGGTAGAAAAGCCCTTCTCCCTGCCTCTGTTTAGGTGTGGGTCTGGGTTATCTGAGGCAGTGTTTACAAGCCAGAAGGGAGTGTTTAGGACGTGGGTTGGACAGCAGAGACCTTCACTACAATTTCTGCCTTCCAGGTGCGTGGCCAGCACTGCCAGAACAGTCAGTCACTGACAAAAGCACTGACATTGCTCTGTCTCAGGCACAACAGCCCCAAATTCTGCTCAGCATTGACTTGGCTGAGAGTCTGAAAGTCACTAGTGGTTTAAGGGTTAAGCAGCATGGAATTAATTTGAAAACCACAGCCTTTATTTTCTCCTCCATTCTTGAAAAGCCTGTTTGGCTGATGCTGGTAATGACTCAACAGAATCTTTCTTAAGCAGAAATGTTGCTGCAGAGCAGAAACTAAAGCAGAACTAATGTATTGCAATAGGGTACAAAGAAGTGTAGGCAGGGAAATGGGATCAGGCAGATGAAAGCTCTTTTGGGGCTTTCTTTTGTGAGGCTTTGTTGATTTTGATCTGCACGCTTTATCTTAGATAAGCTGTGCCTGCATATTCCATATCATTTAAACTCTGCTGTATTTCACTGTATTTTGCTAGCTCAGTGAAAGAAAGTGACAGGGAATAATTACATGCACTCTTTTTTCCAGGAGAAGAGGAGGGTGTAGAATATTTATTTGTAAGGATGGAAACTGAGAAATCCTTACACAGGGGAGTAGATTACACTACACTTCTGTCACACCTTCCACATGAGGATCAGTAAATTTTTCCTGGACGCCAGCAAACAAAACTGCATAGTTCTCCTGTGTCAATCATACACGGGAGGGTTTTCATGATAATTTTTGAGATTAGAAGCAAAAATTAAGTGCAAAAATTAAGTGGCCCACAGGAAGATGTAGTCAACACCTTGTGGAATTGGAAGTTTTTAAAGAAGAGTCTGATTTAGAGGCTGGTTAACTCCAATCAGGGAGTGGCAAAAGAAGAGCTGTGGACACTTGGCCCGAGGTCAGTAGCATGACTGGCAGGGTTAGAGGAATTTTTACATGGGTGAAGGTTTTTTCCACAGGAGGGTCCTGGTTTCAGGTTTCTCCAAATCCACCTCACAGCTCTTACTTTCCCTAAGCCCAAACAGAAGCTGCCTGTTTTGAGCAGGCTGGGTTTTGAGCAACACCCCCAGGCAAGCGCGGAGAAAGGGTTAAACAGAGCAACATGTTTTTCAGATAAGTAAAGTGAGAAGCCATCCAGAGCTGGCTGCAGAGTTTCCAGAGAGATGTGATATGGCTCTTGCTGGCTTGGTGGAGACAGGTGAGCTTGGCAGCTGTCCATGGGCAAATGGCAACAAAACTCCCGTTCTCCCACACCACAATAGCGCTCCGGAGATGATCTATAAAATTGTTAAAATGCTTTTATATCCTTTCAACTGCCCTGTAGAAAGGAGACTTGCAAAAGCAGTTTAAAATATTGCACGGTTGTTATTGGGACTGTGAGGTGAGCTGAAGGAGTGTTGAAATGTGTATTTACTCTAACATCCCCCCATGAAAGGGGGCTGGACTCCATGGTGACATGCAAGACTGTTAGAAAAAAAAGAAAAAGAGGAAAGAAAAAAGCCCTGCCACCAGCACCAGCGAGGCACAGCAAGCCACAAAGTCAGTCAAACCATGGGGCTCAAGGTGTCCCTCCCCTTCTCCTTGAGCACCAGATTAGCTTTCAACACCCATGGGCTGTTTGAGGACACTTTTGAGCCTCTGTTTGTGAGAGCTGGTGATGCTTAAATACATCTTTTTATCTCAGTTGACTCCTCTGCAGAAAAGGCTTGTAGAGAAAGACCCCTGGCATGGCAGCAGGACAGATGAAGAGGGCTGGGTCATAATGGGGGTTTGCCACATGCTGGACAGATTCCAGGCTCCCATGAGAGCTTTTTTTTCTGGCATATTTTGCACACACAGACCATAAAGAAAATGCATGTGTGGAAAACAGTCAGAGTAGCCACATGGTCTCCCCCAACTCTTGTCACTTTAGGCCAGAAAAATCCCTCCCCCTGTTGGTTTGGTGACACCCCTAGGTTTTGTCTATCTTTTTAATATGATTTATGGAGGCTGGGAAAGCCAGTAGCAATTATGTGCACAACACACTGACTTGAAATACTTCCAGAGAGGCAGCAGAAGGGGAAGATGGTCTGCTGGAGCACTGGAGTAAATCTGCAAACCCACAGACACACTCACATGTTGCTAAGTCAGTGAAGCTTTGCACCAAAATCTTAACCCCACAGATTACATAAAGTTGCTGTCACCTGGAGGCTCTGCTCTCTCCCTCCCTGCCTTGGTGCAGTTCATCCTGCAGCACCTCCAGGCTGCTGCTACCAGGGATGCAGCACGAGATGCAGGGGAAAGAGGGGGCAGCCCAATCAGAATGCCATGGAGCAACAGCAACTTCTGCTTTTGGTGGAGCTGGATTGACTCTGGCTTCCCGTTTGCCTCGCTGCAGGGCAGAGAGCTGTGAGCCCACAGGACAGCCCAGGGTGTCCTGGCAGGGCTGGAGGGTGGAGGAGGCACTGCGTGGCTGAGCCCCATCCCTGCTGTCAGAGCTGCTGCACGAGGGGGGCTTTGTCCTGGGAGGTGAGATATCCAGATGTCCCCTTCTTGCCATGCAGCCCTGGTCCCACAACAAGCTGCAAACCTAAGCACAGACAACCCAGAACCCCCAGAACCCCCAGAACCCAGAGGAACCCAGGAGCTCAGCAAGGCCATCCCCAGGGGCTTTGCCTGGTGGTGTGACATTTTCCAGCAAAGCCAACCCCATCTGGGGCCATGCAAACATTATATCCCAGCCCAGGGTTTGCAAAGCAGCAGAGTCCTGAGCTCAGCCCTCTGAACACCCCTTCTCTAGCAGTGCCCAGCTCTGTGCTCTTGGCTTTACTATTCCTCTGTTTGCAGCCCTTGCTGCAGCTTCTGCTCCTGAGGTAGCTCCAACGAATCAGGATCCACTCCCTGCAGCTCTTAAACACAGCTGCCTGGAGGGTTTTAACACCAACTGCTTGGAAAAGAGTCATTTGATAGGTAGGATTTATTTTGTATGGGTAAAAGTGTGCATATGAACCTCAGTCTGCCATGAGCTATTTCTACCTGTGGGTATGTGTTTCTGATACTCTCAGATTGTTGTGATAGGTCACCTAAGGTCAGTTTGTAGGAGAAAATGGTATTAGTGTAGTAAAATCAGATGTGATTTAGCTGAACTGGTGCAATCCATTTTATGGATGCTTCCATTTCTGACTCATGTGACATATTGATTTAGCTTAAGCTCGTTATCCAGAAATTTGTACCATTTTCACATATTGACCAGGTCTGTCACATTATGTTGCTTCTCATTCCAGATGGTGGATTGATTTGATTAGATCCTGTGTTCAGCTTTATATGCACATCTGGTCTTGTAGCTTCTTTCTGCCTACAGTTACACCCAATTATTCAAACTAATTGCCTATTGTACACTTCGAAGCCTGAATTGTTTATTTTAGGAATTGCTTTATTTTTTAGCATGTGGATTTATTGCTGCCCAGGGACTGCTGATTCTGGGAAGGGACATCTTTTGTCTACAGCACTGCCTGCAGAACTGCCTCCCTCTCACCTTGCTTGTCCTGTTAGAGATATTGCACTGAGGTGGAATGCTGAATCCACTGAAACTTTTTTCCCTTCAGCAAGGCCAGACAATGTCAGTGCTGACATAGCCTGTTGGTAGCTGTGAGGAAGCCAGTGGCCACACCAGGCACAGAGACTGGGACTAGCCTGGGGAGATTTCTCTTGTGCAAGGTGAGGCTCCGGAGCAGCCCCTGAGCCCGCTCCAACAAAGTGCTTATGGATGTGCTTGGAGCATGTGAAGAGTCTTCCTGAGTTCACCAAATATTTAAGTGCTTTGCTGGAGTGGAGCCAGAATGGTCAACAGTTTGTAGGATTATACCTTTAGGATAAGCTTTTGTAGTCTCCTAAGTACTCTTACACACATATTCCCAGAGATATAGCTACACCACCATTCTTCAGGTCTCTGAGGAGTAATAATTGTCATCTATCATGACATCCTTCTGGAAAAAAACTTGGCATTCATATTAGCAGAGAACTAGCAGCTTGTGTTCTTAAACAACAGGAGGGCTTTGATGAACAGGATCCATTAACTGGCTGGTTTTGGGATGAGTTGTGACGGAGTTGGAATTGGTGTCAATTCTACAACGATGCTGTAGAAAAAAACTAGCAGCACTGCCAGGTGGCACAGACACAGGGAAGCACCTCACAGTGGGACATCAGTGTCCTGCAGCCATCTGCCAGCACTACCTGGCCCAGCACTGAGCTGTGCTCCCCTTGCTGGGCTCTGCTGAGGGTGCAGGCAGCACGGAAACACCAGCTCCACACCAGGAGCTCCAGCCAGTAACCTCAAAGGTCAGGTAAAGAGGTACATGAGTAGAACCTAAATAAGCTCCACTTCCATGGCAGGCTGTTGTTCTGGCAGATCCAGCTCTTCATGACCACATAAAAATATATGAACCACCAGACTGTCATGTTTGACTTATTCCCTGTACCCTTTGGCAGATATCGGCTGTTTATTTTCATTCCATGAGACTTATCTGGATAACACCACCATTTTCCAGGCCTCCCTTCCTTTCTCCCAAACATCCCCACCCATTCTTAGGTCAGGTGTTACAACCTCCATCGGCCTAGGGTATGGTAATCTTTATTTTAAGTATAGCTTCATTTATTTTAGTTTCCATCTACCTTTCCTGTTTCAATGAAAGCACAAAGTCTGTCCCTCTGCCCTGTGCTCCTGGGGTATTTCCTGCCTGTACCCTCTTGGTGAGCATTTTATTTTTGTATTTCCTATGCCACAGTTGCACTGATGAAGGTCCCCAGTAAGACCTGTGTCTGTGGTTGATGTTTCTGGTGTAAGATGCCTTTTGCTTAATTGCTAAGCAACTATCACAAGTTGAGCCCTGGCTTTCTAAAGCAGGCCTGGTCAGCACACAGATTATGTGTTACCACTTTGGGGAAGGTGTGATTTATTTTTTTTAAATGAATCCTTGCTTCCTAAACAAATGAGGTGTGGCTGATGATATATCTATGTGTATATTGCTATGGCAGATTTGGATTAAGCTGGCCAACTTCAGACACATTTGCCGGAGAATCCTTGCAGATAAAAAATTTATACAGATTTCTGAAAGTCAGGCACTTGTGCAGAAGACAGACATCCAAATTAGTGCCTCTTTGAAGGAAGGGCAGAAGAGGAAGGTGAACTGTATTATTAGACCCCAGAGAATCCACACAGGATGCCCTGACCACAGGAAAAGCTTTATTCAGCTCTTGCCCCTTATTAGCCTCGGATAATCAACCACAAAATAGAGAGTCACAGGAAACCAGGCAGCATAATTTCTACTGCTCCCAGAAGTACTTGTTCCTGGCTCAAGAAATTCAAGTGGTGCCACTCTTTGAGTGGACACAAGGGTACCTTCCCACAGCAGCAGCACCCGGCTGCCAGCTGAGCTGGACCCCTGTGAGATTCTTGTCCCATTTTAGCTCTTTGCACGTGCACCTGTCTATCCTTGTGTCTGCAGCCAGTGCTCTCTGACATTTGGAATTTGTTCCCCCCAGCAGGTGAATGGGACTTTGCAGAACTCTCTGTCTCCCGAGCCACGCACATAAATGGATATTTTTATCGTTGCAGGACGTTTTGTTCCTCACCCTCTGGATCCTGCTCAGATCCTCCCTG
This sequence comes from Passer montanus, assembly GCF_014805655.1. Classification (NCBI taxonomy): domain Eukaryota; kingdom Metazoa; phylum Chordata; class Aves; order Passeriformes; family Passeridae; genus Passer; species Passer montanus. Next base: position 6,551,708 of record NW_024366592.1, read on the forward strand.
TAATCTTGCCATCTCTCCTTGTGACATGGCTCCTCAGCCACACCCGGCGTGACGCACTGCCCTGCCATTTCTCAGCTCCTTGCATTGTGTGGCTGCAGGTCCTGCTGCAAAGCCAGCCTGGAGACAAACAACAGGCAAAAAGAACAGAGCCAGGCCGGCCTCAAGAGTGGATCTGCAGCCTCTGTGAGTCACACTGAATTGCACAATAAAGCCACCTTGTAACTTATGCTGCAAGACGCTGATTAATTTAATTTTTAAATCTCCAAACAATACTGGACAGAGAGGAACAATAAAAAGAAGCAGCAGCACTGAGTACTCCAATGGTGCCAAAGGAGCACTGAGAAAGGAGTGACCTTAAGCCTTTCACTAGGTGGGTGCAATAACTCAGCATTTTAGATGGGTGTGATGGACTTGGTGTTTGCATCTCACCCAACCCTTTGAATAGATGGTATCAAGACTTCACTCTGTCTTTTCTGAGCTCAAACAAATCCCCTCTGTGACAATGACATCTAACCACACCAGCCTCATGGCTAGATAGGGTTCACCAGTTCCTGCATAATCAGTTCCTGCAAGGGGGAGGTCACTTTGGGTTGTTTCTTTTCAGCTTGGTTGCAAGGATAACTTGTTGATACTGAACCCAGTGGAGAATTCCCTTAATCCAGCCCTGCTGACCTGACATACCTGATGGACTGTGAGTGCCAAAGTAATTTTCATTACAGCTGTTGATACACAACTGCTCTTCATTCACACACACAGACACACATACACACAGGCACACAAATATCCCTGCTTGAAATTATCAGCCCATCTTTATTTATAGGGTGGTGAGAGAGGCAAAGTGAGAGGGAGTGTTGTTATTGGGAGGAGCACAGGCATTATGGTAATGGAGATTTAGATAGCAAGACATGTAGGTACTAGAAAAGTTCCAGGCAGTTCTTGTAGGACTTGACCAGGAGTTCAGAAACCCAAGATCCATTCTACACCCCAGGCCAGCCTGTGTGCATTGAGCACAAGTTACTTCCTGGATGAGCCTTATCAATATTTGTTAAACACGTGGATCACATAATCTGTCATTTCCTGCCTTTCTGACATAAAATCACTTGAAATTGGACAGGTTTCAGTCTTGGAATAAAACAGAAGATACAAAGCAACAAAAAGCTAAGAGTAATCTAATCTGGGGGCTGAAATGTTGGCTATAGGAAGGAAGGAAGTTGTGTTGGAAAAAGAAGATTTGTCCCTGTTGGCAGAGGACAGGATGAGGGAAGATGGTGGTGCTTTGCCTTTCCTAGTGTTGGCTCTTTGAGGATTGGCATGGACACAGCAGAACAAGGTTGGAAGAGTGGTGTGCTGGTGGTGCCAGGAGGAAAAGAGAGGCCAGGAAGCAAAAGGATGATTGTCTGGGGATCACTGGGAGGCCACTGTCTGGGCCTCTCTTCTCAGCTTACACCATTTTAGCCGGACACCCTGTAGCCAGACTGAGGGCTGGTCTGTGTGCAGATTTGTGCTGCTGTCAGAAAAAACAAGCTCACAACATGCCCTGGCCACTGGGGAGCTGTCCTGGGCCCTCATTTTGCTGTGTCCTGTTTCAGTGAAAGCGATGCAGGAAGCCCAGGAGAGGCTGACTTGTGAGGCTCTTGGGAAGTGAGAGCTGGGCCTTTGAGCCATGAGCTGTCAAACAGGTCAAATGGAAACTTCTGCCCTCATTCCCTCTCTGCTCAGCATGGGACAAGTCCCTGGGGTTGCCTTTACACACTGAAACTCCCAGAGCCTGTGAGGGTGCCACAGGACTTTGCACAACGCTCACCAGGTGGCTGGAGGGAGAAGCTGCAGAAGCACGGGGCGGTGTTACCTATTTAAATAGCCAGGATTACAAAACACCATTGTTTCCTCATTAAAACACAGAAACCCAAAGCAAGTGAAATATTATCAGGCAGTGCTGATTGAGGGTGTAGCAGCTCTTGATTCTGACTGACTCAACGTGCTTTGCTGAGCCCTTTGGTTTTAACCTGTCTGGCTTATCTGTCATTTGATGGATTTTACTGGCTTGCTGGGGTATTCCAGGCCTGATTAACAGCACTGCCACATGTATTTTTAATGAGTTATTGAAAAAGTCATGGCAAGTGGGTGGACTCTGGACTGCCTTGTCCAGATTTGGGGCCACAGTGCCCTGGTGCTGAGGGATGTCTGTCTGTCTGTTCAGCCACACCGAGCCACAGCATTTGATCCGAGATCAGCAAAACCCACAGGCTTGGATGGTGCAGGAAAAACAACAACACAGCAAGGAACAGTTCATGACTTGATCTGGGATTGCTCAGCACCTGCAAGGGCCTGGGCAATGTGTGGGGTGTGACAGCACAAACCAGCGCCTGGCTGGGCTGTACTGTGTGTGCAGGGCAGCAGAAGAGGCTGCAGGGACAATGAATTTGGCTGGATTTGTCTTTTTCTCCTTCCCAAGCTAGAGAATTTATTGCATAATATGCTCTGTAGCTAAAGAGATGTCCATGGCCATTTAAAACACTGACTGAGAACAGAAGACTGAGCAAAGCAGATTTCCCAAACCCGGAATCTCAGCAGTGGCCATTTTCCATTTCTTTCGTGCTTGAAAAATAAGCGAGAATTTTGAAAAATCAGCATGGCTACATCCCCGGGGGAGACTCAAATAAAGCATTAATTAAAGAAAGAAAGGGAGGTGTCTTATTTGAACTCTGCTGAGCTGGATGGATTACCTATGAAAGCTGGCAGTGACAGGACAGCTGTGTGAAGAAGCCCGTGGCAGAAGCACCGGTGTCTTGCACAAACAACAGGAGACAGGGCGGGAGACACAAAGCCATAATTGCCAGATAGATTTCTTCCTCATGAGGCACTTGCTAAGTCAGCAGAAACCTGCCTCAATTTTCTGTTGCAAGGCACTGTGCTGTTAATTAAGGGGGGAAAAAAAAATTCAGCTATGCCTGCTATCGCTTTTACAGCTCTTCAGCCTTATCCTGCAGGGAATACTGCCAGGGAGACCATTGTACACCATATATATTTATATATAAAATTTTTCTCCTCCATGTTTCTTCTTTTTTCCATGTATCATTGCAGAAAAAAAAAATACAGCAATAATAAAAAGGGACGTGTATTAACATGAACATGGAGGTGTGGGAATATGAGAATGGCCTAGTGAGATTTCACTGTCCCAGCATTTAGTAGAACAATTTAAACCAGTGCTGCAGCTTAATTAAGATTTCGGGTTGCTGGCTTTGTTGAGGTTCTAGAGGTAGAACTGGGAAGCCATGGAAATCTTTATGCAACTTTTTGCTATAAGGGAAAACATATATTTTTCAGGTCAGAAAGCTAAAATCCATTAATAAAAGAGGAATAAGCTAAAATTCATTAATGAAATACACAACACATGTGACTACTGAGAACCCCAGAGATTTAATTGCTTACAATAAGTAAGCAGCTACATCTACTTATAATTGAATTGTACAAATCTTTGAGGTGGGAAAAAACCTTCAAGATCATCATGTCCAACCTTAGATTTGCTTTTTTTCACCATGAACTGTGACTTTGATCTACTGGATCAATATAATCTATATGTCTAAGCCATATTTAAAAATGCCTGGGTTATTTGGCTGGGGTTATTGCCCCCAGTCTGGATGCCAGTGACCATTTTGCTGCTTTCAGATTACACAAGAGCAGAGGGAAAAAGCAATAGCCCCAAGAAGAGGGTTTTATGCTGTGCTCCAGCTGAGGCACAGTGCACCCCATAAAAAAAAAATGGGGTTCCTCACCCTTCTCCCCTTACCTCTGGCACAGTTAGCTGAAATGTCCATGGTAAGGCAAAAAAATGGTTTTGTTTCTAGGAATTTGAGCTAAGGTTTTAATTACTGTTAATAAGGATGTGGATTTTCTGTCCTGCAAAAAGATTAAGAAAAAATTCTCCAAGCCCCCAGACTGTTCCAGTAAATAGTTTCTTTGCCATGCAATCTAATTTCCCCCCTTTATTATTTGCTAATGATCTACAGAAGACAAAAATCCCTGTGAAATACATGATCCCCTCCCCTTTCATTTTGAAAACACTGAGAAACCTCCATTCAAATATTTTTGGTTTTTGCTCGTTATTCCTGAAAAATTAATCAAAATCAATATGACTCCTTGTAGCACAGCAGATCCTGCAAATTTTTTCCTGGGAAGGGAATTTTTGATGTAAGAGCTCCTTCCCCAGCCTTCCTCAGTGCTTCCCAGGCATTACTCAGCTCAGGGTGGTTTCAGTGCAGTGCCCTGGGTCAGAGCAGGGTTTTGGACGTGGCTCTGTTTACCCACATCACTTGGGCATGGCCAGTGAATGTGGCAATCTGAAACACTGCTTGAAAGCCAGATGTGGTGCTCAGGAGCAGATCTGCTTGAGCAGCTGGGGAAGATTAAATCCCCTTGGTAGCCACAGGGCAGCATGGGGTGGCACTTGGTACATTAGGCAGAGCTGAGAGAGGCTTTTGTAGTAAAACCAAAAACTTTGCTGGCGCTCAAAGTCTGCAAAGGTTTGGGAACCTTTCAGTAAACCTGGATTGAGCGGATTTATAATTTCAAGGAGGAACCTCTTAAAACACCCTGGTATATGCATGACTTTGAGCCTAGACCCGGTCACACTTGGCACTTTGGAAGTTTTGCTTTGGGTTTTTTGCATACAAATCCAAAACACAATGTAGACTCAGCAGGGAGGAACCGATGCAGACCAAAACTGCTGAGTTTTGCACAGCTCTAATTATAATCTCTTCACAGTGCTGGTTTTATTTATTATTGTTTGTGCTGTGGTAGCAGTGTGGGGCTCCAAGCAGCTCTGGGCTGCACTGTGGAAAAGGCAGGAGAAGGAGGCAGCATCCCCAGCCTGAAGAGTGCATATTCTAAATAAACAAAAAAGATAAAGAATGAGGGAAAGACATAAAGCACGTAAGCAGAGCGATTAGGGGGTGCTGGCAAGACAACGCTTTTCTTTGCATCTCTCTCACCCACACACAAAATTGTATTTGTTTATCCTGTAAACTCTTTAGGGTCAGGGCTGCATTTTCCAAAATGTGTAGGGGGATGGGATGAAAGAAATGTGTGGAGAAATGAAGGTGCTGAGGGCAGCAGCAGCAGATCAGCAGCCCATGGGGCCTCTATGCCGGATTTTGGCAGCGAGGGTGGGAGCAGGAGGAAGGTGGTGGGGAGGGAGGCAGAGGAGGAGAATGACTGCCCTCCTTAGCTTGGGTCAGCTCAGAAAACCCACTCTGACAACCTGGGACAAGTCACCAGAGCACTCCATGCTGCAGATTCCTCTAGGGTTGAGCAGGGCTAAAGTGGCATAATTCTTCCTTGGTGTAAAGTGCTTTGAGATACTCAGGTGAAAAGTGCTGGAAGAAGGCAAAGATTTATTTTTCATAAACCTCTTCTCACAGTCTTTTCACTTAGGCCAAGTCAAGGCCTACAGCCAGGAATTTTAGAGAAACATACTTCTCTCTAATTATATATACATATATATATATATATATGTGAATATAAAAATACATTTGCGAAAGAGGCCAAGGTATACTTTTTCAAAATGAAGCCTTAAGTTAGATTTCCTAAATCTATATAAAGGATCTTAAATGAACAGCCAGATTTAAAATCAGGACACTTCATTAAAACTGAGTTCAGGAGTCCAGCTATAAGTTGTTACTTGAAGATGTTTTGCCACAAGCTAGCTGAAAGTTTCATATCTTAGAAGAAGTTTTTAATGTCTGGTTTTGTTTTTTATTTTTTCCACAAGGATTTAGGTGAAGGTTTGGGCCAGTTATTTTACCCCAGTTATTCACCATTCTGCAACTATTAATTAAAACAAACAGCTCTCTGAAGCTATTTCTCACAATGGGGAAGATTTATATCTTGAAACTGAAGCTTGTTTTTACACTATTTTCTACACTGCGTAAACATCCAAGGTTGTTATTGCAGCAATCACCAACACAAGCTCTCAGAGCTCCTTGCCAGGCTTGTGATATTTATTGTTTGAAAAGCCCCAGCTCCTGGAGTGAAGTGATTAGATGAGAACCTCAGCTTTCAGTTCAAAAAAAGAAAAAGCAATTTTGAGAGAAACGGGAAACCATGAGCAGAATGCAGAGTCAAGGGTCCAAACATCAGAAAGGAGAGCATAAAAAAGAAAACTCCACATGTGTTATTATTTTTTAAAGCCTAAGGACACTTAAACCAACCTCCCCCTTATAATCTGGCAGAGGGGGGCTGACTCATGGCTTGTGGCTGCCAGGGCATGGCCGTGGCAGGGGTTACTCATCACCCTGGAGTGCCCAGAGGTTTCTCCCCAAGGGGCTGCTCACCCTCTGCTGAGCTGCATGTGTTTGTTCTGCCAGGTGCTGGGCTCCAGCCACTTCTATTTTAATTTTATTTTTTTCCTTTTTCCTTTCAGACCAACTTTACTGAAGCATTCGTTTATGAAAATATCCTGCACAAGGAATTAACACCGACTTGGCAAATAGAGACAATAGGTCAACTCCTGGTCCTTCCAAACCTTACAGGATCTCTTTAAGCTTTCAAAAAAAGAAGAAAAACAGAACTATTCAAAAGTCTTGGCTGCTAAATAGTCAGTAAGGCCATGACAATGTAAAAGCAAATGTAAATATTATATGATGAAATGTATTTTTCAAAAGGCAGGTTTTTTTCTCAGCAGTTAGATGGGCTTTATATACTTCGGCATGATTCATTCCTGAAGGTAACTCCAGCCTATGAAAAAAACCCCTACATATCATGGCCTAAAATATCTATTTTATACAATGCTTTTACCTTGTGAAGGCTCATTCAGCCTCCTGATTTATGAAGGCTGTACTTCTCCCTGCTCTGCTCTCCACAAACCCTCGGGGGAGAGGAAAAAAATACAGAGCAGAAATCTGGCTAACTCCAGTGTGACTAAGGGGCATTAATATTGGAAAACCAATGCAAGGAGTGTAACAAAAACACAAGCAGGAGAAAAACAAGAATATTTCTGCATGGCAAAACAGCACGTGGTGAAACCTTTTGTACACAAAAGGCAGGGTGGGTCCCAGATGAGGCAGCAGAGAGGAGTGTGGTCTTTTCAACTAGCTGAATGTGCAGCCCATAGCCATGTTGCAGATTGTGTGGTTTGCATTTATTCATTTACAGGGGTACGATTCCCACCTCTCTCCAGGGTGCAGTTAAACCTGATTTCTCCTTCAAAGTGTGGCTTCAGGAATCAGGACAGCTATAGACCAGCAACAGATGCAGTCACAGCTCAGAGGAGAGATAAATCTCCTCTTGCAGGAGTGAGTAGATGCCAGAACACTCTGAAATCCCCCTCTTTAGCAGAGAACCTTGCATTATGAATGTGTCTCTCTACTGGGGCTCGGGTTATGCCTGAAATACTGACCCAGTATTGTCATATCTGTTTCAGACATACTTTGTGAGCTGGTGGAAGACAAATGTTGGACACACCAGTGCTGTCAGCTGCTCCAGTGCTCTTCAGGAACGCCATTCTTCCTATTCCTGCTGTTGATTCAGCCACAGACCCTGCCAATAAACCGTAGCAATAGCTGCCTAACAGGTCATCCTCACTGCACAAGAGGGGGCAGTTTGCCAGCACCAGACAACTTAACCACCAACTGTGGATGTTCCAGGATAACCAAATTCCCAAGGGCAATGGCAGGCCCTTCTGAGCTGATGTCTTATCCCACTGAAGTCCTGGGGCTTCCCAGACCCTTGGAGTCACAGCTGATGAACACAAAGGTGCATTCCAAAGCAGTCCTACAGTCCAGTTCTGGGCGTGCTGTGGTGGTCCAGAGCGAGCCCGCAGCGGGGTGACACCCAGGCCAGGTGTCTCTGGGTGAGCTGCTGAGCACTCAAGGTTACAAGGCTGAAGTGTCCTCCAGCCTGTCACCATCTGCCCAGAGAGGTACACGAAGGCAAACAGCTGGAACAGCTGGAAGGGAGGACACGACAAATCAGAGATTTCTTGTTGGTTTTTGGATCAAGGGACAAAGGCAGGTATCCCGCAATAATTTGGCAAATACCTCAAGGACAATGCTCAAGTCTGTGAGATGTGGCTTTACAGAAGAGCCGCCTTCACCACCTAATGCAGCCCAAAAAGGTTGGCACAATCGCACAGTTAAACTCAAGCACTGCTCCAGACTTTGGAGGCTGAACCTCAAGAGTGCTGGGCCTAGAAAAATTCTGCCACAAAGTCAAACCAACTCAGGCAGATTTGTAGATTGAAATGGAAATGCCCTCACTGTACTGGTTACTTAATGCCATTTTATTTCTTCCTTCCCTTTTGAAGAGAACTGTTGTGTGAGCAAACAGAGCCTCAGTTTTCTGGTTGAAGCTCCTGACGCCAGCGATCCTCCACTTGCATGCAACTCGAAGCTATGTGGAAGTCATAGGGTCAATTTGTTTACCTTGCCTCTGGCAAGGCTTGGGTTCATCAGGTTAATTCCAGTAGTTGCTAAAAGGTCTTGAAATTTTTTTCTCTGGTGTCATATGGCTTTTGCATTTTTTTTTTTTTTTCAAAGCAGGGGGTAACCATGAACTGTTCAAAACATAGTGAAGTAAACAACATTTTTCCTCATCAAGCTCATCCTGTGGATTAATTAATTTGCATTTCTGGCCCTTTCAAGTGAGGGGAAGTCATACAGATGTGAGCAGTCATTTAAGGATTTTAAGGGTTATGGTTCACATAATCCAAAATTGATACCAGGAATACTCATTCCCTGGAAAAGGAAAGATTATGGTGGACATACTGATGTTTTGGGAAAAATGGGGGATTTTAAATAATAACAGAAAAATATATTTTACAGCTGCTATTATTTGTTTAAGTTCAAAGCCTCTGGTGCATCCACACTGATGTGTTGTGAATCACTTCTTTGTTTGTGGTGGTATAAAAGTTGATTTCATATTGCTGATTCTACTGGGTTTGGATTACTCTTGTTATCCTTTCAGATAATGGACCATTGAGCCTGCAAACAAGTCTGCTGTCTGGTACCATCAGCTGATTTACATCAGATTTCTGAGACTGAGTAGTTCCAGTTCTTAGGGGTTGTGTGTATGGGAAAAGTTAGAACTTCATGATAATCAGGGCAGAAAAACACTCTTTGGTCAAGAACCAGCACATCTTAAATATTACTGGGGTGAACTAGGCCTGTACACAAGAATGAGTTAATCCTGAGATGACTGTCAATAATTTGCCATTAACCATGGCTATTGATTCTGCTGCCTGGCCGTAGGTGAAATTACTATTTACAAAACCCCACAGTGGCAATAGCAACAAAGTACAGTGTTTTCTGGCAGGCTCTGTGAGCCCCTTCAATGCAGGAAGCAATAGATTATAAACAACTTTTATTTTAATCCCTGCAGGACGCATTGTGAGAGTCCAAAAACAAGACCTGTTTTTCTCAAAGCCCTCCAGAGAAAAAAAAGTTCTTGATATCCCAATACAATATCAAAGAGATCAGCAAGTAAAGAAAAACTATCTGTTCCTGGCAAGACATCAGAACAGCTCCCACAAGTTTATAGCTGTCCAACAGATCATCAAAAAAAGAGTTTTGCTTGGGTTCAGGACATTTTAGTGCCAAGAGGTGGTGTTTGTGAGATGCCTGGTATTTTCAAGTCCAAAGGACTGCTGAGGGATCATAAGTGGTCCTTAATATGTGAAATGTGTTATCTCTGGGCTATTTTATGCATAAACTGATCTTTCTGTGAGCAAAATGCTCCGTGGTGTGCTCAATGCAGGCAGTCTTGTGCACACAGAAGCTTCTATTTGCACACCCTGCCATTCGCCTAAAAAGTGTGCACAGATCTATTTCCTGTGAAAAAACCCTAATATCTAATTCTTAGATGTACAGAAGTCCATCAATATTTGCAGCGCTCACCATGAGCACATCACAGGGGTTTATTTGCACAGAATTTTTTGGGCTTCTCCCAGCTTTTCCCTGGCACCAATGACTGGATATGGGGTTTTTTCCCTGTCCTTCTATTTCCTTCTCTCTGTTCACACCTCCTGCCCGCTCCCCAGAACAGGGACAAGGAGCTGATTGAGTGGCAGTGGCCAGGGGACAGCTGCAGGAGCTCGGGCCCCCAGCAGCAGGGGACAAGTGCAGCCAGCCCAGGGTCTGTGGTGTGCTCACAGCCATGGTGTGGGAGCTTCCACACCAAACAGGGATCAGAGAAAAGCAGCCAAAGACACAAAAGAGACTTCTGGCTCTAAAGGAAACTTGTGTTTGGGGGAGTCAGCTGCAAATCTTGCAGAGCTCCCAGACAGTCAGGAGGTCAAGCTCTGTGCTGAGCAGGGACAAACAAGGGGTCTCTGGGAGCACAAGCACAAGGATTTTGGCAAATCTTCCTCAATGTCAACGTAGGCTTTGGCTCAGATGATGCTGTAAGGCCATTTCCATCTTCACACACAGCCTTGCCATCTGCTCTGAGTCATTTTACAGTCCCTATTGACCCTTCTTAGACACTAGCAGGGTATGGCACTTCTCTAAGGTGACCAAAGTGGTCACTTACAAATGCTGTCCTGGCAATGCACAGCTTTCAAGAAACACCAGGTGGGGGCTGGTGCCTGCCCATGACTTTGCAGAGCTGCTGGAGGGATGTAACACCTGGGCAAACTCTGAAGGAAGCTCCTTGTCACTGCAGAGTGCCCCATGCCCTCCTGTGTGCTCCCCACAGACCGTAGTCCTGGTCCTTGTCCCTCCAGTGCTGGGAGCTGGTGTCTGTCCCCACAACTGCTTCGTGCACTCTGAGCTTCTGAGCCTCCACCCAGCACAACCCACCCTAAATATGTCCCAGACAAAATACTGGCAGTGCCAGCATCCAGACCCTGTCACTCAAAGGTCCTGGTCCCACAGAAGTGATGTCCTTGGTAGGCTGCAGCCCTCCCCTCTTTGGGGGATTTCAGAAAAGCTCAGCTCTCACAACAGGCAATGCTTACTTGAAGTGTTGCAGCAATCTGGTGAGTTATTAGCTTTGCAAAGCTCCTCAGCCATTGCTGCCCTGTCATCCTCCTCAACAGAAATGTTCCTGTAACCTGTCCCTGGCTCCTGCCATTCTGCTGCAGCAGAGCAATCCACACTGTTGAGATGGGAACCAAACTTAAGCACGAGATTGGTGTGAGTGGGGAGTGGAAAAAAACCCCGAGGTGGAAACAAGCCAGCAGGAAAATCACACTGCACTGAGAAAGCAGAGGTGCAAAATTTCCCAAAGCAAGGGGCAAGCCTTCCTCAGTGCCTGCCCCTCCCAGAGCAAGGTGCTTTGCTGGGCAGGTCAGATTGTTTGGTGTGAAAGCCACTTCCCAGTGGCCACTGCTGTTGGGTGTGGCAGGGAGTTTTGGAAATGTCACGAAGCAAATTCCATCTCTTGGAGACGAGCATGGAGTTCTGCAGATTGCTCCGAATGCTGACACTCAAAACTGATTTTAGCTGTGCTTCATCCTCAGATGATGAGGATTCCAAAAGCCTGTGTTTTCCACCTGCATTCCTTGTGACCAAAATCCTGGGAGGGGAAATTCAGCTGGTGATCTTCATGAAACCATTTCCTACGTCCTTGCAAAGAATGCCTTTGCAAGGGACTTAATGAGATTTTGTTTTGCTGCACAACTTTTTTCATATTGTGCTAGTCATTTGAAAGGGTAAATCACCCAGCTCTGGATATGCAATCCTAAAATAAAACAATAGAAGGGTTGAAAAATGTTCCTCTGAATGGTTTTGACTGAATTCTACTACTTGATGATTTCTTTTTAGTGTTATAAAAGGTATTCAGAATTTTCCTCTTTCCTTTTTAAAGCAAAGTTAACACCCTAAATTTCCAGACTTTCATTTGTTTAAAAGTCTTTTACTAAAAGTGTATATATTTCCAAACCCTTTTCTAGTGAGGTAAAAAAGTTAGTCTCAAGTTTTTATTAAAAAGGAAGAAAATTGATAAAGATAAGGAAACCCTTTCCCACTCTACTGTTCCATTTGTAATTACCTTTTCATTTTAAATCAGCTCAGCAACAAGGGTAAATAAAAGCCTGAATCCCGAGCATCTGTGACTTAAACCAACAACACGGCATGACAAAGTGTGCAATTAGATTTGTTCACCTTTTAAAGAGGCAAAACCTCCTGGCTCTTTGCCACGTTTTACAGGCTGGGAGAGGGGCCTGGGACACCTTGGGGTGACTGCTGGGGGTGCCCAACCTCCCACCCACCTCGATGGGCTCAGGCATAAGTCACTTGCCTGGCCTTTCCACTCGGGCTTTAGCAACTGGCTACAGTTTTCCCACTGTTGTTCAGGGTTTAAAATGACATTTTTATTTGCCTGACCAAATTCTGAATGTGACTCAATCCTCCCCCAGCCCAGAGCTCTGTCCTCTGTAACAGAATAATGTTTAGGATTCGATTCATAGTCCACCAGGCGAGTATAATCAAAGTGACTCGGCAGGGTGTGGGGTGGGGGAACAAAAAACAAAGGGAGAAAAACCCAAACAAGCCACTCCTTCCCCCCCCCAGCCCTTTCCTGGTACAGAACAGAGTGTCTTGTACTCCGTTCAGCTGGCCTGGCTGCAATGGTTTTGTGCACAGGTACAGTGATTTGCTGCTGCTGCTACAGAATCAGGGGAGGCCCTCTGATTTTGGGGATGAAATTCCCTGAGGTAGAGTGGATGGATGTGTTTCCCTGGGTCAGCCCAGGGTGACAGCTCCTCTCTGTCCCTGTCCTGCCACGCCGTGTGTGCTCTGTGTGTGTGTGTGTGTGTGTGTATTTCTAGGGAAGTATTAAAAAAAAAAAAAAGGAAAAAAAAAAGGAAAAAAAAAGAAACATTTTCAGGGGGGAGACAGAAACCGCTGCAGGAGTTGCTAGAGCAGTGTGCATACGCTCGAGAGGAATCCCTTTCAGTTCCTCTTTTCTTCAGCTTTATTTAAAAAGGGCTTGAAGGCTGGTTTAATTACGAAAACCAGCTCTCTAGACACCAAACAAAACGGCAGCCTATCCTAAGTTGGCACCAGGACAGATGCATATTTTGCTCCCTTCTCCATGCCAATCGGCTGTAGCTCATCCAGTATGTCAATCCAAGTTGGCTGTCTGAAATCCAAGTTTAGTGGCCTGAAAATATCCCAGTCCGGCTTTGTTTCATGTGGTAAACAGCTTGCTCAGTTTATTTCTTCAACGTTCAAAACAAAAATCAACACACACCCTCCCTCCCACCCAGCAAAAACCCCACATTACTACATATTTTGGTAATAGCCTCTCTTTGCATTTCACCCCACTGCAGGATTTCCCTTTTTTCCCCCTCTGTATACACTGCCCGTGGAATGCTAGCCAAACACACTGCTTTTGAAAAGATGGGTCTGATTCTGCTGGGCACTGAGCTCTGGTGAATGGACTCAAAGTTAAGACCAAAACAGCCAAGTTCTGCAACAAAAAATGTTTGAGGCTGTTTCGTGCTTGCAGCTTTGCCAGCTCCTCTGAGCTGCCCGGCCATCTCCTGGATTCAGCTAAAATTGGGGCTGGCCACCTGTGGGAGCAGGCAGGGCTCAGGGATGCTGGCTTTGCAAAGAAGGGTCTTTGTGGAGGCTCCTTCCTGTAAAGGTTTGCAGGACAATGTGCAGCGGGCAAGAATAGCAGGCAGTAGCAGGGAGGGTTTATCATGATTTACCATTGATGCAAATTCCCTCCCCTCCCTTCCCCCTCTGCCATTTTATAAAGGGGCCCAGGCTCCCTAGTCAGCCAACAGGATCGGGACTGCCAAAAGAAAACAAACCCAGTGTGGGGAGGCTGCCCACAAAACACGGCTTAGTCAGAACTGTGGGGATGAGAGAAACCAAAGGGCCTCCCAAAGGCCAGGGATGGAGTTGGCTTTCCTTGATAATTCAACTCAAGCAAGGACTCATCTCTCTGGGTTTCTTACTGCCTGTTCCCTCTCAAAGGAAATTAGGCATCTCTGAAAACCTGAAATTGGGTCTTCACTTGCCAGTTTCTAAGCAGAAGGAACAGTTTTCCACAGGTACAGCTAAACCCTGGGAGATTATTAACAAGTCACTCATCTGATTTTCACCTTTCCTGATATCTTTTCAATTGACCCAGTGTTTACCAATACATTTATGGGTCACTGGAGAAGAAAGAAAAAGAGAGAGAATGCGAAGGGATGAAAGAGATATATATCTTGGGGAAAAAAAAAGGAGATTAAAAATGCCAGGACAGCTGGAGAAATCCCTAGGAAATCAAGAAATATCCCCAACTATCACCTTTCTTCTTCCACCTTCCTTGTGGGAAGTTATATGGTGTTCAAACAAGACAAGAACATGCTACCTTTTAATTACCATATTTATATGGACACTTTATATGGGTACTTCATATAGTGGAAATGCTGGGCAAATATTAACTTTGACTCTTTGGAACCTTTGGTTTGAAACAAAGAAGGCATGGGGAAGCAAACACTGGGAGAAGAGTCTCAGCTCCAACTTTTACCCCATCAGTGAGTGAAGATGGCAGTGAGCACAGAGGAGAATTCAGCTGTACTGAGAGCAGTGCAAAGCCAAATGTTCTGTACTGCCCTGTGCCTTCTGCCCCAGTGCAAACCCTGCTTTGTGTTTACACTGAGAGACCACAAGAACAGAGCCTGACTGCAGGCAGCCTCTGTCCCTCTTGGTCTGGGCTTTCCCGAACATGGATTTTTATTCCAAACTGCAGGGCAGGGACAGAGGACAGGCACTGCCTCTGTTCCAGGGCAGTATTGCTGTTAAACTTGGCAAGTTTGGTTAAAATCACCAGCAACAGGCGAGCAGCCCTGCCCTGCCCTGCCTGTGTGTGCTGGATGGAGAGCTGTGGATGCAGCATGGCTTGGGAAGATGCCACCCCATTCCCTGAAAAGAGAGTGCCATGCATCCTGATGCCACACCGCTGTGGGGAGAGAGGGTTTTGGGGAGCAGGAGAGGAGGGCACCCCAGGCACAACCCAGGGCCCTGCCCAGCCCAGTGGAGGCTGGGCAGCACAGGCAGGGTTAATCCTCACCACAGCATGCACTTCCCCTTTCCCCTCCCCGGAAAGAAAATAACATATTTCCTGCAAGGGGGTGATGACTTTGCAGTGCTCAAAGCAGCTCTCCCAGTGGCCAGGGGATTTTCCAGGCTGGGAGGCTTCAAAAGCCTGTGTTTTTCCACCAAAAGGCACTTTCAGCATCTCTTGGGTTCAATTTCAAATTGCTCCAGTGAGGAACACACAGATTCATCTGGATTCTGTACTATCCCAATGGGATAAAGGCACAGAGGGTTATGCTCCCAAAGGGCATCTGCCTATTTGCAGGCAGTAATCAGGAAATGCACATCAGCACATGTAGGCAGACACATGGGTGCACTGAGAAAATGCCTGGTTGCTGGATAAGTCTGGTGGAGCTTTTATCTCTTGGGAAGAATGATTCATGATACACTGCCTGCTGAAACTCACAGGCATTTGATTTCTTCACTGCCTCCCAGGAAAAAGAGCAGAAGCTCTTTTGAGATAGTTGAGGAGGAAGGGGAGAAGCAGGAGAAAAAAGAAAAGAGAAAAGGAGGGTGGGCATTATTTGCTGCTGAAATCTTAGCACAGGGACTTGGCATTATTTCACTGGAAGTGGAAATTCCATGCTCCTGCCTTTGGGAGGGGAGATGGCAAAGGCTGAAGGAGCAAAGGCTGAAGGAGCAAAGGCTGAAGGAGCAGAGATCTGCCCTGGGCGAGACAGGGTTTGCTGTGTCACTGCCAGGCAGCCCCACTGACCCCTCAGGTGCAGGCAGCCTGGCTTTGGAGGGCTGTCAGCAGGAGGGTGGCAATGGGAATGTGTCTCCTGAAGAGCCATGGCACCCTCAGGGATACAGGCCCATCTCCAGCTCAGGAACATTTTGATACCAATGGGAAACAAAAGCAAAAGTCATTTTCTGCCCTGGGTGCAGCAATGCAGCTGTGTTTAATGGAGGCACAGACATCCAGAGGACAGGGAGCATTGCCAAAGCCAGGCTTTTTTATTCTCAGCAGTACCTGGCCTTTCTTTTCTTTTCTTTTTTTTTTTTTTTTTTTTTTTTTTTGGTCTTTTTTTTTTTTTTTTGTCTGGATGCAGTCCATCCACAAAGTCTGGCCCCCTTCTCTGCTCTCAAGTTTCCCCCCAGGATTTAGATCTTAACACCTCCAAATGCAACTTGGCTTCCTTCCTAGAAGGAGCAGGCCTGTGGGAAAGGGGTTGCACAATGGCAACACTTTGGTTCAGCAGGGACAACAAACCTGCAAACCTTTTCAAGCCCAAAAGCCAGGGTGATTTGCCTTGTGATACAGGAGAGGCAACCCTGTGTCACTGGAGCAGCTTCCATTCCCAGAGCTGAAGGAGTTGGGCTCCCTTTCTCTCCCAGATGGAGAGGGCACAGTGTTCCTACTTTGTATAATAATGCCTTATTTGCACAGTAATCTCAGCTGTGGAAAGGAAATGTCTTCTCTGGCCCAAGTTGTGAGTGTTAAAAATCTGGCAGATCCCATGCTGGAGGTGGCTGCATTTCAGTGGTGGGAAAAGTGATTTTCATATTGTTCTGGCATGGCTCTTGTAAACTGAACTTCTGTAACACTTCTCTTTGAGATCCATGGGAGCTTTTGCCTTCTCTAGGCCAGTGGTGCAGGACCATCAGTTTGTAAAACTGACTGAGAGGAATGCTATAATGAGTTTGTTTGTCAGAGTTTCTTTTTGTTCTTCTGTTTCATTTCCCTTGAGATAATTGGAGTTGACTTTTGCATGTCACACTTGAGTCTTTTTGCAAAACTATCTGCCCTCAACAGGACCCAACTCACTTGTACAGTTATGCCAGTGAAGTGTGTTTTTGACACATGTGCAAATGACAGTTTTATGATGATTGTCTTGTGTAAATGACAATAACTTTGCCTGCTAATGAGGTGTGCCACTGGGTGCCATTTAAAATCAGACCCTTTCCAAGGCTGAGGTGAACATTCAGCATGAAGACTTCATGAACCAACATCAGCAGCTCTTTTTCCCTGCTCCTGCATTTGTGGGCACTTTTTCCTCCTTGTCACACTGTGGGCCCACGTAGCTGTGTGGCTCCACAGGAAACGGATAGAGGAAACTGATGCAAGTTAAAGATAGTTCAGAAAACAAAAATGGTTATTATTCAGCAGGATCTATTCCCTGACCTGCTCCATTGCACAGCCCCACGAGCAGTTGTGCTGGCACAGTGCAGAAGGTGGTGCAAGGGTGGAACAAGGTGATCAAGGCTTCACAGAATCCCAGGATGGCTCAGGTTGGAAGGCATCACAGCAGCTCATCTGATCTCCCCTCCCTGCTCCAGCAGGGTCAGAGCACAGGGCACAGGATTGTGTCCAGACAGTTCTGGAATATCTCCCATGAGTGAGACTCCACACCCTCTCTGGACAATCTGTTCAGAGCCTGGGCACTGCCCAGGGAAGAAGTTCTTCCTTCAGGTGGAACCTCCTGGCATCAGTTTCTACCCATTCCTCTTATCCTACTTCTTGGCAGCTCTAAAAAGAGCCTGGTCCATCCTCTGACCCTCCCTGCAGATACTGACAGACATTGATAAGACTGAGGCAGATGCAGCCTGGCTTCCTTCTCAGCTATTCCCACGATTGATTTCTGCTGATCTGTTTGCACGGTCTTTTCCAAGGAAACATCTCACCCTCAATGACTTAACAGAGCATCAGAAGCAAGCACAGACTCACCTGGACATGCCTGAGGCTGCAGCTCAGGCAGTCCTCAGGGCGATGCCCTGTTCTGGGCCCACACAACAGCCTGGCAGAACAAAGAGCAGCCTGTTTCCTGTGGCTTTTGCTTGTACAGCTTAAACCATCAATGCCATCGAGGACAGGCTGTAGTGGTGGCACACAGGAACTTCCCAGCTGGTGTGTGAGATCTGCTGTATACCTTTGTAAGGTCTGATGGGAAAACCATTCAGTTAAATTCACATTTTGCGCTGCATCTTGTCCCTCTTCTTATACAATTCCAGGGAGCAGCTGAGTTTTTCTGCTCGTATAATAATACTTTAAAAAAAACCCCAAAAAACCAACCCAAAACCAAAAAAACAAAACCCAAAGGAAATTAAACCACAAACAGCTATATTCAAAAAACAAAGGGTCTGGCCGCTGCCCAAGAAAACAAGGAAATTTAAAGATAAAGCAAAGTGTCCTTATTTCACCCTGTTGTGCCTAAGGATGGCTGGGCTTTCCAAAGAAGGCAAGACACGGCTTGTCCTGCTCTGCCAGGGAGTGGCCAGCAAAGGCCAGGCCCTCCCAGCAGATGAGCTGGACTTATCCCCACTCCTTAATGGGAAAGTCATGCAGCAACGTTGGAAGCCAGACGTTGGAATGTAAAAGACCTCTCAGCCACGTGTGCCGCTGGGATGGATCAGGACTAAATGAGCCCAGGCTCTCTGATGGACACGGAAAAGAGGCAGACTCAAATGGGATCAATGTCCCTCAAGCCCACTGATGGGGGTGATGTTTTGAAGGAGCAAATGGGCCCCTTTAAAATTTTATTCTTTTGTGATACCAATTTTGCTGTCAGAGGCCTCCAGAAAAGCTAACTCTTATCATTTGTGTTCACAAATCATCATCAATTTAGCAAAATATTTAGATTTATTATTGAATAATTTGAATATTAAAGGATTTCCTCTATCCTGCTTCGGCGCTTACGTGGCCCTGGTGAATGTCTGTGCTTTCATTTATGATGAAATTAAAAGGCATAGGCAGTGGCCTGGAATGGGAACATGTTCCAGACCCTTGGGAAACAATATAGCAACCCCCACCCATGACATCTGCATTTCTGTGAATGCTTCTTGCAGGTGCATGTCCTGGGACAGGGTAAAATGCACACATCTGATTTTGATGTTCACTTTGCTTGCTGAAAGCCCATTAAACAAACGAGCTGCATACTTTATTTCTGCTATTCTTTCCCTGTCATGTGTAGACTCTACTAAGGCCCCTGTGCTTGGACCCATCAATATTTAAAGCCATGAACTGGAAGACCAGCACCAAGAGAGTCCCTTCAAACCTCCTGTGTCTTAAAGACAGAAATTGTTTCCAAGTGGTCAGAACATTTTACCAACTTTTCTTTTTGATAATGCCCTTTTCTAATCCAGGAATCAGAGGTGGATTCAGGTCTTAGAGCTGACTTCATTTATAAGCAAATTGTCTAGAGATAATGGGGTGCAAAAGCTGCCCTCTCCTTGCAGCTCCATTGGCAGAACCAGCTGCTCTAAATCCAAGCTTTTTGGTGGTTTGCAGGGGCACTGGGGATCTAGAAGCCTGAGGAAGCACTCACTGCTCTGAAGAAACAAGCTCCCACAAGATGGCTAGCCAAGAACTTCAGGGGATCCCCAACTCCCCAGAAGGCTGGGAACATGGGGAGCTGAATTGGGCCTCCCATGTCCCAGCTGACAGCCCAAATTTCAGACCTGCTGATCATTCTGGGGTCAGGCTTTCTTTTTTTTGACACATATAATTTCAAAAGGTTTCAGTTTCAACTCAACATGAATGAAGGAAATTTGTGGAAGATTGAAAAAACTTGTCAGGATGGAAAAGCTCTTTCTCACCCATCTAAAATCCTCTGTTTTCTCTTGGATGAGAGTAGGAGTTTTCAAGCTTATCTAAATTTTCCCAGCAGAAGTGAAGACTCCTGCCCAGTGAAGTAGTGAGAATAGGTTGGTTCTCTCTTTTATCTTTTGTTGGGCCTTCAGAAGCAGCACAGAGACCTCCCTGAGCTGGATACTGTTCAGTGAGAGGGACAAATGCTGATATCCAGCATGGGGACTCCTATGTCCAATTTCTCCAGAAGCACTCCTTTACTCTGCCCTTTGAAATGTCTCTATGGGCAGTTATTTAAAACTGCATATTTTCTTATTCTGGCCCTGAGGAATCGATGCATCTGGCAGGAGACTGTAGCACCATTTCAGAGCCATTTGTGTTAGATACTGATGTCCAGGCTCTTAACAGTAAATAAGAACACCTTTTCCAGTGATTCCTAATTCGCTGAAGGAGTGTAGTGCTGCCCTAAGCCTTTTGGCATCTGGGCCCTTGTCACTATTTTTCAGTAGCTGGGTTGCAGTTCAGGAAGCTGTTGGAGAATTAGTTTGAACTGGACACACTCACAGATAACGCCGCTAAAAACGGCTTCCTCTTCAAAGGATTTGTGTCTGCTGTGCCTGTTTGCTCGACAGTCTGCAGCATGGACTTTCTCCAAGGAAGCCTCCTTCCAAGCCCAGTCTCTGTGGAAGCTGGCACGGAGTCCCTGCTGTGGGTGACTCAGTGGGGAGCGTGCACAGCTCCGTGTTCCCAAACGTCAGCTCCTTGCCTGCCGGCGGCATCCCAACTGCATTTCCCAACGAGAGAAGGCCTCACAGGGCGGGCATCTGTCTCACACTGACATCCATCAGCAGCCTGAGAGGCACAGCTCCAGTGTGTGAAGGCTGTGCTCGCAGCCAGGGCTGCAGCTCTCCTCCCCTGTGGCTGTGACTCACGGCCCTGCCCCTGCAGCGGGGTGGTGGCTGTTGGCTCCGTGGGATTAGGCAGCACAGGTGGCACCACCTGCTGCAAAGCTGTCCTGCCCCACTCACCCCCAGTGACTCCCAGACGGGTCAGAGCCGGCTCAGTTGCTGAAGGGGAAGTGGCCAAGGGGACAATGGGCTCCTTGTAGCTGTTCAGCAGCATCCCTGCCTTTGCCACTGGCTGGCATTTGGCACAGCTCATTGGGCTGGGTGCAAACGGGGCGAGTGGTTTTGGCTGAGCCCCTCTGGAAAGGTGTCAGGGAGAGCCAAAGGTTTGTGCTGATCTCTAACACAGAGTGGGGCTTTCTCTTTGCCACGAGATCCACGGTGATGTGAACCACTGCAGGCTCTGTCACAGCCACTGCAGGTCAGGGGTTTACAGCTGCTGCTCTCCTTTGTTCCTGTGCTTTCCTTGCTGTGCTTTCCACTCATTTGGATGAAGCACCTAACTAGGCATGTTTCTTGGGGGGAGAGCCCAAAACCTCCCTAGGGCCAAGGTGCTGCACCCTGACAGTGCTGCTGCCTTTACCAGTGCAGTCACCCATTGATAAAGCCACCACTGAGTGTCCCTGTCACTGTCACTGCTGACCACAAGACCCATTTGGAGCAAGGGAACTGGCAGTGGAGTCCGGCACTGCCAAGTGACACACCCAGAACCTGCAGCCCTACCATCCTTAGGATCTTCTGTGTTGGTAGATGGGAATTGCGTGTGGCATTTTTGAACAAATCCCACGTGGAGGCCAATCCAAAGTCTGTGGGTCTCACTACAAATCTCACCTCTGGGCACCCTCTCCCCTGTATCCCTCAAGCATACAAGAGGTGGAACCCCCCAAGCCAGACCCCCTGAACTCCACCCTTTAGCTGGCTGGCTGCACTGCAGAAGAATCTTGGTGTTCAGAGGATTCCTAGGGGAGCCTTTTGCTTTTATCCTGATACAGCTTCTTTGTGTTTTTTTACCAGGGCCCCAATATCTCGTGCAGATGAATGCTGTATGCTCCATGAGCATGTGCTTGGCCTGGCTTTAATAGCCAATAAAGTGATTACAGAAATCAAGGTGGGTGTGACCCTCTTCATGACCTTTGCATAAATCCAGGTACCTGCAGACTGACCCCAAAGCAAAGCACAAAACCTGATTTAGTACATCACTGCCCAGATTTCTTGTACTGTGCCATCCCACAGTGCCAAGATTACACATGGAAAACCAAGATTAAACTCTGCTTCTTGTGGAAGGGCCCTTTGACAATTCCAGGAGGAGGTCTGTAGGTGAACTATGGAATGCAAACACCTGAGAGCCCAATCCGGCTCCAGGAAAATGAGAAGGAGGACTGATAAATTTACCCATATTCATAGCTTCAAGCTTCGTCTTTAATTAAAAGAAAGTCCAAGTAACTTTCACTCTACAGCTCCCAAATGATGAGACTTTTCTAATATTATCTTTTCCTCACACACTGTAGATATGGTTTGTATATACAGTCCAAAGAAAGCAAGGGTTTGAAATGCCAAAGTCAGGAGGAGCTATTGGCACCTTTTGTCAGAGTTTATCCTTCAGATAGCTCACTTGGGATCAATTTGATTTCAGGTAAGCCAGCTGAGAAGATAAGGAACTGTGTTCCCCGCAAGTCCATTTCTAAATACAAGAACATTCTGATCTAACATATCTGTGTGAGTCTAGAGAGAGCTTCATCTTGTGGGGCTTTTGTTCAGTTTTCTTCATTTCCTGAGAACACATCCTGCAACAAATGCTCAAAACCTAAAATCCTGATGACATTAAAATGCCTAGATTCATTTACTTCCCTGAATGTCATGTGGTGGGAAGACGAGACAGATTTTCTTGCCTCTGGCCTAGTCCTCCCTTTCTGATCTGGAGATGTCGGCACCTCCAAAGCATCTTGGCTTGGCATTTGCTTTATCTGTTGTTTGCACAGATACTGCTCTGAATAGTACTTTATTTTTTGTGGTACCAGATGGCTGGATATTAAAGGAGGAAAACACTACTGGAGGAGACATTTGTCTTTTCTGAAGAACAACAAACAGAGCTCAATGTTGACCTACAGTCTCCAGCTGTCTGGTGGACTAGCTGCCCCAAGCTGCAGAATATCCATCCTGGCTGCAGCCAACCTCCCAGCATTCCCATGCATTCACATGCTGCCATTCACACTCCGCAGCTTGGGTCACTTCAGGGCTGATACCCTGAAAAGTACCCAATGCAAAATAATGAAAATCATAGCAAAGTTTTCAGCCCTTGGTTGAGCTACTCGGTTTCTACAGCTGGTGTGTACAAGTTCTTGTACTTGTGTGTGCTGTAGGGTTTTCAAGAATGTCACTAAATTGACAACAAGTATCAGTTAGGGAGGTAAGAGGAGGAAGAAAAGGTTTCTGCTGTCACACAACAGGTTTAATTGAGCAGGAACAATTAAATGCTCATATCCTTAACACTGCATTGACATATTAATGTAACTTTAATACATTCAAGTACAAAAGACAGATTCCTTAAAGCTCCAGCCATTCAAGAAGTCAGGAAAGGGAAACTTTAAGTTATGCATCTTATTATGGCCTATGTTGCACACCTGGTAGCAATCAATTTTAAAATGTTAAGCATTAGTACTTTTAAACTGTCTTCTATAATTCAATCGATTTTTCGTTAGTCATTGCTATTAATTATTATACTTTTAATTATTATTAATTTCATTGGAGCCTGGGAGTCTCCTGAAATCAGTTGCCAATCATTTCACATCTGAAGGACCTCACTAGGACCACGTCTTTCATCAGAAGTGGCTACCCAGGAGTGCAGCAACAGGCTGGTTGTGCAAACCCCAGTGGCTGAGGAAAGGTCACTGGGGAAAGTTTTCTCCTTTTTCCAAGGGATGCAGACTCACATCTCTAGTGCTGACTGCTCTCACAGCTTTCTGGAAAGAAACTGTGCCCCCACTGACTCCAGCTAAATGCATCTTTCATTGCTGGCAGTCATGTGCAGTGGGCTGAGTAGGAAGGCTGGGAATGACCTTCCTCTCTCAGGACAGCACAAGGAGTTTGACACTCAGAGGGGAGAAATCTGTGTCTGGCCCCGCAGCCCCAGAAGCTGGAGTCAGACCCCCTGTATCCCCAGAGGAATGCAGGCATTGTTGAAGCAGGAGTCACACCACCCTGTCACCCCCTGGGCTCGGCAGGAAAGCCACCCTGGCCACAGCGATCACACAGAGCATCATTCAAGGGCTGCTCAGACACTGCTGAATGAATCGAGCCATTTGTGTGAAATATGTAGAAAAATGCCACATCTGTGGTCATGATAGGGCCCAGGACTGAGGCAGGCACTGAGCAGCCCAGTCCAGGGGCACTGCTGGTCACACCCTGAAGCACAGACCAGAACATTTGTACACTTCTGTGCACAGAGCTGTGGGTGCTGGCGATGCGCGTTGAGTGCGAGGTGCTAAAGTCTTATTTTGGGTGCCTAAAGCCTCACAGAGCTGTAGATATGCCTACAAAAAGCCCATTTGCATCCACAGAAATGCCTTTGTAATGACAAGGAGAGGCTGCCAGTGCTACACTAAGCAGGCCCGGGGCCAGAGTGCTCTGTGCCAGAGGAGGGAGCCCGGGAGAGAGGACTGGAATGACACTCCTGCCTTCCCTGGGACAGTCCCAAGGGCAGATAGAACCCACAGAATTCTCCAGCCTGTCTCCACCTGGCTGAACACACTCAGTGGAGGGGGGACAGGGGCAACAAGTCCCTGTCCAGCACAGCAGACATGTCTCCTTTGTGACTGCCCCACTTAACACGTCCCAAAACCCAAAGGTAATTGGTAATTTCCTACCCAAGTAACAGGATAAAACTGTTCACTTTTTGTGTGTCTATTGCAGAGGGAAGGCTTGGTTTCACTCATACCTTGCTGCTGCTGGTGTATTCACACCTGGGTTGCTTCAAAGTGCTCCTGCCTGCTCCCTTGGATGACAGAGACAGCCCCAAGGCACCTTGGACAGCAGGTGACAGTGGAACTGAGCAGTGACAATGACAGTGGTTCTCCCCTATGGAGGTATCTGCCTATGTCCCACCTCAAAACTGCTCTCAGAAAGGAAAAGAGGCTGGATACTGTTCATGGGAGACTCTCTGTTTTGGGGAACAGAAGGGCCCTTATGCAAACTGGGCCCACTTGGTGGGGATGTTTGCTGTCTCCTCAGTGCCCAGGTTAAAGATGTGCAGATAATGAAGATAAATCTTCCCAGCCTTGGTGCAGCCCTCAGATTGCTATTCATTACTGATATTCCAGCTGGACAACAATGAAGTTCCTGCTAGAAGTCTGAGGTCAGTCAAGAGACTTCAGGGCCTTGGGATGGCTGGTTAAGGGATCTGGAGCATAAACAGTGCTCCTCTCTGTCCTTCTGGTGGCAAGGAATGAGAGGAGAAACAGGAAGACCCTGCAGATCAATACCTGGCTTTGAACCTGGTGACGGGACAGAATTTTGGGTTTTTTGGTTGTAGGATAATAGAATCATTCAAGTTGGAAAAGACCCCTCAGATCATGGTGGCCATGCCCTGGCTTATCTCTAGCAGGTCTGGTTTTCTCTCTTTCTCCCTTCAAGTCTAATGCAAAGTTCCATGAGTCCTGCTAACTCCTGCACAAAAATCCTTTTCCCTCTTTGAGGCAGATGGACCCTGTTTGTCACCAGCAGGGGACATCTCACTCTCTGAGCTACCTAAGGAGAGGTGGGCTCAGGCTCTTCTCCCAGGTTACAAGTGACAGGACAGGAGGTAACACCAGGGGAGGTTTAGATTGGATGTTGAAAAAGCTGCTCACTGAAAGGGTTGTCAAGCACTGAAAGAGTGGTCAGGCACTGGAATAAGATTCCCAGAGGGGTGGTGGACTCACAAGAGGTGTCTGGATGTGGCACCTGGGGACATGGTTTCGGAGTGGTTGTGGTGATGCTGGTTAATGGTTGGAATAGGTGATTGTGAAGGTCTCTTCCACATTGATGATTCTGTGGGATAACCCCAGCAGCAAATCCTACTTGCTGTCCAAGCAGCACTTGCCCAGAATCACAGACAGTAAATGCAGAGCACTGTGTTCAACCAAAATTAAGGAGCTCTGTGGACATGCTGATATATCCAGCCACTAGGACGGGATAAATTCGGTGTAATGCCTTGTAAAAATCTGTTTGTCACTTCCAGATGCTCGTGCTTGTAGCTGGTTACTGAGCTTGGGGGGCTCAGATGTAAGTAATTAATGTTCTGGCCCTGTTAACATTCCACTTTCTTCCATTCTGATGAAGCGTCCCATTGTAAAGCAGACAACAATGAAAAGCATGTCCATTTTCAAATTGTTTAAATATATTAATCATGCAGGCCGGGGTGGATTTTCATTAATCATTTTTAAAGTTGTGTATGGGGGAAGGGATTAGCTGACAGAACTGTGCAATGTCACTGCCAAAAGCCCTGACTCTTTTAGTAACTGTGTATGAAATTAGAGCAAAAAAAAAAATCTTTAGCTTAGTGACCAGACCAAAATATATTTTTACAGCTGCCAAGGTTCTCACTGCAGATATAAACCAGAATCTAAAGGGATCCTGTGTATGTGTGTGCTGCACTATGACATCCTACTTCCAACAGCACTGGCATTACTTCGGTTGGAGGCTGAGGTGGAAGGGGAGGGCAAGGGCTTGGCAGTAGTTGCAGCCTGGCCAGCCCTGTGTTGTACACCCAAACAAAATCATTTAGGGAGACAAGTTTCATGCCATGAGTAGCTGTTGTATTTAGAGTGTGTGTAATGGCTGTGGAGGGGCTGGATTTACTCCTGTGTCCCTCAGGGGTGGGGTGAGGCTGGGAGATGCTGCTTCTGGGAGCAAGTGCAGAATCAGAATCACAGAATAACAGAATTGGAAAAGACCTTTGAGGTCATCGAGTCCCACCTATGACCCGACCCCACTTTGTCACTCACTGACACCACTGAGTGCCACATCCCATCTTTCCTGCCACACCTCCAGGCACAGTGACTCCACAGTCTGCCCAGGTGGCTCATTCCCATGCCCAGTCATCCTTTCTGTGAAGGAATTCCTCCTGATGCCCAGCCTGAACCTCCCCAGGTGCAGCTTAAGGCTGTGTCCTCCTGTCCTGTTGCCTGGGAGCCACCGTGGTCTCCAAGCCTCTCCCTGCTCCTCCCCACCTCAGCCCAGGCTGTGCGGGGCCAGGTGAGCTCTGCTGCAGCGATCACCCTTCTAGGCTGTGACATCTTTTAAGGAGCCTCTTCCAGCCCCCACAATGCCCCAAGAGCAGCCTTTTGCTGGATCAGAAAATGCACAGGCAGCCAGGAGCTCGGGCACCGGACAATGCCATCTCAGCACTGGGATGGGGGCTGCTCCAGGTAAGTGCTGCAGAACTGAAGCTCAGCACACAGAGAACTGTGCTTTTGCCATGTTTTCTTTTAAGTTCACTTAATACTTCTATTTCCTGTGCTCTGAAGGTCTAATTTCATAATTCATAAGTACCATTATGCTGTTTCCGCTTGACTTTTAGGTTTTCAGCAGATTTTGCAAATAAACAAATGGCTTCATGACATGTATTAAAGTCAAAGTGAGCAAGATGAAGACACCTGAGAAAAACAAAGTACAAAATAAAGGAATAGTCACTGTAAAATCACAGTAAATAAATTGTAAATCACAGTTCCTAAATTGCAGGGAATGAATCACAATTTATAAATCACATATTATAAATCTCAATTGCCCTTCAAAATGTCCCACCCAGAGTGTTGAATTTCTTTTCTGATGCTGAAGGGCTAATCTATGTCTAAGTTATCACTTGGCACTTGCAATAAATTCTTAAGATTAATGCAAAAAAATTTAGTTTGTTCTATTAACTATGTTAGAAAATGGTGTGCAACATTTGAAACATACCCTCTCAGATGAATGGAAATCAGATGCAGCCCTGTTTTCTTATAGTCTATTTCTCCCACTTTTAACAAAAAACTGCAAAGAAACATAAAATGGATCTGGAAGGGCAACCAGTTTTGTAACATTTTCCTGGAGAATGGAATAATCCAGGATTTTTTCCCTTCAGACTAAATCTGAAGCACATTTGAAAAATGAGCAGGAATCATATGTCTGAAATCTTCAAGGGATATTAAGGCCAACAGGCTAAATGTCTGCCTCAGAGATGCTCTGGAGGATGCACATTGGCTAAATGATGCCCAGCCTTTGAAAACCTGGATGTGCTCCAGCTTGGGGCTTGGAGAAAAGGGCCTTAATGAGCCTCCAGTATCTGCATCCATTGTTCAGCAGAACATCTCAGGCTGGGTGAAAGATGGATGTAATTTGTGGGGATCTAAACCTAAAGGCAGCAGCTCCTGCCCTTGTTTGCACTGCTTCAAAGACTTCCTGTGAAGTCTGAGAGATCAAGGAGAAGGGAAAGATCAAGGAGAAGGGGATGAACTGCCTCAGCCTGACCTGCCCTTTGGCCAGGCTGTCTGGGGAGGTGCTGGGGGGGAGCTTTTGAACCGTTCTGCTCCCCAGCCCAGCGGCTTTGGGCTCAGGAGAGGCTGGGGCTGCCTCTCTGCCTCTGTCCACACCATCAGCTGTGCCATCACATGGACCTGAGGGTTTGTGTGGCCACGTGCTGCTGCCGCTGGGCAGCTCCACTCTTTCCCTCCTACTCTCTGAAAAGGGAAATGTACTTATTTACTTAGAGGTTTTCCTCTTTTTTTACCCCCTTGGCTGGGAGAGGATGCCCAGCCACTGAAAGAAAACATAGGGCAGGATGCAGGAGTAAGAAATAACTTAGATGGACTCAGTTTAGGTCAAATTTGTGGAAACCTGCAGCTCCATCAATTTTCAAACTGTGAATCAGGAAAAAAAAATATAGTTTATAGTCCATGCTATCCTTGGCTCTCTGCACTCTGTAAAGGGTGTTTTTAATCCCAAAAAGGCTCACTACTGCTGGCAGTCCCAGCTCTGCTCATGCTGCCAGGGGAAAAATGGGGGAGAAGATGTAAAGTGAATGAATGGCATAGGAAATTTTAGTGATATATTCCAAAAAAGATTATCTAGAACACAATGCACAGATTCAGCAAACACCTAAAATTCCCATCAGGTTTGGTTTGACAATGAGAGGGTCACCTTGAGGAGTGACAGACTAGACAAGCTTATAAAGTCCTAAAGAATTTTAGAAAGTGCTATTTAGCCTTGGTGCAGACAAAGAGAGAAACAAAAAAGTCAGCTCTGCTCCTGTCTCAGGATAGTCTTGCCTCCAAGAGTGCACTGTTCCTGGCTACCTTAAATGTCTTTGGACTGTGCTGTTCCTTGTTGCTATTTTGCTTCACAATTGCCCCCAAAGTGAAAAGCACTTCAGATAAAGCAGAAAAAACTGATTAGCAAGTTCTACCAAGTGTGCAAGATCCAGCCTCCCAAAGTGAGACCAAGCCAAGAAACGTAATGGAAATTTTGACTGCGTTTGAAAATGGTTATTGTCACAACTTCAAAGCTACTCAACCAGTTTTCTGCATACTTAATCTGCTTTTAGCATTTCACCACTACACTCAAAATCTATTGCCTGTATGTCCAACCATCACAATAAACATGCAGTGTTGTTGTTGGCATCTAGGACCCAGTTATGCATTTGCTTGTTTGCTTTTTGAAGCACAAGTAAGCCATGCCAATTTTCCTGATACTCAAAAATAAACAGAAGGGACAATTTTGATCCAGTAAAATTTGGTCATGAGGGTCATTAACAACTGAAAGGCTGTGTTCATGGCTGATAGGATGGAAATTGCATTAATGATTTGCTGCTGTACAACCACAATAAAACATCATTAATCAGCCTTGATGGAAGATGCAAGTCTGTTACTCCACTGGATTTTGTGGGAATAACAAAAAGCATTTTTCTCAGATGGAGAAGGATCACCAGCATCCTTTCTGAACAACACTGGCCCTCTAAACTAAACACACCTCATTATGCAGCCATGGAAAATAATGGAAATGAAGGGGCATGAAGGGCCAAATGAAGGGCCAAAATCCCTGTCCTGCCCTGCAAAAGCATTTTAAGAAAGCATTTTTACTATCCATGGGCAACACTTACTGGCATCCTGCCATAAAACAGATGATGTCTGAGCTTATGATAGTCCCAGATGTGCCAGGCCTTCTGAAAATAAAATGCAACAGAAGGCATGTTCTGTTTCCATTAGGCTGGAAAGAGCAGGAGTGAATTATTCTGTACAGGGCTGTGCTGCTCCTGCTACCCAAACCAATTCACTTCAAGCCAGTGTGGCTCTCCCTGCCCTCTTCAGCCACTGATTGTCCCTTTGGGTCCTCCTTAAATGAACAAGGAAATCAGTCTCGAGGTTCTCAATCCAGATTTCCCTTCCACGAGGTGAAAAGATAGAGCTGTTGAGGTCAGGTAGGCTGCATTTATTTTGCTGTTTTATATTTTATTGTATTGAAAAAGGCCTGGCACAGGGCGGGGGCTGTTCTGCATGCTGAGGATGGAGGAAATGGGTGCCTGTCACAGGGCAGCACCAGCCCTGCATCCCTGGTGGGGTTTTGTGCCATCAGAGGGAAGCCAGCAGGGTCTTGTTCCCATTTGCCTTTAGGAAGAAAGGTTTAATTACCCCCATTTTTTACCCGCTGAGCCAACAGAAAATTGGGAAGGGAAGCAGGAGACAACCAGCTTTTGGGAGTGGGAGGGGAGAGGGGCTGCCAGGCCTCACTGGTTGTGTTCCTATTTCTGTTTTAAGTTCTGTTTTGAAATAAAACACATTATTGCACCTCTGCAAGCTGTTGCATTTTTCTAAGCCAGCTCAGAAACACAGCCGGTGATCTCATGGCAGCAAAGTCTTGGGCACAAGTGAGGATACAAAGGCAAAAGAAGACAGGCTGTGGTCTCAGCAGCTCCTTGTGCTGGCAGGAGCAAATCTCTGCATAAAAGCAAAGCTGGGCAAACATCCATCTGATAGCCTTTCCAAACTGCAGCTTGACTCAGCCACAGCTCTGCACTTCAACCCCAGCTCCTTTGTTTCAGCCCTACTACTGGTTGTTTTTCAGGTCGACTATTTGCTGCAGGAATTTTGCTTTTAATTTCCCAGGCAGCTGGAGCTTATTAAATGTGCTTTTCCAGGGCAGTATTTTATATCAGGACCCGATAATGGCTCACCTGTAAACACCCTCTCTAACGAGCACCTTTGGGCACCCCTGGCCGTGGTTGGCACTAGGGAAGGGGGGTGGATGCTGGGTAACAAGTTTAAGCCCCAGCTTTCTTCAGTGTGTTTTTCCCCCCTTTCCTAATCTCTCCTGACATAATGTTGAAAGTTATTACTTAGCTGCATAAAGAAAACCATCTGTCAATTATTCACCTGCTCACATGTGGGACCAGGTACTCAGAAGCTGTTAGTGCGAGGCAAGGCAACCACTGCCCAGCTTCTGAGAAAGGAGAAGTCCACTTTTAGTCCTCTGATTCAATCATTTACGTAGGGTGAGTCAGTAAAAAAATCTGTTCTCCCTCAGAGAACAACTGAGACTCCTCCAAATACTATTTTTGACATCCAAGTCACAGCTGAGGAGCCTTTCAACTTCTTTTGAGAGCATTTGGAAGATGAGACTTTTAGCAGTGTAAATAAGTTTTTAGTGCATATCTTGCTGAAAAGATGTATGGAGGTTGTTTATGCTCATCTCTAAAGTGGATCCTCATGTTGTGTACCAAAAATGCAATACCCAAGAGCCAACCAGCACCCAGAATACTCCTGTTGTCAGAAATAACAAAATTTACTGCTTCTGCAGCTTCCCTGTCATGGAAACTGGACCTTTCAGAAGCACTTGGTGTCTGTTGGAGCCTGGTCCTGTCACTACCAGTTTAATAACAATTTCAGTTGAGATAGACTCTGAATAGAGGGCTTTGGCTATGTGTGCCTTGACTAAAATGCCCATTTTTTTTTCCTTGCATCCTGCAAATAACAGGAAATTGTACCAAAGGTTTTATGAGACTGCTTGAAAAGACCATCTGGGAAAAAAGTCACTCTTGAAGAAACCCATGACCTGTAGGCAGACTTTTGCTAGTGTTACTCCACAGTAGATATTTTCTGCTGTGGTTGGCAGAATCACTTGAGGTCTCTGGATTTCTTATTGGCCTCTCTGGAGCTTAAAAAGAGAAAACCAGGACTTCTTGTTTTGGCCTTGTGTGCTTGAATTTGCTGTGGCATAGTCTTCAGTGGACACTGTCCCCCTGGGTCCCTAGAATTGGGAAAAAGCCTGAAAGCCAGCCTTTAAGAGAATCCTTGCTTAAAATTGAATGATGTCTTTTGGTAAACAAAAATTCTGCCATTTAAAAATCTGGATTGTGTTGTTAATGTTTTCATTGTTCTTAAAATCTTTTTTTCTTCTGGTGATCTCCAAGGAGAGGCTGGGAGTTCTGAAACAGAGTTGTCTAGATGGGTCTTCACTGACACCCTGAATCTAAGGTGGGTAAAGCTGGCTGGGGTGGTGGGGGTGCCTCAGCTGAGATCTAATAAAGAAAAAAAAAAGCCTAATTCCCAAGGAATTTATGCTATATACCTGCAGCAATATTGCCAGACCTGGGGAGGGTTAAAATACTTGCTACTAGGTAATACCAGGCATATATTACTCACTTCCCTGTAGAAAGACTAAATGCTTCAGGAAGATGTTTTTCCTCCAAGTCTCCAAACTGGATGGAATAATAGAACAGTTTCCTTAAATTGTACACTCACAAATCACAGCAGTTATAACTTGAACTCCCAGAAATAACGTGCTAAAGATTTTGCAGAAGATAAACCGGGATTACATTTGCTGTAAATAGCCAGCATTCACGGAGAAGTGTGTCAGCTACTGGAATAACTGTGCCTTAACTTTGCAGATGATCTGCTATTTGTGGGTGCTCCATCTCTTCAAGAATAAAAGGAAGAGGAAAACAAAGCACACTCGGTGTTGGTTACAGCGAGATCAGTCAGGTCAGTGACTTTTTTTCCAGAAATCCCAGGCAATGGATGCTAAACTGCTTGTTGTGCTGGCGGAGATCAGTCAGGTCAGTGCCGAGCATTTCCAGAAATCCCAGGCAATGGATGCTAAACTGCTTGTTGTGCTGGCTGGATAGGAAAAATGTGGAATCTATAGAAGCCAGAAGCAAAATGGCCAGATTAAGGCAGCATTATCAGCAGCTGTTTTTTGGTCTTAAATAGAAAGTGCTTTTTAAGGAGGTCTGTTGGGAATACTCCCACAACTAAGTGAGCCCACAGCAGCGTGCTGCTGATGACTAAGTAAATGGAGATGGAGCAAAGTTGAATGGTTCCCAAAGGAGTTGCCATATTTCTTTCCAGGATTTCTTGGACAGGAGGATATGTCTGAGCTGTTTGTGATGCCTTCATGATAAGTATGGTCCTTGTGAGACCTGGTGTGCACACGCTGCTCCAGCGTTTTGGTGTGTGCAGTGTGTCCAAGGCGCTGGGAGCACCTCGGGCTGTCCCTGCACCCAGCCCACAGGGCCAGCCCTGGCACTTGGTCAGCCCTGCTGTGACAATGGCTCTGTTTGGGCCAGCTCTTGTCCTCCCAGACATGGAGATATGGAAATGGATATGGAAACACTTCTGTGTTGGGAGGTGCAATAGGATGAGTGGGAACTGAGCTGGGCCTGTTGTGTTTCATGTTAAAAACAGGATCCCTGGGCACTGGCTGCAGAGCTGAGCCAGGATGCCTTTTCCTGCTTTACAGGGGCCTGTCTGAAATGTGCTCAGGGGAATGTCCCTGGGAGTTGTACAAAATCTCCAGATTTTTCCCAAGACAGAGATAGAAAACTGGAAAAAATTGCATAAAGGGTATTTCAGGATTTATGTCTTCCTCTCAGCAATGTTTGAACAATTTTGCCAGCATCCAGTGTTTCTGTTGCATACAAGATGCTGCACAGTCAATGTAGCAGTGAAGAAATCACTGCTTTGCTACAGCTTCAGCATAAACTCAATTTACAGCTCACAGTCCAAGGATGCTCAGACCTAGCCATAGATGATAGTGTGTTCCAGATCCTCCTCTCTTTGGTTCTCAAAACCACCTCTTCCATTCAGGACATGCTTTTTCTAAACACATTTCCTTGTCAGTTTGCAGTTTCTGTTTCAGAATACTTTGCTTTTACCTGCAGTAGAAGCAGCCTGACAGCACAGAGGACAACTGTCAGGGGCACACACGCTGCAGATGCCATTAGAGGCAAGTCAGCCCTTTCAAAGACATTTTTAAAATATCATCTCCACAGCCGGTGTGGCCATTTGTTAAAGACAAATGGCACTTGGGGAGCCTGGAAACCAGGATCAGCCATTAGGTGGATCTGAAATATGTGTCATCTGTTTAGGGTTGTATCCCCTTACGTGCTGGAAGGCTGGTCCCTCGAGGCTGGGGAGATCAGAGGGAAACAGGACACCCATCTGCAACCTGCTGGTGAGCCAGGCACCAACAGATGATCCCTGCTGAGGGTGAGAGCCACGGGCTGAGTGCATCTGTGGCAGTGACAGCAGCAGTGCCACAGCCATGGCAAGGCCCAGCTGATGTGACCTCTGGGGAGGGCACCTTCACACAGGCAGAAAAAGAAGGGTGGGATTGTTGGGTGAGTCACTCCAGA
This sequence comes from Passer montanus, assembly GCF_014805655.1. Classification (NCBI taxonomy): domain Eukaryota; kingdom Metazoa; phylum Chordata; class Aves; order Passeriformes; family Passeridae; genus Passer; species Passer montanus. Next base: position 6,585,812 of record NW_024366592.1, read on the forward strand.
GTACTTGGCATGGGTATAAAATCAGTGGGCTCAGCCTGGCCCTGTGGTTTCCTTTTTTTCTGGGCAGGGATCTGCACAAGCCAGAGTTGCTGCTGGGTGGATGGTATTTGCAACCGCTTTATTTTCCCTGGGCTAAAAATACTCTGCAAACTTGGGTTTTATTTTCCATTCCTAACAGCTGAGCCCCGGTCTGGAGGGAATGAATGTGTTATCCCACTGTGAAAACATCTAAACAGGTGGAAAGGACAAGGGAGGGTAGAAAGAGAGGGTGGAGAGTCTGGTTTTAGACAGAAATCCTGTTTCCTTTCTAAAAACAGACTGAAGGCCCTGTAGGTCATTTTAAAACTAAAACCTGTATTCACCTTGTCATCTGTTTTCTTGTGTGAAAGAGCCTTGTGTTGGAAAACACCAGGAGGAAAATGGTTATGGAGACCTTGTCAGAGGAAAGAGAAAACTGTGGGCACTGTGCTGCTCTTTCAGTCAGACCCAAACATTCTGCCAATAAACCTCATTTTTCACCTGTAACTTCTGTTATGCCAGCTGGACTCTCCCATTCAGCTTTACCAAAGGGCTTTCTTTTATCTTCTTCTGAGAAAGCTCTTTATGAAAAGTATCCTAGCTCTGAGACAGCCCTGTTGAGACATCCCAGTACTGCCTGGTGGTGCTGTTTCTGTAGCCACCCCCGTGCCTCAGCACAGAAAAAGTTATCAAACAGGTTGAGTTGTGCTAAATGTTACGTTTCCCATTTTTTCAGAATGGAAATATTTTCCACTAAGAAGTGTGATCCCGCCTGGTAAGACTTCCTTCATCCAAATCCTTTCTGGATTGCAAGTAAGTCTGCAAAGGCAAGGGCTAATGCACTAATCCATTCTGGTACTGTATGTCTTTATAGGAGCTTTTTAGAAGAGAAAAACAAGAATAAGAGTCCAGAGACTTGTGCTATACAGAATGTAATCAATAAAGTTATTCAAAGTTTTACACAAAAGCACTCACATGGGTCATTAGGGCAGAAACTTTAATCCACTGAGGTTTAGAAATGAGGAATTTCTTAAGTAGCACCTGAGATTTCTTTTTTTCTACTACAAGTCTTTATGGCTTTGTGGATTGTAAATCCTGTGAAAACACTTTTTTTTCCCCCAAATAAATATTGTGGAGAAAAAATGAAAAGAGGAGGGATTGTGGGATGTGATTCTCTTGTGGTAACTTCTGCCACTGTTATCACTTGTGTGGCCTCTTTGGTCCAAAGCAGAGGGAAGTCTGGGAGGGAAGCCTGTGGGAACTGTGGAATAAATGAAAAAATGAAAAGGCACATCTAGCTGCTGCACTCTACTCAGATAATTTATTTATTGCATGTTTTATTTGCAGTGTTGTTGGCATCAGACTGCAAGCACATTCCAGTTGTCTGTATTAGGCCTCCACAGCAGGTCTGGTGGGGATATGTGTGTTCTCCCCCTCCACCAGGAGACCTGAGGCCTTTACAGTGGAAATTTAGGAATCCTGCTGCTGCTGGATGAGTCTGGTTGTATTACCTAGGGGTGCCTTGAACAGCCACATCAACTAAGGACTTGTGTGTTTGTTAGTTTTATGTGTAAGACTAAGAATTATTTCATTTCAGGGCTGTCAGAGGCTCATGGCTGGGAATAGGTGATTTGGGCTTGTTTGGGGGGACCATGTCTGCTTGAGGCTAAAGGAGGACATGTGGGAGAGCTCCTCAGAGATTTCTTCTGCTCTGTATAAGCCACTGGAACAAAAGGTAAGTGGAGTTTTTTATGATTCATTGACACTCCACAACACTAATGGCCATTACAATGGACTCAGTAAGAGAGAGGAAAAAAAAAAAAAGCACAGCCAGAAGAACTGGTTGGGTCACCACTAACAGAAAGATTTTTACTTTGTCCTGGTTACAAATAGTCACAGTTCAATACTGAGAATGTGAAAATGTTGTGATGTTGGCACTGGTGTTCCAGAGAGCACCCCTGAATTGGAAATGCAGCCTGGCCAAAGTCAAACAAACCAGAAGCAAGTGCCTGAGAGGGCAGAATAGAGAAAGATGACTGAAGGAAGAAAACATGAGCAGGGGAAAATGATTTTGCTGCCTGACTGCTGGTTTCAAGGTTAAAGAGAAAAGATGAAATCAAAGTACCCATTAATTCTAACTGTTCAATCTAACTCAGTTTGCTAATGCTGAAAAACCACTGGTTCACTTTTATCTAAAATTGCAAAAGCGTAATTCAAAGCCTGTTCAAAGAGAATAATGAGATAGCCTGGAAGACCATTGCCTAAAACCCAGTTACAATTATATGTTATCTGTGTGGACTCCAGTTTTTATTAGCTTGCATTTGCCCTCGGGGGCATCAGACAAAGGCCATCTATTTGTCAGGCTCTGGAGGAGTGCTAAACCCTTTGGACAGGGTTGAGGGCAGGACTCCCATCTCTCTCCCTGGGATTTCCTGGAGGGCTGTAAGCATGTGTGTCTTTCCCCTGTGCATGTCCTGCACCAGTAATCTGCAAACGCATGGCTGCATTCCCCTGGGGGCTGCTCTGCAGCAGGAGCCCTGGCTTGGCTAGAAGACTTGCAATCTTACCCCAGGCAAATGACTAAAATTGATTTCTTTTTCAGCTGAGCAAGGTTTCTGGACAGAAAACTGGATTGAGAGCTGGAGGAAGCAGGAGGGGGGACTGCTGTACCTCCTATTGGGCAAATACCCCTTGCTCTTGCCTGCTGGTGGCTGCCTGGTGATCCTGTCTGGGTTGTGGCCAGAGTGTGGCTCATGTAGGGGCAGAGGAAATACGTTAAATCCAAGTAAATTCATGGTACACTGGACATTTGGGAGCAGCTAATTCTTATTTTGCCCATCAGAAGTCCAGTCCCTCCCTCTGCACCTGTGATTTAGTAACAGGTACAGTTTTGCAGTCTCAGATTAGTCTGTCTTTGAGTACAAAATTAATTCCGTACATAACTCGGCTATGAAGTGAATGGATTGATTGATGCTGATGATTTGAAGTTATTCTGTTAAGCTGTTTTTGCCAAGGAAGAAAAATGTGCCATGATATGTTTATTTGCATGCTGCAGAGCATAAATGAAAGAGCTGATTGAACTGTTTTTTATTAAGAAAAAAAAAAAAAGGAAAATAATATCTTGGCTATCAGTACTCTTTTGTATCTTTATTGTCTTTGATTCTTTATGGCCTTTACTGGCTTCAGTGGACTTTGGATCAGACAGTTGCTAATTCATCTTCAAATCTTTACACAAATGACAACGGCAAGTTCACCATGTGTGCAAATTCCTTTATCTTCTGGGAAAATGTGAAGTTTGCATCATAAACCACAGGCCTACGGTAAGTTCTGAGGCCACTTCTGTCACCCCTACAGAAGGATCATCCAACGTGTTTCCTTGCCAAACTGGCAATATGAGGAAAAGTAGGCTTTTGTGTGATGCTGTGTGTGATGTCAGGTAGCTGTGGGCAAAGAGTGACTTTTAGCAGACACTTTTCTAAGGAAAGAAACATCCAAGATGTTGTTTAGCAGGGAATGATGGCTGAAGGCAAAGGAAAAGGATACTCAAAGATGGAAAAACTGTTACTTTGATGTGCAATGGTACCAAACCCCATGTAAGCAAGGAGTTCAAGGTCCCCCTTATTTTAAAGTGTTTAGGATGTGGAGTGATGCAGGGGTGGAGCACAGGAGACAAAAACTTCTCTGCATGCTCTCTAAGACTTGAAGACAGCTCTTGAAGGAGCCTCTTGGAGAAAGACATTTTAAGAAAAAAAGTGGAGAAGTAACTGTCGTGGTGTGGATTTGGATCCAGGCAAAGCTTAGCATCCCTGATGAATAAGGACAACTCCTTTGGCAGGTGGCATGGAATGGTGTGACTGTCCTGTCCTGTCCTGCTGAGCTGAAATCTCACATGATCAGGCTGATGTGATCAAATGAATGTTTCTTCCACTTGACTGCAGCTTCTCTGAAAGTATCAAGCCCCAGTCTCTGGGGTGAATGTAGAATTTTGCTCCTCATTATTACAGATTATTATATTTCCTGTGCCAGTCACTGGAAACCTGCCTGAAAAGACATAGATCCCCGTGGAGCAGCAGCCAGAACCTGGGTCCCAAAGCATCCCTGAAAGGGCTGCACGATGGTAAGTGCTGGGTCATTCTGAAGCACTTCCAAGCCATGACTGTTATTTTTCTCTGCTAAAAACCATTAAAAAACGCTGAGGAGTAACACAAATAACAGGGATGAAAGCCTGATCTTTGTCAGAGATCCAGACACTGACTGCATTGTCGTTTCAGCAGCGGGCATGTGGCTGACTTAAAGTCAAGGAGGCAAAATATTATAGGAGCACTCAATGCAGCCTTGGAAAACTAGGATTTAACCCTTTTTCTGCCTAACCAGTTGCAACTTGGAGTGAACAGTGGCCGTGTATTTCGTAAAGGAGGAGCTGTTTTTGTTTTTGTTTAAAAAGAGCTTTCAGATCAGCTGAGTTTGAGCCAATGCTGAAAACAGAGCTGCCAAATTTATCATTGACCAGAAGATTTGTATGGGGCTAAAGGAGGTTGGTACAGAGAGATTAGAAGCAGATTATCAGCATGCTTTTAGCTTTATCTGTTTCTAGAAGCAAATAATTAGCCTCAGAAACAAATTCATCTTAAAATAAGCTCTAAAATATAAATTATTGGTGTGAAAAGACTGATAAAAGTTTCAGGAACTGTTTTTTTTGCCAGAAGAAATTAATTCCCCAAGGACTTAGTTTCAATCAATGTGGTTCCCGTAACTCTGCTACGAAAAGCCAATTTCAAGAAACTCATTTAGTTCCTTATTTCAAATCCTCCCTGCAGCCTGCCTGTAGAAGAGGGGGAAAAAAGAAACAGTTCTGATGACAAAAATCATGCAACTTCTGGAGCTTTGTTACAAAATGGAGAAAATTGCTTTATTTTTTCTTTTTTTCTTTTTTTTTTCCTTTTTTTTTTTTTGGTGGTGGGAGGAGGGAGATAAAGTGGTTTGATTGACCTTGTTTGCTGAATTGAGTGACAGGAGCAGCTCCCAGCAGGAGCATTGGGCTTATCTCATCCAGGAGAGATTGTCACCCAGGGAAATGAGCATAATCAAGCTGAGAAATGGCATTAATTTGTGCTTGTGCCATGTGTGGTCCTGATAACTTTGGAAATGAAGGAACTGCCCATGGTTTGTCAGCAATACCCAAGTTTCCTTATGTTCTCCATGGCAGCATGGGTCCCTGATGTCACCTCTTACAGCTTAAACAGCCATGTGGAAAGCATTATAAGATTTTTGGCAACAATGGGAATAAAGTGGTTGGTTTAAAACTGTTATGTTTACATGTTTTTTCAAAGCAATGAAGATTCAAGTGGTCTCCTTATGCCCTGTTCCCTTATGTTGCTTTGAAAGCCTCAATTAAAGAAATTATACACCTTTCAGGAGAGTAGACATGAGTCCTTTTATATATTTGAAAACCTAGAAAAAATTTATTGGGGAAAAAAATAAGCCTAAAATAAAATATTGTCCCATATCTCAACATAGGCAAAGTGATAAAGGCAAATGAGAAATGAAAACTCTTTGTACATTGGTCTAGACATTAGAGAGGATTTTTATAGGACAAAACTTTATGCTGCTGGTACTCTCACAGTGATGATTAAGAAAGCAGACCTTTCCAGCTATCATGATGGGCTTTTTGGCCAAATTTGAAAACTGCTGATTTTGTCCTGTGAAAACATCTCCCATGCTGTGCCTCCAGCACTGTTAAATTCTCTTCTGCCTCCCCATTCTGGGTGTCCCCACCTGGTGAAATCCACATTTTCAGCAGAACACAAGTCTTCAGGAGGCAGGATCAGAAGGTAGGGCTGTGTGTCTGTACCAGGAGAGCATCTTCCCCTTTGTAAGGGAGAGCTGGCAAAAGAACGGACCTTGCTGCAGGGTTAGGACTGGCACATTGCAGGGAAACACTCGTGCCACCGGAGATTCACCACCAACCAAGGTTTTTCATTTCCCATATGACAGTCCTCTGTCCTCTCTGACAGCTGGGTCACTCTTGGTGGCTTAGGACTTATCGAGTTCGTTCCTAGGTGGTTTTAAATCCAGGAATCCAATTGTTACCAAGAAATCCAGGACAATACAGAAAAAGCATATTCTCAATAAAATTCAAGTTCACCCCAACTCTCTCCAAGTCATTTGCTGAATAAGAAGCTGCATTTTTTCATAAGGATGTCCTGATTGCTGTACTCCAGGCCATTGTGACACTGCTTCAGGGCAGGTGACAGTGCCATGCCTGGTGGGACATGAGGGAGGAACAAAAGCATCCAGCCTGCTGGAGGCTCCCAGTTCAGGGTGACCACTGGCCTGTCCAGAAAGTGGCTTTGGTGAGGGTGTGATGCCTGCTTGGATGGCCTCACAGTGCCCTAAAGAGGGGGATGCAAATAAACCTGCATTTCTTCCTCGTGGCAAAGGTGTTTGTGAACCTGTGCTCAAGCTGGGGGGCTGGGACGGGGGGGGAAAGGAAAGAAAAGACACAAATGGGGCATTTGGCATGTGCCAAATATATGAGCTGTTCTAAAAGTACGATGTGTCATGGGCTCATTATTCATCAATGCTTCATCACACTGAGTTTATGGTGGCATTAAAACTGGAGAAAAAAAAAGACGTCATTTACATGAAATGCTGGAGACACTCCCTCCACCCTTTGATTCCTTCAGTAAGCTGGAAGGAGGTTTGTGTGCGCATGAGAAAGTGTGCTATACAATGCCAGCCTTTATTCTCTCCTTGAATTACTCATACTGTGCAGTATGTAGCAAAAAAAAAAAAAAAAAAAAAAAAAAAAAAAAAAAAAAAAAAAAAAAAAAAAAAGAAAAGGAAAAGAAAGGAAAAAAAAAGGAAAAATGTTTGGGGCTTATTTTGCTGTTAAGAAATAACAGTGAAACACTGGAGCCAAGCTACAATGTGAGCGAAGGCACTGATGGCTTCTGGAGTTTACTTTTCGAGTGGCTTTTTTGAGTGCTGGTATCTCTCTGTGCTTCACACTGCAGTTGCTGCTTTCCTCTGCACACAGGACAACCCAAATTCCTTGCACAGCCCCCTAAGTCCTGACCTCAACAAAGGAGTGACTGTTGTCCCACTGCAAGAGGTTCTGCAGGCTGTTAAACCACGGAGGTGGAGAGCACCAGGCTGGCACTGGGGCAGGGGCTGGAAATTTGGGATCATCGGTGCAAGGGATTTGGGCAAGGTGGAGGGCTCTGCATGAGACCCCAAATCTCACTGTAAGGCAGCTGTCCAACAGAGGACTTGTGAGTTCAAGAACTGACCTCCTTCCCCGGGGTTTTGGGGTTTTTTGAACCCGCTGGGTCTTCTCTCCTGACAAAAAGTGGCATGATTTAAAATCCAAGCCGTGGCACAGAGCAAGGAGGGACATGGGAGACTGTGGCCAGTGGCCTTGGAATGGGGCAGTGCTGCCTCAGAGCCCGGGGAACACAGCCAGGAGACCCCTGGAGGGACATGGGGGACAGAGCAGGGGGTGCAGGGCTGTGCATTTATGTCTTGTGCTGGAGTCCACCCTGAGGAATTCACATGGGTGCGTTCTCACTGTCTGGCCATCAGCTAAGATTTAAGATTATGTGATTGCTCGTTTTGGAGGATCTTTATTTTTTTAAAGTTGATTTCCTAATTTAGGCAACACACCAACCGTTTTTCCTTATCTTTTCCCCAAGTTTTTCTAAGAGAGGAGAGTCAACTTTTACTACCTATGGCATTATCCAAGGTTTCTTCAATCCCAACATAACACAATAGATTGGACTGGCTCCAGAAGAGTTTGTTTAGTCCCATATATAATTATTACCTTGTAAACAGGATGCACCTTTAAGTTATAATTTAAATATGATAAACGGGCCAAACCCAAAGAGTTTTATTATCCCAGGACACAGTTATTACCAACTTAACAGGAAACACCTGCAAGTTATTGTTAAAATTAGAGATGGCTGAAAAATGGGGAAATAATTTTTGTGGAACAAAAAAAATAGAATTATTGAAGCTATTGCATTCTAAAAGTTTCAAACATATCCATTTGGGCAACATTTTATACATCGTTTTTATTGAAATCATGTCCTAATGTTCTCATTGGCAGACAACCATTGCAGTTTTCCACTGAGAACTGGTGCTTAGATAAAGGAAGGGTATTAAAAGGATATTTGAAGCCATGTAAATTTAAAATCTCATTGAAACAATGATCAGAGGTTGGGATTCAGTGAAAAGAGCAGTCTCAGCAGTGAGAGGCATGAAGGTCACTGGAGAAGGTTTTAGGAGAGCCACAGAGTGTTGGTGAAAGGTCAAGAAGTGCCTGTCAGCAGTGGGGTACCTATCTGAGAGGGCTTTCCCAGTAATTCAGTGTTGATGTGTTTGTTGGTTTGTTGTTGTTGTTGAGTTTTTTTGTTTTTATTTTTTTTTAAGTGCTTAATTTCCAAAAGTTCTAGAAAACCATTTGAAAGTTTTTACTTTATGGCTTTGAAACTGTTGTTGTTTTACTGGACGTCCTTCTGCTGATATCACAAGAGATAAAAAGGATGATTTTATAATAAAAATCAGGAAGGGAAAAAAGATTTATCATTCTGTCCTACAGATTAAAATTATCTACTGTATGATGTGTTTTAAATGATGCTGCTACACTAATGTGCCATTTTCAGATGTACAATCACAAATCTGCATATGTTTCAAATGACACTGTTAGGCTAAACCTTACAGAGGTGTCATGAAACCCTTCATGAAAAGTTTTCCAATTCTTGAAACAAGGTTGCATTAGATTTTGGGACCATTACTAAATTAATTAGCATGGAAAATGCATAACAATGTGTTATTGAACAGACCATCAACCTGAATAGATTATTGTAGGGGCACATGGTTTATCCTGGCTTTTTAGCAGTTTATAGTTTTTAGTGCTGCAAATTTTTTAATTTAATAATATTTTTTTTTTCAGTGGGAAAATGGGCATAGTTGGTGAGCTGTTTCATGAAAAAACTTTTAAAATTATGGAATATGTCTGTAAGAGATGATTTTGAGAGTCTGTGAGTCTCGGGAGACTTCCACAGGCCTGGATCACTTAAATATGGGAATGGGGTCACCAAGTCAGGAGGAGGCTTTAGAAATGTTACCTGGAATGTTACATACATTTAGAAATGTTACATACAGTCTACTCAATCTTCTCAGACCAGATTAGGAAGAGTGAATTTTGTAAATGCACTTTTCATGTAAAATGTACTACACTAATTTGAAGCAGGGTGCTGTTTGGATGAGAACACTTCTTCTTTTTGCAACACGAACACAAAGACAGAGCAAACTGGAAATTGTGGTAAACAAAAAATGAAATTGAGTTATCGCCATCCTTTGCTCCTTGACGTCTTTAATTTGTCATTTCCCTTTAAATTCAGATTCGCCTTCTAAATGTGGGAAGGGGAAACGTTTTATTACTCAGCCTTGTTATATTATAATTATTGGCTTTTTATTTTGCTACAGCGATGTGGTGAATAAGAGAAGTGACTGCAACACATGCTGCTCCTCTTGCCCCTGGTTCCATCAGACTTTCCCATTGTGCACGCACAAGGAGGAGAGGACATGACTGAGTAATCAAAATGAGTCACTTTCCTATCTTTGGTGAAATAACTCTCTGTTCAGCACTCCCCTCTGCCAAGTAGCAGGCAGCTATTGCAAGTAGGTAATTGCCCTGCTAACACATGCCAGGGCTCAGATAAGAACCAAGCTGGGTACACGCAGAGTATTAACAAATTCTCCAAGCCCTGACTCTGCAGAATAAGATTCAGCATTTTCATCCAAGATAATATGCTCTAATTAACCAGTGCACGGTACTTTACACTAAATACAGGGCTTGAATAGAACTTTGGGAATGGGATAATGGAGGCTTATTAGGTTAATAAAGAATCATGTGTTCCAAGGCTGACTTAAAAACACAATTAGACTTCCTTTAAAATAGGCCAAAGTATGTCAGATTTAATCAGTTCCCTGGAGGTTATTGAAATTATGAAATAGGTTTGGCAATCGATAAGTGACATCATTTATGCTCTTCAGAAAATGAAAATGCTCTAAAGAAACACCAGGAGCTTTGGTGGCTAAAAGCCACCTGAAAACAGCCTCAGAGACTGGATGCTTTTTGTCCAGCATTTGGATAGAAAATAATTTATTACAAAAGTGGGAACCAATCTCTAATATTATGTGAGATATATAAGATGTGTATTTTCCCCAGAGGAAGGGCTTCAGGCACTTTGATGAATTAATTATGTCTTACAAAATGCTTTCCGAGTGCTCCTTTCTTCTCAAACCTTGGCAACATCACAGATCTTTTCCACAGGGTTCCACTGGCCAGGTTTGGGTCGCCTGGTCTACAGCTCTGAATATCTTGAGTGGTCCATTGTCTGTGAAGCACCACTACAGTGGTGTCCCTCCTGGCCTCTCCTTAAGCCCATGTGGCACCTATGTGACACCAGTGGGTGCCTTCAGGTGGCCACCAATGTTGGGCAGGTGTCCAAGCACGGGAACTGATTTCAGAGCTGTGTGCAAGGTCTGTGTGACTTCCTTGGGGCGCTGGTGGTGCTGGACATGAGTCAGCACCTGCAGCCCAGAAAAGCCAATCGTGTCCTGGGATGCCTCAGAAAAAGCAGGACCCTGCCTCTCTGCCCTGCTCTGCTGAGCCCCCCCTGCAGAGCTGCCTCCAGCTCTGGGATCCCAGCACAGGAAGGACAGGGAGCTGCTGGAGCCAGGCCAGAGCAGGGACACCAAGGGATGGAGCAGCTCTGCTGGGAGGAAAGGCTGAGGGAATTGGGATTGTTCAGTCTGGAGAAGAGAATCTTTGGGGTGACCCAATTGGAGCCTTCCTGCTTGAAGTGAGCCGACAAAAAAGAAAATGGAGAGAGACTCTTGACAAGGGCCTGGAGTGATAGGGGAAGGGAGAATGGCTTCACACTGACAGAGAGCAGGTTCAGGTTGGATATCAGGAAGAAATTCTTCCCTGTGAGGGTGCTGAGGCTCTGGCACAGGTTTCCCAGAGAAGCCCTGGAAGTGCCCAAGGCCAGGTTGGATGGGGCCTGGAGCAACCTGGGATAGTGGAAGATGTCTGCATATGGCAGAGAGTGGGATGGGATGGGATGGGCTTTAAGGTCCCTACCAGCCCAGACTCTTTCAAGATTCTACAACTCCTGCATGGAAATAAACTCCTGGAGCTCTCAATCTCCTAGAATTGTGGCAGTTTATTCTCTGTTTTTCTCAGCAATTTTCTCTCAACTACTGCTCTCAGCAACTTGAAACAATTGCTGGGTTGGTCTGACACTTGACAGTGTTGTCTGAACCCTTCCTTGAGTCTTCTGTTGTAAATGTATAACACAGTATAACACAGTATAACACAGTAGTACACATAACATTACCTGCATTTCTCATTTCTACTTGTGTGGGGTTTTTTTTTCTTTTTTCTTTTTTTTTTTTTGAGGGGCTGATTTTTCTAACATATACAGCCTGAAATGTGTTTGTTCTGCCAGCAATCTGTGCCATTATTCCTGCTTTTTATCAATTTAAATTTTTCTTAGCTGATTACATAGCAAGTGATGAGCCAAACACCCCAGGGCCTGATCATTAGGCAAAAATACTCACCTGAAATCAAAGGGAGTTTCAGCCTAAAGGGTGGGACTCTCTGTCATGAATATTGAAAAACATCAAAATGGATCACGCCATCATGTATGCGTAATCAGAAGAGCCAAATGTGTTTTAACCTTTTTAGTGGAAATAATATTTAAAAAGAAATACTGGAAGGGTGGGAACACATCTGAGGAAGGAGTCTGCAAGTAAAATTTAGCTCATATGACTGGTTTGTTACATTAACAGGGGATTATTTCTAGGACTGGCGCTGGCAGAATTTAATCTTTCCTTCGCGGATCTTCTCAGATTAATTTGAATTTTCTCACATTTAAAAAAATCAAGTATTCACCTAACTTTTTTCATTTTTTCTCCACTCACCACCCATTTTCCTCCATCTTCACAGAAACTAAACTCTAGTCGACCCATAACTAATACACGAAAGACTGTAACTCTCAGTAGCTGCAAAAAATACTTTATAACACTTCAGCCTGTCAAAGCACAAACTGTTCTCCTCCTCCTCCAGTGATATTCAGTGAATATCACTGTATTTCATTGCTATCTCCTCTAAAAAGTGTCAAAGGAAGTTAAGTACACAGGACAAATCCAGGCTTCTAGGAGGACTCCCACATACTTTGAACTGAACCCTAATTTCAGTGCCTATTTCAGTTAATTTCAGTTAATTATACAGCCAGTTAGGACAGTGCCTGCCTCCCCAGCAGTGATCTGCAGGAGATCTGTGCAGAACTGACACCAGCTCCTGAATGCCAGGTGAGTATTACCTGTGGATCTTTTCTTATTCCATGGTGTGACAGAGGTCTGAACAAAGCTGTCCTTGGTCAGGACAGGCCATTAGGAAAAATATTTCCTCAATTCTGTGCAGTTTCTGGAATTATGTGCAGATTTTTCAGGCTAGTAAGAGTTATGCTACTCTGTGATACTGCTTTATACTGGCTGCACAAAATAATTAAAATAACAAAGCCCATAGCTGTGTTTTGTTTGCCTCAAGTCACATTAGAATACAATGAGATAAGAAAGCAAATCTTCCTTTCATGTTCTGGAAGTCTGCTTCCTGCTTCCATGTGGATGTGCTCTAGGAAACAGCAGGTTAGGTGTGTTTGGAAGTGCATCAGTCAGCCACTTTGCTCATGTAACCCTTGTGTGGTACTTGCCTGGAGAAGGGGTGACTCCACCAAGCTCTTGCTGTTTTTCAAGGCACCAGCTGAGGGTCAATCTGCCACTAATTTTCCCAAAAAAGGCAAAAGGAAGAATTTATCTTCTTCAGTGAACCCAAATGCTGGGCACATGCAACTCAGCACCCATTTTTCCAGTGGGATATTGGTCCCTTTCCCTTTGAGAGGAGCAGGCACATTGTCAAAACTGGAGAACCCAGGAGAGCTGCTGGAAATGCAATTTTGGGTGATGCTGCAGTTGTTTACATGCTGTGCCACCAGCACATGGCTGGGTAATGTGCAGGATGACTTGGGTAACACAGGGCAAAATTTCACCCTTTTCTTGTAATTCTTCACCCTGACTTTTTTCCAGCTGTGGCCAAGTCAAACACCCCTAAAATCTGAGATGGCTGCATTCAGCAAAAGTGCATGCAGCAACTTCTTAGAGGTGCCAGCAGCCTTTGCCCTCTCTCATTGTGTGGCTGCACTTGGGGCCCTCTTGGTTCTTGCAAAGGTTTGGTTCTGCACATCTGGAGTTGTGCAGTGCCCCACCAGGAAAGGAATACATTTACAGCCAGTGTAAGCATAAACATTTACCAGAACTCATCGGTAACAGCACAACAGGAAAACTATTTAAAAACAACAACAACAACAACAATAAAGAAACCAGCCAAGAAATAAAGGAGTGGTTAATCCCATTGCCTGGACTGATCTATTTTTACACCAGTAATAACAAAGAGATTGGCAATGAATTGCACTTATTATCTTGAGTGCAATAGCAGTGAGGACCCATGTTCAAGAGTCCCTGACATCACTGGGTTTTATATCAAAAACGAAAGCATTGCTTTTTATAGCATATAGTGGCAGCGTTCACAAAATATCCAAATGCTCAGGTTTCACTCCCACTGAAGGGAATTTAAAGGCTCCTGCTGACTTATGTGGGAGTTGGACCAGGCCCCATAGCAACTACTTATGCCCAAATACAACCTATGGCTGCTGCAAGTAGGGGCAAGCCTTAGGTTTGCATGATGATGATTCTATTTTAAATTTTGTGTGGGGAACACACAAACACACACACACACACACACACACACACACACACACATAATTGTTTGTTTTTCAGAACTGCTTTTATCTCTAAGTGTTATGATAACCGTTTATCAGGCTCTAAGCTGGCACTCTGCAGATTTAGGGAGGAGTGAATGCTCCTGGTGCCTCTGCCTAGGGATAGATCTGGGATCTATGGATGCTTGTGTTTGGGTTGTAAGAGGCTTGGGAAGGACAAAGGAGTAATTTTCTGATTAGAGCCATTTTTCCTGGTTAGAGCTCCCGGGTTAGAGCCACTTTTCAGAAACTTCTCTGTGGAGAGCAAGGTCTCAGGAAGCAGGTGCCTCCCAGGAAGGAGGAAAAGGAGTCAGCACACAAAAGGAGGACCTCAGAAGGACCTGCAGACAGAAGTCTTAAGGAGGATAGAAATGGAAATGGACATAAAACTGTAGGGAAAAATCATGCTGGAGCTACAAGAATCTCATTGCAAGACTCAGACAATGTAATTCATGTAAATCTGAGGTTACATGAAATCTTGAGAAGACAGTGGTTGGTGTAATACATGAGAAACAGTAGCCAAGGGTGAGGGAGGAGCAGCAGGGTGTGAATAAGAAGGGTGTCTAAATTTACCCAGATCTGTACAGCTTTTATGTTGCTTTTAAGAAAACAAAAAATCATCACAGGACTTTTTCAAGTTTTACAGATGACCCCTTTAAAGATGGAGAATGCCACAACAAAGAGAGGAGGAGGTGCAATGCAGCACAGAAAATGAAATAGCCACCAAGCATGTCCTCTGTTTCCAGCAGCAGATGTTTATGGGAGAGTACAAAGCTGAGGTTGTGTAATATTATTCATTTCCTTGTTTGGCCTCAGTAATCATCTCTTCAGGGGCTTCCTGAGGTGGATGTGCAGCATGGGCAGTCGTGTCCTCCTGCACCAGCCTTCCGGCATGGATGTGGCCAGTGCCTCCTGGAACCTCTTGGAATTTCACCCTCCTCACACTGCCATGGCAAGAAACTCTGCAGAGTTTCTCCATGCTGCCCAATAAAACAGGGAGCCCTTCTTTTCCCCAGCCTGTTAATATCACTTTTTGTGCCCTGTCACTTTGTTGTAACACTTGGTCACCAATGGTTAACTGCTGTCTCTGTCTCCTCATCTATGAATTTGCAGACATCTCCCACATCTCTTCCCTCAATCAGATCATCTTGATATACCTTACTTATGGTAAATTCTTTCCTTTCTCTGTAAACTAAGATGATGTTCCCAAAGATGAACAGGTAAAATCAATACCCAAAGATATTTCTGGTTTCAAGAAAGCGTCCATGTGAGCTGGGTTAAAAATCACCTATGAGGAATCATAGCACATACATTTGAAAATCCCAAATCACCCAATCTTTGTGATTATGGAGAGACCTATAAGACATACAGTCTTAAAAAAGTAGACAATGATTTTAATATTAGGTGTTTCAAAATAATCAGCTGGCTGCTGAACACACATGACTTTTTTACTGTTTGGAGCATTGTTTTAATTTATGTAAAGAAGGCAGATAAATCAAATAATGGGAAGCCCACTCCTTCCTCAATCTTTACAGCTGATCCAGCGCCCCAGCCCTGTTTTCATTCAACTATGTAAATATTCATCTAAACTATTGACCGGATGCAGAGTGGAAAAAAATAACTTGAAACAAACAGGCTTCTCTATTTATACACATTCTGTTGTGCTTGTGCTGGGGCTGACCAAGAAGACGTGTGTTTCTGGAAATCAAATCATTCTGCACAGAAATGAAGATTACAATGAAAGAAAAAGACAATCCAGTGTTATGTCAGTGGACAAAACCACATCTCAGTGAGTTTGCCTGTCCTCAGGGGCTATGGTGACATATAATACTTTCTCTGTTGTGGCCATTTTAATTATGTGTTTTGGTTGAGCACATGGGTGCTCTGATGAAGGACATAGGCATTTCAGAGTCAGTAGCACACCTGTTATCTGTGGCCTTTATTTCAGTGGAAGTCAGCTACCTGAGTCACACTAATGGGGGGAGACCAGTTCTCAGGTGCTTTTTTACAACTGTTTGGTTTAGCTCTCCATAAAAATAGAGAGGAGCAATGGAAACAAAGTTTCATTCACTGTTATCTAGACTTTTATCAGCATTATACAATTTTTTAATCACAGTTTATCATTTCAGAGCAACAAGAAAACACTGAGCAGAAGGCTTATTGCCCACTAAACCTTATCTCAAACAGAAAGTCCTGGCAAGGCACAAATCATCCAAGGCAAGTTCTGCTGGCACGAGAGTTATAATATCCAGATTAAGTCAGTAGATATACCTGAGAAGGTATGAAAAAAGCACTATAATTTTAAGGCTATTGCTGGTATCTTGACAATGTTATAAATGAGACAGTGTCTCATTCTGTGCAGCAATGTGACCTTATTGACTGCAACAATGGTTGCATGAAAATTATTGCAGGGTAGAAACTGAGTCAATGCTAATGGAAAAGAATAATATCTCCCAATTTCAAGGTTATGCAATCATCTGGCAATAGAGACCACTCAGAAACAGAGAGTTCCAAAGAAATATAAAAGTTTGTGCAAATTATTTATAAAGGGATTTTTTTCCCTCAATGAAGTGATTTATGGTCAGCTGATGTACTTGTTCTTTCCTAGAAGGTGCATGAGCAGATTCTCAGACTGAGAAAAGAGAATAGCTTTGCCCTCTTGGATTGCAGACCGCAAAGCAGAGGAAAAAAAGATATTGTGATTCTGAGCATAGGAAATATGAGGCAACACACACACACAGAAGTAAGTAAGGTGTTATTCTGTATACACTGTGGATTGGTTAAAAGAGATAAGACAAAAGATGCCCAAATTTCTTTAGAGGTCAGCTAATTCAGGACCAAGTTCTAGGGACCTCTCAAGAAAAATAAGGAAAACATCTCCAAACAGAGAACAAGACAAAAGATGCCCAAATTCCTCTAGAGGTCAGCTGATTCAGGACTAAGCTCTAGGGACCTCTCAAGAAAAAATAAGGAAAACATCTCCAAACAGAGAAAATTAAGTGAAACCCAGTCTTGGACACAGGCTAAATAACAGCACTGCCTGAAGATAAGAAGGTATTGGGTAGAAATGAGAAAGGCCATAATTCCTAGGGCTTTATTTCCACAGGGTCCCAAACTTTGAAGTGTATTTAGACTAAACCTTAGATCGCTCTCAGATGGTTTCTCTCAAGGAAGAGCACATTTTAAAGGAGAATGGGGAAACATAAACAGGTTGGATGTCACATGTAAATAACAACAAGCGGCGGTCCTGACGGAACGGTTGCGGATTTCAAGGAGACGTGGGCTCATGCAGGATGTGAGTAACTCCCAGAGACTTCCCACTATCTTTCAGTGGGCTCCCACTGACGTTACTGGTATCCTGTGGTGAGAGAATAGGACCAATATTTTTAGATGTGGTGCTGGCTGTTCTCTGGAGTCCTTGCAGCACTGGTGTATTTTTAGTGGCTCATTATACACCGTGGAGGAGCCTTTGCGTCGTGTTGTGTCACACGCAGCGTGTGAACTTCCTGTCCCTGCTCCTCCGTGCCTTTGATCCTGCCCATCCAGCCACACAGCAGCAGAGCTGTCACACCAGCCATGGCCATTTCTTCCTTAATAGGACTTCCCAGGTAGGTGAAACGTGCCAGACAGGGCAGAGTGTCACTGCGCTGACACGACAGACGCTGCAGAGGGACCAGTTGGAGCAATGCCAGAGACACTGTGGATATTTCATCCCTCTGCCTGTCAATATTCTGTATTCCATGTCACTGTATCCTAACCATATTTTGCATTCTTTGCAGCTGTAGTAATGTCACCTTGCCAGGTATGCCTGCCTGTGCTATTACACAGTTTGCTACTCGCTGACAAGGCCCAATGAACATTTAGGACTCATAATTGAGTGTATCATGACTAATAAGTTGATCTAGAGTGGTAATTTCTGGTAGTTTTCTCTGGTGTATATTTCTAGGAAAGAAGATCAGTTTTCCTTTGTAAAATTTCTCCGACTTTCCTGTTATGATTGTTATTGAAAATAACTAAAAAGTGATGTTCTGCTGAACATCTATGTTTCTATGTTCTATGTTTTTCTTACTGTCTTCCTTTTCATCAGTGAATCCTTAATAGATGTTGTCAGTAACACATGCTAGCTGTTAGAGAATCCAGATGAAATTATACAATGCCTCATGACACACTGTTTCCCCACTCCTCACTGCTATGCACCCAATCCATCATGACAGCTGCTTAAGAGCCACAATGCCAGTTTCATATGTGAATTTCCTAGAAAAAATAACACAATATTTATTTTCACTTTGAAAGCATGGGAGTAGCGAGATTCTTATTCCCCAGAGAATGGTTATATAAGTTTATGCATTTTAACAAAACTTGCAAAACACTTGCTTTTGAGTTAGAGAATCACACGATGTATTTTGATGTACTTTCATCACAATTTTCTGTACTGACTCTTCAGACTTTCTGTAGTTTATCTTATTTGTAGGGACAGAATATTGCAAGAGAGCATTGGCTTTATTTTCAACTGCTTTGCACAATCTTTACCTCAGCATGACAGTGAAAAGTGGGAGCCAGGAGGTAAGAGAGAGATGAAGCTTTTGAGAAGAAATTCTGCTGCTGCTGATCCAGGCCTTTCTGTGCAGGGTTATTGCTGAGACTGTGAATGACAGGGTTTTCCTGCAAAGGCTGCTGGACTTTCAAAATAAAAGAACCAAAATTTCCAATGGTCTTTTCCCCCCACAAAGAATTGAAATAGAATGAGAGTGGATTTTAAGCTCTCCTAAAATCTCCTGCAGCCTCTCTAAGGGCACCCAGAGAGTATTGAGGCCCTGGCTGGCACCTGATTTTTAAAAAAAAATACTGGGCTCCTCAGATGCTGTGAGGTGCACAGGAGCTGTCTGTTATAAGGCCTTTCCCCTCCTTTGGGTTGATTCCCAGGGGGATATCTGAAGTGCCCTGACCTGATACTTGTCCTCACAAACTGTGTATCTGTGCACACATGTACATTCATATATTTCTACACAAAAACACCTACACATCCTTCAGGCAAAAGAGGAGAGACAAATTGTTGATTACAGAAGAAATTCCATCACTGTATGTAAGGTAAAACTGAGTGGCTTAGTCAGGATATTTTATTATTACTTTTGCTCTGCTTTGGTAGGTGGCAACCCCAACGAAAGGGAGGAGGAAAAACCAGAGCCGTGCACCAGGCAGTGATGGGAATGGAAACATCTCTCTGTTCCTTCCAAATGTGATCTCCAGACCAGCCTTGCTTCACGCTGCTCCTTCAGGCAGCAGTACTTTGGAAAGCATTTCACAGCTCCAACTGTTTTCTCTATGCTCAGGAGAGATTCCTGCTCTCAGCTGTGTAAATGTTTTAACTGAGATTCATGCTCGGCTATTCAGGTCACTGCTTTCTCTTCCGGCCCACACAGACCAAAACGCATCTATATAAGCACAAAGTGTCCAAAATCAACAGAGTATTTTTCATTTGAACACACCCATGGCACGTGGCTCCCTCCAAGTCCAGGATACAATGCCAAGCAGTGGATTTGTACGTTTGCCTGACGTGAACTTAGCATGATTTATAAAAAAACAGGCAATAGGCCGGTTGTGTGCCCGAGCAAATCTGGCTTGGCAGAAACTATCATTCCAAGGAAGGAACTCAAGGAAATCAAACTCTCCCTCTGGTCTTGAGAAGGGACTTCTCTAATGTAGGAAGTGTTCTCAAAATATTTAATTTGTATCAAGAATTACAATGTATTTCTTTCTGAATTCAAGTAACTCTCTATCTCCTTTGTTGAAAGAATAAAATAAATTTCTTTCTGCTGTTTTGTCTTTGTTGTTTAAGGGGTTTAGGAACATCTTGAAGCTCAACAGCATTTAAATGGTCAAAACACCCTTAGTTGTAGAAAGACCTAGATAGGTCTAGAGATTGATTTCACCAATGCACAAATTGTCAGGGATTGTGTTTCCACTTATTGACATCCTGCCTGCAACTGTATGTTATAAAAACCAACAGTTTTTTCCACGGCTGATCTTGTGAAACAGGAGGTGAAAAGCTTTCCCTAAACTTTGGAAAACAACAAAAAAATCAAGCCTCTAGAGCTAGGAGATTGATGCAGCTGTCTTAAACTACCTCCACTGGTGCATTATTGTCATTGTCACCACTGTCACAGACTCCCCCTTTTCTTTGCCAGTCTGTGAAGGGAGGTGCTCCCCACACAAGAACCACCAAAATGTCTTAACTACAGAAAAGGAATGCTCTCACTGCTATTTGACAGTCATCACATTTCCTCCCCTTCCCTCCCTTTTAAAATCTATATCCACATTCTAGCCTTGTATTTCTTTCCAACAATATTTATCTCCACAGATGATTTGGGTCAAAGTTAGCAATAATTCTGGGACAAGAAAGTCACTATATGTGATAAATCAGTTTTGGCAGGAAAAAAAAAAAATCAAATATTCTTCTCCTGATGTTCAGGAGGCCTCTAGATAGCCCAAACTGTAAATGTATCTGTGTGTATCACTGTAAGTAAACAAACTTCCCTCAGGAGGCAGAAGAATATTTATTTGTGCTGCAAATGCTAATGAATCATCTCCTGAAGGACACATTGATTACTGTGTACCTTCCCAGCTGCATTAATTGCAAGCAGCAATTATGCCTGGTTCAGGTAAAGACAGGTGATTCACATGGACGGGCCAAAGTAAAAGGTGCCTCGCAGAGGACAAAAGTAAAAACAATACAGAAGTTGAAAGTATTTTTCCATAGGTTTCTCTTCTCCCTACAGAATCAATGAAGTTGTTGCACTGACATTTATTTGCAAAAAGATGTATTGACACAGCCTTAATGCTGGGATGGCTTCAAATTCATACACCAGTGCAGATTACCAGAAATATGAAGGAAAAATACGTTAAGTTTCATCTCAAGTTTGAGATACAGAAGGGGAAGTGTGTACTGGTGAAATCTGCATAATTCTAGGGGCAAATATTGCCCTGTTCTCAAATTCCACTTAGTTCCACTTGGTTGCTTTTTGGGTTTTTTTGACCACACATCCATACCAGTTGCCACCTTTGCTCCCCATGTGGTACCAGGACAATAAGGAGTAGTTCCAGGCCAAGTTACAGCTGCACATTTAAGTCCCTTGCAGTATTTTGGGTAGCTTTAGGGGAAAGCAATAAAGCCACCCAATGACACATGAAGCAGAACCCAGCACAAGTATACAGGACCATCTATCCCTGTTTCCCCCACACACCTCATTTTGCATTAAAAACTTATTTAAATATCTGTCTGAATGTAAAGTTTAATTTTCCAGTTTTTGGAGTAGTGAGGAAGTGGTTTTGGTTTTTTTTTCCCCGCTAAGTTTTCAGCCACTGTCCATTAGTTTCTAGTCAGTCTGTGTAACTCTGTCTTATAACAAGTGGCCTAGCAAGTCATGGCATTAGAGTTTTCCTTATGGCAGCAATCAGTGATCCATAACTGCTATGCTGGCTGCTGGGCAAACTCTCACTTGTCCTAAATGTTTTACAGAGCCAAGATTAGTGAAGTGTAAAGGGAAACACGAACACCCTCATTATCGATTGGAAATAAAAAATGGAGAGTTATTCAGAGCTTTTCCCAAGTTCAGACAGGAGGCCTGAATCACAGTTTCAGCTCCTTCAATGCCAGACCCACACTCCAGTCACCAAAACTACACTTCTGTCAGTATCTTTAAACATGGTGATTCCTTCTCTGGCACAGCCTGCTTCCAGATGCTGAATGATCAACTAAGTGAATTTTCTTGCTAGGTAAGGATGCAGGTTATGTCAGAGCCTTTATAATTTTAGCAGTCTACTTTGGTAACTTTGATTTGATGGCCCTTTTAGAAGCAAATAGTGAAGGGGGAATCTCAGGAGACATGATTTGGTAGCAGCAGTAATGCCAGATATTCCAAGCCTGCACCCTGCTTGTTCCTACCCCCTAAGCTGTGCCAGGAAAATCCTGCATGTTGAAGAAGGCTGGGGAATTTGGAAGATCCTCTCAAACCCAAGTTGTTTTGTTTTTTGTAATTTAAAAATAAGAGAATTTATTCTTGTAGATGCAGGAGTGACAAGTGTTACACTGGAAAACCTGAAGCCACATCGCTGCTGAGCAGTTTCTGCTCTGGAATCTGTGATGCAGACATGAAATTGTAGGAAATGTCATTAATACCTGTGTTATATGTCCTGATCACACCATACTCACAAAAGATAGGTGAATATGCATATTGTAAATTAGTCACCTTTAATGAAACACACAAACTGAATCCCCCTTATTCTGCTCCCCGTGTTTTGTTGGGCTTGATCTTAAATTGAGCTGTGAATATTTCCATGCAACAAAACATCTATGAAGGACTGTGTTTTACTTATGATCCCAGGGGAAAATGTACTATTACCATATCAATTTGGAGAAGAGGATGCCAGATGACTGGAACAGACTGCAGAATATATTTGAAGTTAGGAGAGCTATACATCCTGTGTAGAATGTGCAACATAAAAAAATTAAAACAAAAAGAAAAAGAATGCTAAGTCTATAGCAGCCTAGGGGTGCTTTATCAGTCATGAAGTGCATATGAGAAAAATATTGTTAATTAACAAGGGTCAAGATGTGCTTAAGGAGGACGAAAGAAGAATATGTCTGGTATATCAGCTAACACAGACCACTCAGCAAGCGTCCACCCTGCAAGCCTGAAGCAAATCCTGGTACTGCTGATAAAAAACCCCATGAGAGTTACCAGAGGTCTTGGTCTAAGAGATAAATCTAAGAAAGAAAATACAACAGCACACTGCCTGTTCCATATAAGAATATCCAGGTCTATCTATACATAACATCCTGTATCTGACAGCATCCAGAAAGAGACAGTGAAAGAGTATGCTTTTCCTTAATTTCTTTTTCCCAGTGATCTGTGGCCAAAGGTTGCAACCACGTTGTCAGAGCACTTGGTGCACCCTGGTTTTGTTAATTTGTCTGCATTACCATTTTGGAGCTGTTTATGCACATCTAAACTAACCTGCCAAGGTGCATTCAACATGAGCCCCAAACATGGCATTTCCTTTGATTATGTTGGTAACTGCTGTTCTCATTAGCTGCCCTTTATTTCTTGTGCAACTGGAAGGAGGGAATGGCCATTGCTCCTTCTTCTCCCATGGAGTATTTGGTCTGATGGACACTGTCCAGTGACTCTTTTCTGGGCTGAATAGTCCTGGTCTCCTCCTCCAATCCAAAATTGTACAGAAACCTCACATGTGTCTGAGCATTCCTGCTCCCCAGGCACACCTCCTTCCTAGTCCCGTTATAGCCTTACTGGAGCTGCACACAGAGATCCAGAGTAGGGTCACTAAGGATTTATGCTGCAGTAAAATGAAAAATACCTTCTCCTCACTTTTCATTTATCTCCCAGTAACTCCCAAATGCCCTTTCCACTGCTGACCTCAGAGAACTGTAGGAAAGGACTCCAAGACCTGTCCTTTGTGAGTGCCACCTGCTCTTGCAGGGCCTTCCCAGTACAGAAATTGTTAGGTTTTTTCCTCCTCTTATTATCTATTCCTTTGCACCTACTGACTCTGACGTCTGTCTATTTTTTTTATCACCCAGCTGGCTGAAGCTCTTCACAGTCATTACAGTTGTGACACCTTGAATAATTTTGTAGCAACAGAAGTCTGCCATCCATGAAATACTAAATACTTCTGAAGGGCTGGCTTTTGTTGCCATTGCTCACAAGTCTCATTAACACTTCAGGTCTCACACATCTATCACATTAAGGATAGGTTCAATCAACCTTTAGACAATGCAGAGAAGGAGCAGATACACAAACCCCAAACATACTGGTACAAAAACATGTCTGCACCGTTGGAAGGGGTCTGTCTATTGTACCTCAAGTCCGTGTGAAATTAAATCAAAACCAAAAAAGAGACAATGGTGCAAGTCAATTATATCAGAAGTGTCAGTGGATTCCAGGGATCTCTTACTCTGCCTGTCATGAATGTTCAGAAGAGCCTGATGTCTCCACAGCCCTCAGGGCATTGCTTCAGTCCATGCACACAGAACTGCTGTCCCAAACTGAAGTTAATGAAGATTTATCCCCCCCAACATAATAACCCTCCTTAATCTGTAAACCTCGTTGCTGGACTCTTTATGTGCATTATCCATTGTGTCAGAAGATAAACCTTTAACTCCAAAACTGTGGCAATTCCTCCAGTGATCCCACTCACAAACCATGGCAGAGGAGCTGTGTGTGGTGTTTGCCTTGGATTCCTTTCTGCAGTTAAAGTACATGAGAATTGCTCTCAGTTGTTGAAGCAGCCCTCCTTTCTTATCTTTCTGACCACTGTTTGCAACATCTGTCAGTGCTTATTTAGGAGGGCCCCAAGACACAAAGAGCACCAGGACAATTACACTGAGTTCTGTACTCCATTGTCAGGATGCTCTTGTCTTGTCTTGGAAAAAATATCTTCAATGGGAATAAGATAAAACCATGTGAATTTTTTTTTATGGTTTAGAAAGTATATGTTGGCAAAGGCTTGTCTCTAACAAATGCTGTTTCTTTTTTAAATAACGTCAGGGGAAAACCCCATCATAACTCTTTTTAACTATTGTAAGACAATAAACTGCTCTACCCAAATAACATATGGCATTTTTCTCATTGCAACCTGAACTATGTCTCTTTGGCAGACTTCAAAATCTCCTCGTAGTCAGGAGGGGACAGCACTGACAAATACAGAGCTCAGGAAAGTTAAATGAAAATTTTCCAATCCTTTCAATGGGAATCTTGGCAGAAGAAGGAAAAGGATAAGACAATGGAATTTCAGCTGATGGGGATAGATGATCCTTCTGCTGCCACAGAAAGCCTAATGTATCTGCTGACAACTGTTGAAAGATGCATTCCCTTCATGATTTTTTTTGTTGAATACTTGTATGTTTAGGGACAGTTCTGTTTTCATGCCTACTCAGTGTCGAAAAAAACAAACGAAGGAAAACTTGCGTCCCTTCCAAATGGAAAGAAGATGCAATGCAAAATTTTGTTTTCATTTCTGAAAGCAGCTCATGACAAATAGCAACTAAAAGCACAAGTAAAAGCAAGCACTTCCTGCTGAGCATCACAAGAGGCCCAGTCCTCCAGGCATTTATGTGCCATTTATGTGACTGCCTGCTGAAATAAGCATAGCTGACAGTTATACACCTGAAGCACAGCTTAACATGGAAATATCTGCACAATCTGGATGTTAATGCACATATTCTCACAGAAGATTCTAAGGCTTGACTAAATCCCACTGAAGTTGATGGAAAGGCACCAGGAGCCTGTAGGAATCAAATCAAAAGGGTGCATATTGTGCCTTCCACCCGAGTCTGCATAAGTGAAGTTGACTTGGGTATCTCTCCCACTACAATGCAATGCCCAATGTGCTTTTGCTCTTTAAAGACTAGACTTTCCTTTTATCAGAACCAAATCTGTTCCCTTTTTACAGACAAAAACCCATGTGAGGAAAAAACACTGCAACTCACAACTTCATGCTGAAAACTTATGCACAGCAGAAGCAAAACTGCTTATGGTTATGGTTGCTCAGTAGGTATAAAATAATTCCTCCTCCTCTCCTTCCTCCAACACTCCGATGAATTAAAGAGAAGCACCAACAGCATAGTGTAGTTTAGATGAAAATACTACCAGTCAAATTAGATATCTCAGATACTAAATTACTTCACTTGCCCACTTTGTTAATTGACTGGAAGGATGACTTGCTCAGTATGTGGCCAGGGCAGAGTTCTGCTCAGACTTGTCATCTGGATGGCTGTGAAAACCTTCTGTGTACTCTTTGTGATTAACTGGGATGTTCCATATGGCAGACCAATTTGAGAAACTGCTCTGCACCTAAAACTTAAAAGGAAGTATTGCTTGTGTTTATGAATGGGAATTTAGAGAAAAAAAATATTGATTTCCAGTGACTAGAACACTCTGAAATATGCTGTTGATGTGCCCATAATAACTCTAATGATCCTCCCTGATAGCCTTAAAGGCCCCAGAATATATCTCACAGTTATAACATGAGATATGCAACTATTTTGTGGAATGACTGACAATTTAAATAATTTCACAAAATAGTGTTAAGTGTGGAAGTAAGTGATTGCACGGTTCTGTAGACATGCATATGCAGAAAAAACATGCCAGATTTTGAGAAATGAATTCAACAGTAATTTTACTAAGTGACTGGCTGAAACAATAATTTTGCAAAATAACTGGAAATTTTAGTAATTTTGTTGATGACTCATTCTGCAGCAGGAATAGAGCTTACTGATGTGCTTGGAAGTGAATTTAATGCCCAAGAAAATGAAGGATTAATTAGCAATCACTACTCCCTGGATTCACTCTTTAGCACTTTGAACTGCTCAGTCCCAGCTTTACAATCCATCTGTCTCTTGTCCTGTGCTGTCCCTCCCAGGGTAGCTGTTGGCTTCCTGGGAAGATGATTTTATGTTGGATGGCTCCAAGGAACTCTAAGAACAGCTGGCTTGGGGCTGACAGCGATATGGCTCCTTGGCTGCCTCTGCTAATCTGACCCAAATGGATCTGCAGCTTGAAAAATCAGCAGAATGCCCAAATGCCAAAAATTCTGCAACTTAACACACAAGCAACCCCCAGGTTTGTGGGAATGTCTGGGTGTTAGAGCCTGGGTGTGTGTGTGCACACCCACAGCAAATCCACACCCACGGTGACTGCCATTAATCACCCTGGGATGTTTACTCCTGGCTCATCAGGATGCATGCAAGAGCAAATTCTTGGTTTCTGAGCGTATTAAATGACATTTTAAAAAAGGGTAATTGCATTTCTGGAGCCCCAACCACCATACAGTGGATTTTCTCTTCTATGGTGTTAAGTGGGCTGAAGATGATGGCCCAGCTGTAAACTGTGTAGGACTGGGATCATCTTCTTTGCACATGCACACAACATGCAGAAACCAGCTTATGACAAATGGCAGAGCCTTGGCTAATGCCTTTTCCAGGAGAAGGGGTCTTTATTCTCCAGGCCTTTCCACTTGCCCTGTCTCCAGCCATGACATCAGCTGAGCTCTAATGTGCCAGCTTGCTTCCTTCATCCATTGAAGGCATTATGAGGAAAACACAGAACATCTGGTGATCACTTGAGAATGTTCCCTGTAGAAGTTTTGATTCTTGCTAGCAGGCTACTGGAAATGAATACACACATCTGAAAATGAAAATGCACTTTGGCATCACTGCAGAACTCTTCTGTAGCAGCCCAAAGGCACCAGAAGCTACTTAGTGGGGCAAAAATGCAAAGGGATAGTCTGAATCTTCCTTTAAATGCAGGGTGTTAAACTCTGCACTGCCCTAACTCCTCATCACTTTCTTAATCTGCAGCTCTCACCAGAGCAGCAGAGCTGCCTATGGGAACAGGCCATGGTTTATGGTAACAGGACCATCAAAGTGGTCATCTCTTTGGCTTGGAACACTTGTAGCTGGAAGGAGGTGCTTGCTTTCCATCTCAGATGCTTTTTGTTTTATTACATGAGCCCAAACACCAGGAAAATTACCCTGTATATTGGTACCTATCTAGGAAGAATAAATAATCAAAGGGATTGTATAAGAAAGGGTGGAAGAGAAGATGCTTTCAGGTTTGTGAACCATGTGT
This sequence comes from Passer montanus, assembly GCF_014805655.1. Lineage (NCBI taxonomy): Eukaryota > Metazoa > Chordata > Aves > Passeriformes > Passeridae > Passer > Passer montanus. Next base: position 6,613,365 of record NW_024366592.1, read on the forward strand.
AATTTATGGTCCATAAAATCCACTTCTCAAACGAAATGACTGCTGATTGTCTCTTCTGTTAGACAGTCTCACCTTCCAGTTTTGTGTGAGATATCCTCAAAGGGATCAGTTGGAAGAGGAATCCTGAATCTCCCCTCACTGAGAACATCTTCATATGGGGGAATCTCTCATCTGACTCCATCACCAGAGGGAAAAGGTGTAAATTTACACAAGTTTTCTTTCAACAGAACATATCTCAGGTTCCCAAAACCCCCGCTCTCTTCTTGCTTAGTCCTTTGCTCCTTAGCCTGCATTCTTGCACTGAAGAAAATTCCTTTTATTTTGAGAACAAGCTCCCTGGTACTCAGATCCTACCAGGATTGTGTTTCTCAGGCACTATCACTGTACTGAGTAAAAACAAAAATAAAGATAAAAAAATTGGAGACCCTCTATAATCAATATCCTGTACAGAAAGTAAAATAATTAATCCTTAAGAGATCTGGTTTTGTTATCCAAACATAGGTATGACTTGGTGGCCTTTCTGAAGCAAACCTGTGCTTAAATTGTGTGAGACATTCAAAAGTAGAATGAGTGCTATAAAATGCCTCCAAAATATTTATTTTTATGAAGAGGACAATTTAGGGTTAGAGGAGATTGATTTATGAAAATGCAGTGGATAACACTCCTCAAGCATGAACTAAACCAAAGCTTATCAACCATTAGGTTGGTCTAGGAGCTGGACTTTGATGATCCTAGCGGGTCCATTCCAACTCAGGATATTCTAGGATTCTGAGAAGTCCACTTATATTCTTTTCAGTACAAAAAATGTTTTAAAATGTTATGTATCACCTTCACACAAACCCAATGGGCACACACACAAACACACATGTACAGATTTGGGTAGAACAATAAATAGGATATTAAATTCACATATTTATATGTGAACTTCTCTGTGCAATGCAGAAGCTGACAAACAAAGAGAACTTTTGTCTGCTGGCATTTGCACATTGACCTGGATAGGAAATAATGAAGATACAGCTGAGGCAGTAAAGGAGAAATTTCTTCAGAGCAAATTTACTCAACATCTAGAAAAATGAATAACACAACACTAAACAAACTGAAAACAGTCTCAACCTTTGTTGCTTCCCAACAGCCATGACACCATTTGGAAACCTCCTGTGAAACATACACAAGGACTGGCATAATTTCTTGGGTTTGCTGCTTACTTTTTCAAAAAAGGGACCTTCAGACCTGTGCACCTGGAGGACACCATATGCAGTGAAATAATAATAAAAAAAAGGGAAACTACTCAGAAATACTTCTTTGCCTCCAACCCTAACAAGACTTCTTTGGGGATGTAAAAGTTCTCTAATACTGAATAGATGTTAAGGTAACCCAAATACAATACCCAGAATCCTTTTTCCAGCCTGTTATTTTATAATTTATCAAAATGTTTAAATGCTCCTAACCTTGGCTATTAAAAAAATATTATTAAATGAAAGTAAGACTCTTGAGAAGGCTTTGAGCTTTAATGCATTTCACAGAACACCCAGTCAGAGAGGAATGAAGGTGCAAAAAACCTGCCAAGGGCTCAGTGAATGGATAAAGTGTTAGAGGTGATGTGTGTTTTCAGAAGATTTTAGACAGTAAAATTTCAAAATTGGGACTGCCTCCTTAAAGTCTTATTCAGGTAAGGTGTTCATGGGATGAAAGGGCAGATGCTCAGCTTGGGTTCCTTGAGGTCATTGATTCAGCCTGGAAGTTTCTGTTCAGTAGACATGATTCTCTTCTTTAAATGCTAAATTTAAGTCTATATCTAGCACAATTTATATTCTCCCTTGTACACATATCAGAATCCTTATGCATCTTGCATAAAAGCAAGGACAAAAGCATGAGTCCAAAACCAAGACTGCATTCTCTGGTACCAAAAAAATCATGTAGAAGTTGATAGAGCTACACTCATTTAACCCTGATTCAGAGGGAAATCAGAAGCTCTAGAATGGAATGTGCTCAAATCCACATTCTATACTCGAAAATCTGGAAGACTGGTGAGGAAGGAGCAAAGCCAAAACCTAGATGTGAGTTTGGCAAGTACTACAAATCCCAACTCAAACCACTTGGGAGCTTTGGACACTCAAGTTCTGCTTCCAAATTGGCTGCTGGGCCTTGAGCACGTCTTGAATCTGGGGTGGAGAAGTAAATCACAGCATCTTGAGGATTTATTTTTACCTTCTCTTATATGCTCTGAGATTGTTTTTATATTCATTCATTTTTGATACCTGCCTTGCTTACAGGATTTACAGATATCTGTTTCTTGGAAACTCTTTTCATTCCATTGCTGTTTTCCTTCTAGCCAGCAGGGAATGCTGGTGTATGGAAGTAACTCTCTCTCCTTGTCATAGGCAGAAATGTGTCTTCCTCACTTAAGAAAGCATAGAAAACATTCCCTGCACAATCTGGAACATATTTGTTTCTGGAACGGTGCTGTTCAAACAAAAGGCCAAACTGGCTTTCAAAGGCAGAGCACTCCTACCTTAGTCCACCCTGCTTTTCTGGTGCTGCTAGCTGCCTTAAAGCAGGATGTCCTATTTTACTTATTGTTCCTATTTTTCCTATTTTAGTGCTTGCTACTAAGGCTACAGCCAAGTAGAATCCTCCTGCTGCAGTTGTAGAAAGGCCAGCTTGTCTCCAGGCTGGAAGAAATTCTGATCCTTGAATTGCCAGCCTCTATTCTTAAATATGTGAATGGTCCAAAGATCTCTCAGAGCTTGATTTGATATGACAAAAGCAAAGGTATTTATGTTCCGTGGCTATTTTCCCTTGTCAGATCCAGTGAGGATAACATACAGATGTACTCTAAGCCATTCAGTATTCTCAAGAGAGAAAGCCCCTTTGGCAGGCATCCTCACTTTTTCAATAAACATAAGGTTTTTCTCAGTTTTGATTTATAGCACTGAACGTGTCTCTTTTCCATTCTGCAGTCGATGATACTGAAAGCTGGAAGTTAATGGTGTCATAAAAAACCCCAAAGCCTTGTTTCCAAAACCTGCACATATTCTTTAAACTTTTGAAGCAGGGGATATTTGGTGGCAAATTTTCCAGAGTAACAAAGCTCCAAGATAAATTTCCATGGAGACATTCTCCACTTTGCACTCCAAACCCACAATCTCCAAGGAATAAGTTGCTCCCCACTTTTTGTGCCCCTTAAGAGTGTCAAACGGAAAAGTCTGCCAAAGGAGGGAAGAAAGGAGGATGATCCTGTTCCTGTTCTGCAACTGCAAACCTGCTGGGATGAATCATTTGAGAGCAGCTCTCCAGAGAAGGATTTGAGACTACTGGTGTGTGTAAGATTGGATATGAGCTGGCAACGTGTGTTTGCAGCCCAGAAATCTGGGGATGCATCCAAAGCAGGGAGGGCAGCAGGGGAGGGGGGGAGGGATTCTGCCTCTCTGCCCTGCTCAGGTGAGACCCCACCTGCAGAGCTGCCTCCAGCACTGGGATCCCAGCACAGGAAGGACAGGGAGCTGCTGGAGCCAGGCCAGAGGAGGGACATGAAGATGATCAGAGGGATGGAGCAGCTCTGCTGTGAAGAAAAGCTGGGAGAATTGGGATTGATCAGCCTGGAGAATGGAAGGCTTGAGGGTGACCCAACTGTGGCCTTTCAATAATTAAAGGCGGCTTATAAAGGAGATGGGGAGAGACTTTTTATCAAGAGCTATAATCACTGAACAATAGGATCATGAAGGTTTGGAAAGTCCAAGCTTCAACCAAAGACACTTTGTCAACAAAACCAGAACACTGAGTCCAGTCATTCCTAGGACACGTCTGGGTATGGGGACTCCCCCACCTCCCTGGGCAAGGGATGCCTGACCACCCTTTCAGTGAAGAAATTCTTCCTGATGTCCAACCTGAGCCTCCCCTGGTGCAGCCTGAGGCCATTTCCTCTTGTCCTGTCATTCCTCACATTGTCTGTGAAGGAAGCCAGAGAGCACTGAAAGAGCAGTTTATGACAAGACAGAGCTGCTTATCAGTTTGTGACACTGGGCACCAGGATACACACTGCCCTGACTTCATTCCCTGCTTTCCTTCCAATCTGAGCCTTCATCCTTTTACCAACACCCTCCCTGGGACTTGTGGAGCACTTTCCCTGCCACAGCCACTCGGGAAAAACTTTCCTATGTGCAGGCTACCTTCCTCTGCTTTGTGCAGGCTGCCCACCAGCAATAGGAGATCTGTAAGTTCTAGATATCAAGGGTTCCCTGAAGCTAAGGCTGGAGTTCCTCCTGCCACAGAGAAGCTCCTGAATCAAAAGAACAAAAAAAAAGTGGTTTTTTTTCTTTTCTTCCTTTTTTTATTTTTATTTTTTTAAAATTTTTATTTCTCTCTCTGAATTGGCCACTTTTACACAGACAAGTGATGACCCAGAAAGAATGCACTCATTGCTACTGCATATTGCTGTTTTTAAACACTAAGCTCCTATCCTGATGGAGGTAGCTAGGCAGAGATAATTCTAAAGAGCAGTTCCTGTGAAACTGCAGCCTTAACTTTTACAACAGGATACCATGGAAAGAAGTGTTATTTTTAGAGCCTTGGTTTATCTGGGATATTTCAGCTTACAGCTGAAATATTACTTTCATGATCCACACACATGAATTTTTATGAATGGTTCTTGAGGGGTTACTTTTTGCTTCCAAGCCTGTCTTTGGTGACATTTAAAGTTATAATAGCAGCACTGTGAGGAGTAACCTGGTCCAAGAGTCCTTTAGATCCATGAGCACACACAGCAGATGTGCAGCATCCGTGGGCAGCTCTTCCATTCACCAGGCTCTGTGCAGGCTCTGCACAAAATCTCATAGCTAAAGCTGCACAAGCACCACGTCAGCGGGGCTGTTTGGGCTGCTCCTCTGCTGTCCCATGGCCTCACTGAGCACAGCAGAGCAGAGCAGAGCAGAGCAGAGCATTTGCCATGGCTGTGGAGAGAGCTCCTCAGAGATCACAGGCCTCCCTGGTACAGCTGAAACACTGCAGAGGTTTTGCACCCCAACACTCTCTGCCCTCAGGAAAATGAGCTTTATCCAACACGTGAGCCCCCAGTCTCTGTCTCTCAGTGGGAAACACCTGAAAACTTCACTCTCTTTTATGCCAGGATATCAGCCCATGGTGTGATCTGCACACACCCACCAGGGCCACTCTGAGAGCCCCCTGTGTGGCTTTCAGCAGTGACACTCTCCCTACATATTTTTTTCTCTTGCCTCCTTTTTGCTTTATTTACTTTCCAGGAGTTGTCTGAAGTGTTTCCAGTCTGCCTTTACCCAGCTTCAGTTCTGATCTTTCTTTTTCTTCTCCTTTCTTTCTTTGCCTTTTTTTTTCCCTCCCCCTGGGCAGCCTCAGTTGAACCTTGTGGCAGCTGAGCAGCAAAGTCTGCTGACTTGCAGCATCCCTGGGGAGCTGATTCAGTCTCTCTCTGTCTGTGGGTCTCTTCAAAGGGCTCCAGCTTAAAGCTGCAGCAAACTGGCAGCTTGCTCTGCTTTTAAATGCATCATGGAACGAGCTGAATGTCAGGGCAGGAGAGCTGGGAGGGTAGGGAGCAAAGGGCTGGATTCCTGAGGGAAGTGGTGCAGGAGAGGAGAGGAAGGATCTGAAAAATACCCTGGCAAAATCCACAGATATACCACAGGGAGAGACCCAAGGTGGGAGTGGAATCTGAGACATATTGAGATTTTATGAGTTTTATAATGACTAAAAAATTTTCTTTTTGGTTTACTTGAAATGTATCATTCTGCTTTTGGAAGTTTATTCCTTTAAAGCCCTCCTTTTCTTGCTTTTAATGAAATATGATTTTTTTTAAAGGTCATCTTGGAGTAAAATAAAGTTTAATGTCAGGATGGTTGAAACACAACATTTCAGCTTTCCATAAGCAACACATTTTTGAAAACATGTGAACTGTTCTTTCTTGGTACTTTCAAAACCCTTCCCTCCTTACTTTTTCTGGGACAGATCCCTAAGTTTTTAAGCGGACTCATGAGCTGTTTTAATTTCTCCAGAACTCTGTGGTTGGATTTACTATCTGTGGAGCACTGGAGCCATGTGGTGCTGTCAGCCCTCAAGTGGAAGAGCAGACTCATGGCTCAGCCACCCTGCTGGGACACAGGAGGCCTCAGCACAGCTTCTGATTCTGCCAACTGTCTTCGCCCAAGGCCAAATTCTTGAAGGCACTTTGACAAGGTACTTTTTATTTTAAAAGGTGCCCAAATAGGCTGGGCATCGAACACACACACTGACGAGATTTCCGGATAATTACAGCCAGAAAAAGCCCTGGGGTGATGCAGGATGGCAGAGCTGCCTTGCACCACTTTGCTGGGTCCTGTTGTGCTCCCTTCAGGGTAAAGAGACGCCCAGAGAGGTCACCCAGAGATGCTGCTGGACTCTGGGTCTGGCACCCAGATCTGTAAGAAACAAATCTAATCTGTCCCTGACTACCTCATTACATTAATTGCTACATGGCGAATTGGCAACCCAGCGCACTAATTAAGATGATGGCATAGAAAAAACCATTGAGTGCGGAAGGTATTACATAATTCAGAAATATTCTGGGGAATGAATGCAAAGCAGAGTTAAGGAAAGGCCAGAACACCAGAGTTAGTTTTCTGTCAGCCTCCCTGCAATCTATATTCCAGCCAAATTTTCCTTGTTCCCCCTGAAAGCTGAGGAAAGTGTCAAAAGAGATAAATGTCCCACATGACATTTGGCAGCACTACAGGGAAGCAACTGTCACAGAGTATAATAATTTTTTTTTCTCTTTTCTGACCTTGCTTTCTTGCTGATATCCAACACTTTTGTAAGAGGCTGTGAGCCTCTCAGAGCAAGTGGTCCCATTGCAATCAGAGGTACAACCACAGGTACAGACATAGAGCTGCCTCACTCACTCCTGCAGGTGCAGCAGCACTGGCATGAAATTCAGGGGGCACTAACTACAAAGGTGTGCAAGAGGAAGAGGCACTTGGTCTTGGACAAGGTCACAGGTAAAGCTAAATTCAGTTCAGATCCTGCAATCACAGCTCCACGTTCCACCTGAGATTCAGCTTTGTGCACTTCATGATCCCCTGGGTTGTCTAAGGCATTATGCACATTCATTCTACATGTGCACTACCTTATATACAGATTGCACAAATTCATTGTACAATATATATATAGTACAATGAATATATATTATATATATATCTTATATAGAGATTGCACGAATTCATTGTCCAATATATATAGGACAATTAATATATTTTATATATATATACACACACACACACATATATATATTCCTTATATACAGATTGCATGAATTCATTGCCCTGACTTCTGCTATTGAGACTCCTGTGTGGTTCCTGGTAATTACAAATTAAATTATTAAATATGGTTGATCTCTGAGCAACTGGACTGTTCAGAGCTGACACAATGTATGTTCTCTTTGTGCAAAAGTTTTCTGTCCAGCCAGTAATGCTCACTTGGAATTACCTCCCTCATTAAGGCCTTTAATAATGTTTTTGTTCAATGATCATACACAAGATGCTAAAATCTCCCTCCTTTGTAAATGAAATCACACCTGACTTAAGGCAATAACTTCAATGTGAGTCCCCCACACCACAGGGAGAGGCTGCACCAATTTCTCCCTCCTCTGGCACTCCCTCAATGTCAGAGCAGGGAATGACCCATGCCTTTGCCACCTCTGCTGAGGCAGATCTTGCTCTCTTGAGCTAAAATCCTTCCCTGCACTGAAGCTGCTGCCAATGACAATTCCCATGAAAGATCATGTTTGTGGCAAATCAGTGTTTTGTGGTGCAAAACATCTTTTGCTGAGCAATTCTTTATCTGCTCCTGCCTCATGGCTGCCCAGCCCTGCAGTCCTCTGGCTCTGCAGAGGGAAATACAGGTAGGCAATGAATTCCCTCCTCTTTTCCAGTTGCAGCCCTGGCCTGCAGGTACCTCTATGGACTCACAGAGCTGCACCTTTCTAAGCTCCCATGCTGCTGTAAAAAAACCTAAAGATGTGAATTTTTTAGTGGAGTTTCCTGCAAAGAAATGAAGAAAGGATCCTTGGAGGGTGTACCCTGGGTGTACACAGGAGTGCTGTGTTGCTTGAGAGCGAGTTCCTAAATAAATGCCTCTGGGCATAGTCCCTGTGAAATTGTCATCCATAAGAAACCCTCTTGGATCAGACACTTGTACAGACACGTGTTTTCCCAGCTGGCACTGCATCTGTTTGCCCAGCTCTGTAAATCACTGAATTGCCAAGGTTGGAAGAGGTTTTTAAGACCATCAAGTCCAATCTCCAGCCTTGGAGATGGATAAGGAGGTGGATTTAGTTTTCAGACTGTTAACCTTCCACAGGTAGTCAGTTCTCACTTAAATGGCTCAGAAACTCCCCTCTGGATGAAAAAAATGAAGCATCTCTGCTCTGACAGAGGAGTGGACCATGCTGTCTTACAGTGCAATTTTTTAAGTCCCTAAAGAATTGAGAGAAGAGGGTACATATAAAAAAAAAGGTTCCTGACTATTAAGGAATCATCTGCATGTGAATAATAAAAATAAGCAAGCACTGCTCCTTTTGGAACTGGGAGGTGCAAGCCTGAGGGTTGTTTGTGCATCAACTTGTCATGGTGGCTTTACAAGTGTGTGCCTGCCTGTTTATTCATGGCTGCAGTGAGAGCAGCCTGCTTTCCACCCAGTCTGTACTGTAAGCAAGAAATATAACTTGCAGATAAGTAGTGTTGTGGGGAGACAAAACACCCATCAAAAAACTGTGGGAACTTTGGTGTCTTTATAAAGTGTGTTTTGATGGGGAAAGACAAGTACAACAACAAAGCCATCTCACTGGTAACAGTAGTTAACATTTCTCCTAATTTCATTAACGATTTAATTCTGAGAGGAAGAAAGGCTGGCATAGTTCATTTGGTTGTAATTAGAGGGGTGAAGTAATAGGTGACTAGGGTTTGCAAATCACTCAGGTTGTTTTGAGAAACCAGTGTACAAAAATATGTTTTTCTTATGATTTGCTTTCTTGAAAAAACAACAACAACAACAAACCAAACAGAAAAAGAAAAAGAACAGCAAATCTATTCCGGTTATGTTTTCTAGCATAAATGAGGCTTGTGATAAGTGCTGGGTTAAAACTAGAAATCCAGGGGTACTAGAAGTAATAATTTTGAAATTGTTCTACCCCGTCTTGAATTTATATTCAGATTTCATGAGCTCCAACTCAGTGCATTCCATGGGTGTGTGAAGGCCCCTTCAGAGACTCCTTCCTCGTGTTACCAGGTGTTCCCCGACACTTGCACGTGTCTGACTGCTTCTAGGACTGTGCTCAGTGTTCCCACTTCTTCTGACCGGCCAAAACAGGTCATCGCCTTCAGAACAGTTTATTCTGTCAGCCTTTTTTTTTTCTAATTTATTATTTAGGGATGCTTGGAAATATCCAGGGAACGGGCTGGAGGCCTGCCAGCATTTCACATGGACCCTGTGATGTCTTCTGGCTGTGACAAAAGTTAGAGCCCCAGCAAACAGCCAGGGACAAGGCATGGGATGGATGAATTGTCTTGGTGGCTGCATTTGTCCCATGAGTGTCAACTGGACAGTGCAGGACTGTCTGGTTTTGTACTGTTGCTTCAGACTTTTTAAATAAGTTGGACTGACTAGGACAGAAACATAAGCACGTCTTTTTTCCCTGGTGGGAAAGTGACTGCAGGGCTTCTAAATGTTCAAGTCAGTCTGAAAATGAAAATATTTGCTGTTTATTCCATTAATTTATTATTTATTATTTCCAGTCTATGATGCTGTTTCCTTGGTGATTTTTTTAATATATTCAAAACAAAATAAATTAAGGAACCTGAACTTAGCATGTCAAGGTGCTTTTGGAGGGTCTGTCTTTCCTGTGTTCTTTGCATGGCAGTGCAGCTCAGCTCAATTCAGTAAGAATTGGTGGCTTTTGGGAAGCTGTCACCTATGAAAAACAAACGCCCTCATTTTTCCCCCAAGAAGTCAACAACACAAGGAAAATCATTATTCAGCCAATATACCCATACACTGATATGAACAAAAACTTCCAGAAAGGAGAGCCTATGCCAGTTTATGTGAGCTATTAAAAGGGTGTTGAGTTTTTTATGCGCACTGGGAAATGGACAGAGGCCACCAAACTCATTTCACAAAGGCTGCTACAAATCCTCCAGTCAGTAAAAACCTTCAGTCATCCACGGCTGGATTTGAGCTGGCAACTGCTGGATCACTTCAGCACTCAGCCCCTCCTCCCCAGTTTTTATGGTCAGCAGGTGTGTGTGTGTGTAGGAGAGACTGTGGTCTCCCATTTAATTTGTTGCTGGTGATTTATGGCATAATATCAGTTAGGCAGGCTTCATAAAGCTGGGGGCCAGGAGGGACAGCTCGATCATCTGCCCTGTCCTCCTGTGCAGCACAGCCCATTAAGTTTCACCAGGACACCAGTATATTAAGCTCACAAATGAAATTGAGACCACAGCACTTTTAAGCACACAAGGGGATTAAACCATGTGCCATAGATGGAAACAGGAGGGACAAAAAGTCATCGCTGCTCAAGAGCTCTGCAGTCTCAGGGAAGAAGAATTGAGAGAAGTCCACCAAGAAGCAGACAAATCAATCCCTGTTATGGAGAAAAAGGGGAGAGTCCTCAGATAAAAAACAATGAGGCAAGAAAATCTAGACTGAGAGCAAAACAACAGCCAGAAACTTGTGCCAACCTGATCTGTGAGCAAATCATATCTTAAATCCAGATATGGGGATAGGCAGAGCCCTGGGTATGACAAGAAGGAACTGCAGCAGGGAATAGAGGATAAAAACCTCTCTGCCATCACATTCTCTTTCCTTCTCCCTTCAAGCTTCTGAGGAAGATGAAAGGGGGGAAAAAAGGCAAAATGTTGCCTTTATGGATAATGTTAGAATTGCCTTTTGTACAGGTTTATAAGGGCACTCAGAGACATTGGGCATGTGATGCTGAGGAGTGATGAGTGTAAAGTCATCTCACCATGAGACAAGCATGGGGAAAACCAACCCTTGGGACAAGCCATGACACCAGGGCAGCTCTCCTGAGCCCTAACGTTCCTGACTAGGAAACAACTGACTAATGAGGAACACACATGGAATAAATTTACTGTCAGACTGGGGGCAAAAATGACAGTTTTGTATTATTCCATCAGAGAAAAAGCATCACTGGAAAGAAGTCAGTCTGAGCTCCACAGTTTCTAAAAAATGAGACAAAAGAGAAGCATTGGAAGAAAATAGAAAGATAAAACAATATTTGGTGCAACTTTAGCATCTTGTTGCCTTCAACAAGTTTTAGGGAGAAAACATACAATATCTTCCCTGGAATTATTAGGTGAAATATTATGGATTTTTAATGGGTCAAAATCCTCAGTCATCATCTCCTTTCCAATTTTATTCTGTCTGTTTCAGCACTGTCTGTTGCTGCCCAGCAGCATGGTGTGACTTCATTTGTGCAAGTAATTTTGCTCATTTTAATGGTATTTCTCCAGAAAAAAAAAAAAAAAAAAAATCTGCATACATATTTGGAGCTCCTTTTGGGTTTAGATGAAGGCTTTGCCTTTGCAGAGAGTGAGTCTGTCTGTCTCTGCAATTGCCTTATGCTTTCTTGAGTTCATCCATGTCATATTATTGATTCAAAGGGAACATCAAGAAGTAAAACTACAATATAGGGCATATATTGGGTAAGGATACTCCACAGATCAGCTTGTCCACTGCCCCTGAAGCAATTTTTTCTGCTGATATTTCCAAGTTTCCCCTTCTGGTTGTTTTCTGAGCATCATGGTTTTAAGAAGTAGAACCTCTCTTTTCCTTGTCTATCTGACATATTTCTCTTTAGCTGAACTAATTTCAGGAAAAATACACTCTTGTGGACACTATCATCAACACCTATTCTGAATAGCTATAGGGATGGATAACCACAGAGGAAACAAGCCTTTGTTATTAAAGTAAAAAAAGAAAAGAATCAGGAACATCAGAAAACACTGGCACAAACTGAACATTTTATAAGATTTCAGATATACGTATAAACCCAAGTTTTCTTGTGCAATGATATCACCTGCACACACAATGTGATTCATAAAGTCTATTTTGATAAAGCCCCTCTTGCACCAAACTCTCTCTTGATGTTTTCCTATGCACCAAAGAGACTTTGCCTCCCTCCACAAGGAGGGAGGGAAAAATTAAGAGCTGTGGGGAGAGATTAGAAGGGAAACAAGAAAACGATGAAGCTTGTTTTAATAAACCAAAAGAGAGAAAGATGCAAAGTGCTGGAAAATATGTCTAGAAGGAAAAAGCGTAGAAGTGGAAAGAGGAAATTTAGCAAAATATGTAAAAGTCAGAGATCAGCAAGCCAGGTTTTCAGCTGGGGTAAGTAAATGCCACTAAAGTGAGTGGAGCCAAAGTGAGTCCCAGCAATTGAGAATCTATCCCACTTTGTTCCATCAAAGAAACAAAGAACAGGAAATTCACTTTATAGAGAACTTAGAACTCATGAATTGAGGGTGATTTAGCTGGTTCCCAGAAAAAACCCAGCAAGAACCCTGCTAAGACCTGCTGTTCTATAAATACTACCTGATTAGACTAGTTATATTTTATATATATTTTAGCCTGTTGTTCATACAATCGGGGTGCATCCTGGGGATGCTCAAGAAGATCTAAATGCGATGTCTGGGGTCCTGGATATGTCCAAGCACAACAGGGAATAACTGAGGGCAAACTGGGATTTGCCTACTGCATCCACACTTTCAAAACAGGTCACTCAACTTTCCCTGAGCCTTCATATTTGTATCACCCAGTCCTCAAGTTTATCACAGCAGGCAAAGAAGGCAACAAAACACAGCCTCTTGTTAGCAATTGCCAGACCATCAGAAAGTTCTAGAGAGCTGCTGACCCAGTTTTGAAGGGCAGGGCTATTTGATTTGACACAGAATGAATAATAAATCAAACATATGCCCCACCCCCCAAAAAACAAAACAAAACAAAACAAAAAAAAAAAAAACAAAAAAAAACCCACAACAAAAAAGACCCCAAAACAACCAAAAAACAACCCTCATGGAAGTCATGGAAGGCTGCCCTTCTTGAAGAGCTACAATAGTAAAGGCAAAAGGCAGAAGTTCCTTTTGGGGTGGCAGGGAGCACTCCAGAGCTCCCCTCCCACCCTCAGTCTCTCCCTGCTGCACTGTGGCAGCCCTCCATCCATCTGGAAATGCTCTGGAGTTCGGAGGAAGCTTGAGAGCAGCAGTGTGCAGTGATCCCTCTCCCAGCCCGGGGAGCTGTGCCACGGACCGAGTTCAAGACCTGGACAATGCCCTGCTTGGCCAGTTGGTTGGATAGAAAAATTAATTTACAGCCACATTATGGAGGAGGGCCCAGATTCCACAGAACACTGAAGTCCCTGGAAGCTTGGCTGAAAGATCAGTAGTGCTGCTGCAGCAGCTGAGATTTCCACTTGTAGCAAACAGAGATGAAATTGGGATGGCCACGTACACAGGGAGCCTGCAGGGACCTGCACCTCACCCTGGGTGATGCTGGCTGCAGGCCCCAGCCAGGAACAGAGTCCAGATTTTCACCATGACCACAGGTAAGGTCTGGTCTTCTCACCCATCCAGGTCCTGGGTGTTTAAAAAGAAGGAAACACAGAGATGCTCAGAGCTGCAGTGCCTTGTACCTAAATACACCACGTGGAAATGCTTCTCCTTTGTGCTAAAACAGCAGAATGGGAGTAAGCAGATCTTCTCCTGGGGGCTAAGAGCAGATTCCCCAGCTCCTGGAGAAGAGCCAGGATTTCTCCCAGGCCAGCAGGACTGCCTGGTGCTACCACATCTCCATTTCAGTGTCTCCCTGACTCCTCCAAGTCAATGCATGTAGGCAGTGGAAGGATTGCCACTTACAGAGGAAGGATTGCTGAATTACTGTGCTCAGGAAAAGGCCTGCACCAGCCTGGAGGGAGGGAAACCATCCAGCACTGGTTTGAAAACTTCTGCAGCAGCCTGTGACACCCAGCCCTCCCCACGGGGGCTGTGGGTGCTGAGATGTGCAGCACTGGGAGCAGCAGGAGAGGATGATGAAGATTCTTCCCCAAAGCAATGGGAGATGTTAAGGGTTTCCTGGGGAAAATAAGACCTGTTCCAACAACAACAACAAACCAGTGGGATTTTAAAAAGGTGTAACACAGATCACAGGCCTATTTTTACTGTGGTCAATGAATATTTCTAAATAACTCTCAAAAGCTTTATTTCACATTTTCACTTGAATGCTCTATTACCTTAGACAGAGGATGCACCTTCTGGCAGTAAAAGAAAGGACAACAAATATTGCAAATTTAATCTGACTTCCCATGTTTTGGGATAAAAGAAGAGGTTTTGAATCTGGTACAGAGGACCCAACACATTCTTGTCTCTGAGTGAGTGGCTACTAAGAATAGATCTTGACTACCTGCCTCATTCATTGCCCTCAGAACATGGGGAGCCATCCCCTGCAAAAGGTGTGCCAAGCCTGTTCAAAGGAAGTGTCTAGTGAAATAAAACTTTACAGCTAAAAAGCTAAAAATAAAACTTCACTTCTTCCCAAGAGTCTGGCTTAACAGCCCCCTCTGTTATTCTTCTTATTCTGATGATTCTTCCTGTTGTTTGTACAGCTGAGCCAAAGTTTCCAGGCAATTCACAAAGTTACTCAGAGAGCTCAAGTGGGACATGAGGTATTACAAATGGTAATTTTGACTCTTGTTTACACTACAGTTTCACTTACACCCATTTTTACAGTCTCTTTACGTTCAAAGTGGTATGAGGCACCATTTTTTGGAAACATTATCAGAGGTATTCTACATGTCCCATCAAACTATTGTTATCAATTTAATTATAGTACCTCCTAATCAAGTTTTGGGGTTTTCCAAGAAGAATTCAATGCTTTGTAAAATTCCACAGAAATCAAGGAAATAATAAAAATAATTGTTTTGCCCACTCCTATTAGATTTAATAATTTTTCTGCTACATGAAAGTAACCTGGAAGAGCAATAGAGTGCAAATTAGGTTACTCAAAACAGGTTCTTTCTGGAGTTCATATGCAGGAATGCTGCCAACTTTTACAGCCTTGTAAAAAAGAAAAAGAATTCTCAATGATAGTGATTAATTTTATAATTCATTAATCATATTCTCTCATGTAAAGGTAAGATTATTAAAAGGCTTTTCAGTACAAAGGCAAGGTATTTCTCCTACAGAAACTGCAGGGTTTGTTTAAGGGCAGCTTTTTAGTTAGTACTGTGGTTGTAAAATTAATCCAGTCAGCTTCTCAATACCCTTAACCAAGCCAAACCCGCTTTCACTTGACCACAGTGTCATTTATTCTCTTGCCTTTCCCAACAATTACGAATAACACTGGAAGGTAATATTTAATGTAATGAGATATTTATATATACAGTTGTAAATAAAATAATTTTGCACTGTGTAAGGTATTTTTATACTTGAAGACTGAACTAGTATTTTTAAAAAAATCCTTAATTGTATAATCTACAATTCTACAATCTACAAAAAGAGAGATATTTGAAACTGAGTAATGCTTTTTTTCCATTCCATTTTTATAAGCATCCTTTTATTTCTCTTCCTTTTCTGTCTTCCTCCCTCTCCAACTTTTCTTGGCTGGCGCAAATATACTTGAGAAACTCTCTTAATGAAAGCTTGTGCAGATTTTTCAAACTTTTCACAGGGAGAGCTCAGGTCCAAGAAGCATGCCTGCACATGTGGGGATTTTTGTTTCAAGACACAGTATGAGAGACTTCTTGAAGTCTTCTTCAGCCTAGTCATAGGCTGGATTGAGCTCACCCCATATAATCCACTGACATTTTTTGTTGTATGGGATGACATCATCTAAAATTGGCTTTTGATACCAGGAGCAGGGCTGGTTCAGAGCATGCTGAAAGCAGTAGGAGCCTCTCTACTGACTGCAGTACACTTATGATTAAGTCCTTTAATACCATCTGTAGAAGGCAATTTCAAGGCATTCCTTTCATTTAAAGACCTCACAGACCCTCTGGTGCACAGCGAGGTTTTAAGCCTGCATCCAGTGGGGCTGCCAGCCTACCTGCTCCCTGCATGTTCCAGAGCCCTGCAAATTGCCCTCAGTGTTTGTTTGGGTCAAAAAGATCATAATGCTCATTGTGCCGTCTTGACAGCTGAATGCAGAGACCCCTTGAATCAATAAAATACTGCTGATGTCCCAGGGGCTGAAAAGCCTTTGCTTCACTTTGACTTTTTATCCCTCCCAAATTGCCATTCACATTTCAGCAAAATTAAATATCCTTCTGTTTAGGTGCCAGCAACTGAGGAGAGCAGTAAAAGAAGTTAATTGAAAGCTACTGGCTGCAATACTCAGGCAAGATTAAAAAAAACAAAAAACCAACAAACCAACAAACCAAAAAAACCCAAACAAAAACCTAAAAGACAGAAAAAGTCATTGTTTCCTAGAAGTCCTCACACAGAGTTACTTAGGACTAAAAAATAGAGAAAATTCATGCTCTCTTACTGGAATGTTCTGTGGCATGGACTCATTTTTGTACTCTGATGACCATTCTGACTCTGCAGCAGCTGTGAGAGCCACAGCTTGTGCCAGGTGGCCCCTGCACTGTGCAGGTCACTGTCCCCACCCCCAGCCACAGAAAGCTCTTCCCTCCCAAGCATTCCTGCTTGCAGAACGGTCCAAAGATCTCCCTGGGGGAAAAGGAGGCAGAACCAGCCCTGGAGAGGTCTACAGCCTCCACCTGAGCATGAGGAGGAGGGAGATGAGGAGGGCATATGAAGAGGAAGAGATGGGGCTGCAGCTGGGACCTGGGGCTGCCACCAGCACTGATGCTCCCCGTGATGCATGTGGGATGGAGGTGCTGGTGACAGCCACAGTGCCCCAGGGGAAAATGGGAAGCACATGGGAAGCAGGAGGGAGAAACTCTGCAGGGAGAAGGAAGCACAAAGCCCCTCTAGCCCCTTCTCAGGAAAATGTCAGCTGTGGGGACTGTAAGGTCCCACAGGCGGCAGGGTTGAGCACCTGCTGAGCCCTTGTGGGGCACATCTGAAGCTGGGTGGGCATAGCCAAGTCCAGCATCCAGCCATCAACTCTGCAGCCTACAAGGACAGGAGCTGAACCCAAGAAAGCATTATGCCCACTAGCAAAAGGGTACAGGATTAGGGCCAAAGTATGCAATTTTACTGGAAACCAAGTTGTACATCACTAAAAGCAAACCCAGGTGGACCTGATGCCTTCTTCTGCTTCACGTGTATTTGGGGTTTTCCTGGAAGGTCTGCCTGACAGATTGTTCCATGTAGGTCCTGCTACTCCGGGTCTGCCTTTGATGCTAATCAGCATCAAAGCTGTCTGAGAAGAGCTCCAGAAATGCTGCAGGAGGAAGTCGTGCTCTGGGTTTTCTACTCCTTTCACATCTTAGTTCTGTCTGCAGAAATTGCAATTGTCCACGTATATACACTCATTCCTTAGAACAGAGCCAAAGTCTCACCTTAGCAGCTTCCTGCAGCCACAAACCTGCAATCCAATGACACAACCTCTGAGAAAATGTTTCCCTTCATCAGCTTTCAATATGCTACTTTTTGGTCTCACTGTCTCCTTTTCCCAATATTTTTTGACAGAATACCATTTTGAGCAAATAACTTAAAAGCTCCAGATCGATTCATCACTTACAATGTATACACAGACTGAAAACAGATTTCTCTTTTTCATCTCTGGGGCTTTTGTTTTTCAGTGGCAAATTCAACACTGAATTTTAGTTTGTTCTGGAAGAATCCACTGTCTTCTGGGTGAATTGTCCTCACACAATCTGATCTGTATAAGAGCTTTTTTTTGTTTCCTATGAGTTCAATACTTGGCTGACTAAACAGAATAGAAGCAGGTACCTGGCACAGGAGGGACTGATCTCACTTCTGTGTGCTCTGCTTTTAGAATTCAAGACATCTCTGTCATCAGAACTTAGGCTTGCTTTTTTTTTTTAATTTTTAAATTATATATATAAAGAATTAAAGCTGGTTCTGATGTTTGGGTAGATGAACATGGTCTCCAAAGTCTCTCAGAGGCCACTGTACCCTCTCTTTGTAACAGATGAGTTTTCTAACAGGTTCCACACAAGACTTGCCAGAAGACCTGCAGTTTCCAGTAAGAATCAGAGATCTTTTGTCTCTAAGGAAGATCAGGGCAGGGGGGTTTGACACCAAAACCTTCTCAAGTCTCCAAATGAGCTTTTACTATTTTACTCATAACAAAATTGGTTAAAATAATGCATTAAAGTACTAAGGATACATACCAATGAAACACCAGTGGCATAAACTCAATTTTCTACATACTTACATTTAAAAATTACTATGAATATTCATCTAGCTGTGTTCCTATGGCTCCAAGAGTCCAAGACTATTTGATTGGTCTTCCAAGATGTGCATTGAAATGCCCAATATGGCACTCAGAGTTAAGAGGGATAAGCTTCTGTTGTAAGGTACATTCAGGCATCAAGTTACAGTAACTGTAGCACATGTGGCAGCTTGTTTGCCTGTCCATTCCTTAAATTAATGAAGATGATTCTAGCTAAGTGAAGGACTTCCCCCAAAAAAGCAAAGACAAGTTGCTCAATCCTCTATACAGAATCAGCAGCCACCATGGCTTTGTAAAATGATCTAAAAAATAATTTACAAACAAACAGGAAGATTATATTATAAAAAGAAGGGTTTTTTAAAAATAATAAGTTATACTCATTCAAGTACACTGCTACTTCCCTTTTTGACCTCTGCAAATACTAACTCAGGTCTGGATGGAATATTCTTGGGGTTATGAGACACAAGAAAACTTCTTTTCAAGTTGGATTTCTTAAGATACTGTAGAGGAAAGGAGAACAGGAAAGAGGAATTGACTATCTGTGACGATGGAAAAGAAAACCTCTATGAATTTACTGTTTTTTTTTTTAATAAATAAAGAGGCAAGGGCTGGAGAAGACCTGTGTGGTCTCCAAAGTTGGTTCTAGTCACCAACTCACAGAATAAAGGGTATTACAGCAGCTGGAAGAGCAAGGGAGAAGAGATGGACAGAGCACAAGGATGAGAACAGCAGCCAGGCAGGTGATAGTGACAGATTTGTTCAATGGGAAGGAGAAATGAAACTTTGTACAGAAAAGGCAGGATGTATCCTAAAATGAAGAAACTGGAACATCTGGTGCAGGACATCACTGAAGGAATAACCAAACTCCATTCTGACCATGGCTGGAATGGGGGTTGTGACCAAACAGTTTTTGCTGTTCCCCAAAAACACATCTAATGATAAAAACCATTGGTAATCCGGCACATTAACACAGAGAGAGAACATGGATAAACAGAGAGAAAACTCTGATTATTTGGTTACTCTCATTTCAAATGGAAAATAAAATTGGGCTACAGATGCATTTTGGTATGAAAAAAGATCTGTGGAATGTCAGTCCAGACAGAAACTTTTCTGAACATGGCACATTACTGTAACTTTGAAGAAATATATTGGAGAACAAATTCTACCAATAATGTTAGAGACCAAAAGTTCCCGTCAGGGCTTCCTGACACTTTTTTTTCACTGCAACTCTTGTGGAGGAGGCAAAAGGAGATGTGTTCTTTGAACTGGGTTTTGAAGGTACTTGAGGAAAGGACAAACTGTTCAGAACAGTAACCTTAGCTAGAATGCTTATGACTCAATCCACCTTAAACTAGAGACTGAAAAACCAACAAAAACTATAAATAATAAAGGAAAAAATTTCAATGAACTTAGGGCAACAGCGACCCAAATTGGTCTGAAAAATTCTAAGATTTGACTGTGGAGGAAACTTAGGCTATCTTCAAATTAAGGTACACAAATTTATCTGTAAAACTTGTGTCAGGCTGGTGTTTGGAAGATTTCACCTGTCTTAA
Organism: Passer montanus; assembly: GCF_014805655.1. NCBI lineage: Eukaryota > Metazoa > Chordata > Aves > Passeriformes > Passeridae > Passer > Passer montanus. Next base: position 6,633,317 of record NW_024366592.1, read on the forward strand.
AACAGGATTGCAAAAATAATGAGCTCCTCCTAATAAGGGAAAAGGATACATTTTCAGAAAAGATCTGTCAAAGAAAAGCTCAGTCTTAGAACTGCAGATTTGTAAGGCTAATATGACAATTGCCCAGCCAACTTCTTCAAGAAAATTCAACTGCCTTAAAAGAAATGGCAAAGGGCTCCTCAGGAATATGAATGGAAAAGAGGAAAGGGAAATGAAGTATAAAACAGAGGAAGAACTTTGCCATATTTTTCAGTAAGTACAATTGCATGGGCTGCAGTGCCAAAAGCAGGAGGGGGAATGGAGCACAAATGCAGACAGTAAAGCACGTGCAGATATTTTCTAAATTTGCATGTTTGCTGTGTTCCTCTTTTCAGTGTGGTGTGCTGGATCCAGGGGTGGTTAAAGCCTCATCTTGGGCACAGAGGCAAGAAGTTTGGAGATATTTGGATCTCCTTGGTTTTCTTGGAATGGGACAAACCTTCAGGACTGAATAGCACATAACCTGATAGAAAACACTTTTCTTCAGAGACAGTGGCAGCACCACCCATTTGGCATTAACTTTCAACAGTGTGTCCCCAGAGCACAGATGAAAGGAGTCACCTGAAAAACAAGGAGGAGGAGAAGCAGAGAAGAGCTAAACAAGCTCAGACAGAGAGGCTGACACTGTGGAGGTTTTGAAGGCAGACACATAAAGACCTTTCCATGGCAGTTTCTCACCTGGGAACTCTGCTTCTTTACCAGATGACCAGCAAATGTAAATCCATGGGAAAATTTTATCGTGGGAAAATTTTATCTAATTCTGATCTGTCTTGAAGGTATCTGAGTCAATTTGGGTGTCTCCAGTGGGGCCATGGAAGCAGCACTCTGTTGTCAGGGGGCAAGAGAAAGGTGTCTCTGTCACAAATGCACAGCAGGGATTTCCACGTTGGAGGTGGGAGCAAAAACATTCCTGTGCTGTAGTGAAAGGATTAGCTTTGGACTGATCTCTTCAATTATTTTCATGAATGGCCTTGGCACAATAATAGGAATGCACAGGAACGCATTCATCAAACTTTTTTGATGAGAATTTGGGATATTGCCAGTGCAGCAAAGGATCAAACTGTCATACATTAGGAAGTGAACTGTTAGAATAAAAGAAGTGTAGTAGGTCATGCACTTATGAACTAACGGTAACAGTTTCTGGAAAAAGCTGGGAACTGCAGTTGGAAAAGTTCAGGGAAAAAAAAAGCTCAGGGAAGCTTGGAAATTCTGGTCAGTACAGAATGATTGGGAGTCAGGGTGTGATGCAGCCATGAAAAAGTTTGCTGGAATCCCATGATAACTATTTCCACAAAACAGGAAAGTGTTCATATCACCAGAGAGGGCAGGAACAACTTTTCCTGGAAAACTTTGAGCGGTTCTATTCACCCGTGCCTAAAACAGAGGAATTCAAAGTGGGACAAACACACAGACTCTTCAATGATGCAGATTTCATGTCATGGTGATCTGAGTCTCGTTTGGTCTGACACATTTCTTGTGTTCATGCAACTGTGTGGTGAACCACAAGAGAGGAAAAAACCTTTAGAGGCAGAGATTACCCTTGTAAGATTTGAGATTTGAGGATGTAGTTCTTGAAGAACATGCAATACTTGAAAGTTATGTTATTATTCAAAGTATTTTTAAGACTTTGAATACATACATGGATTTTTATAAATACTTAGCTGTCATTATTTTAATAGAAACTTCAGGAGTTCAAACAGCCATTTTTCCTAACCTGATCAGCAGTTAAAACCATGGGCTATCCAAAAGCTGAGCCTCCATCAAGCTGGGTTTCCAGAGGTGCCCTGTACCTGCCAGGTTTTGTCTTTAGATGGAGGTGGAGGACTGGAAAGAGTAAAGCCATCATGTGAGCCTTTGGCCTTTTCAGAGAGCTGGGTAAGAGTGCCTTTATTAAAATCTGACTTTTTGTTACTACTGAGTGGAAACTCCTGGCTACTGCTTTCTTATAAAAATTTGGTGCTTTCATGGATCATCTGAGTTAGTAAAGCATCAATAGTTCTTAGGCAAAGCTCACATGATGTTTTGTCTTCAAATGATGTTGTCTTAAAATAACAGAGTAACACAGATGACAGGCACCAGGGAGGCTGAGCACTACAGCAGAGAACAGGGCAGGGAGATCTTGTCCCTGCAGAAGAAAGGCAAGGATTTCTGCCAGGACATTCATAGTTGTCTTCAGAAAAAGTGTAGAAAATTGATGCCCAGATTCCTTTAAGGAGCTGAGTGTTCCAAGCCCTTTGGTTGGCCCAGGCTCTTAAGTCAGGGCTTGTTCTGGCTGGATTCATAGCCCAGATCTGCCTCCCCATGCAGAGCACCTCACATCTCAGCAGGACTCCTTGCTCTCTGAAAACATAAACCTGTTTGGGGGACTCCTTTCATAAAACATGATGGTATTTGAAGGGTTGAGCAAGAATTGGCAGGTTTGGGATAGGTCCCCCTTCAACCTGTTGCCTTTGAGAAGGATTGGGCACTGCCTCCCTCCAGGCCAGAGCAAGGGGGCATGAAATGAAATGAAATGAAATGAAATGAAATGAAATGAAATGAAATGAAATGGAATGAAATGAGAAATGAAATGAAATGAAATGAAATGGAATGAAATGATGTTTTTGCAGCACAGAAAGAGCACTCCAGGTGGCACCCAGAGTGGGACTCTTTGCAACAACTGACCCTTGATGCCAAAATTCAGCACAGGTTCAAAGGGTGATTCGACAAAGTCAGAGAAGAGACGTCCAAGAACAGTTTTGCTTCTAAAATCTTGTCTTTCTTGGGAAATTCCCTAGGACATATTGCTGCAGGCTGGGAAAATGCTGTGGGAATTTCACTACCTGTTTGCCATGCACTGACTGTCTCCTCCAGGCATCTGTTACTGGCCCGTGTTTGGGGACAGGTCAGTGGCCTATTTGAACCTTTGATCTGACCTAGAACAACCCTTCCCATGTCCCTTCAGAGCATAATTAAACTAATTAATCACAGAGAAAACAGTGGACTCTTTCCCTCTCTTATCTTAAACTCCTTTTCCTTCCTAGAGAAAAAAAAATCAGTCTGTATGGATGATATGAATTTTAGGCAATTGGTAACATCAACATGTTGATAAGAAACTTGTAAAAACAATTCCTGGGAATTGTCACTTCTAATGATGTCTAAATCAGTCACTTCTAATGATGTCTAAATTCTTCAAGGAGATCCACACCTGCAAAACACATTTTCTCTCATTAAAGTAAGTTCCTACAGACAGTCTCCTAATTCTATATTTAAGTATATGGATTTTATTCAGAGGCAGCAAGAACCCAACTATTTCTATTTTTTGCCTTTTCTTCTGTCCAGTAACTGGCCAGTTGCAACCTGTATTAATAAAGTCTGGTCTGTACTAAAAAGTCTGGATGATTCTTGTGCCCTTTAGGATTTCCTGCAGTTAAAGAAATGGCTTATGTTCCTCAAAATAGGACAACACAGAGATTTAAAATCTGGGCAGTAATTTCTAACCTGCAGCAAGAAAAAAAATTTAAAAAAAGGAAAAAAAAAATAGTTACATTGCGCAAAAAAGGCAGGTGTCTTTTCTCCCCATCTGGGCAGTAATTTCTAACCTGCAACAAGAAAAAAATAAAACAAAAGGAAAAAATATTAGTTACATTGCGCAAAAAAGGCAGGTGTCTTTTCTCCCCTCAAAGCTGATAACTCAGCTGTTTTCCTCTCGAGTTATGAAATAAAGCTGTTGCTTTAACGCTGATTAGCTGTGTACAACTGTCTCTCTTTAGCCAGATTGCCTGTGTGAATGCATTCATGGAAAATAAACCACTCCTACAAATGAAATATATGTTTATAGGCTTGATTTTATCTTAATGCTTCATAAATAGTGTACTATGTGGACAAGCACTGACAAGATAAACCAAGTGTGCATAAAAAGGTTTGGCCTGGGAAAAGTCTGCTTCTGAATTTCAAAGCTACCTCCAGTCAGAGCAGTGGACACAGACCCAGCATCAGCCACACGTCCCAGACCACCCCTAAGCAACCATGAAAATTTAATTTTTTAAGACAGTGCAACTCCAGAGTGAGCACTTGAGTAGATGCTCACTGAAAATGCTGACAGCAAGCTGGAGAGGCCAGCTCTTGGGTAACTTCTGAAGGTCAGGCTGCAGCTCAAGAGATAAGCAGGGATTGTATAAAAATGTAGACCAATTTATGGGTTTCCAAAATTGGAATGGAAGCTCTGTATATGAACATCAGCAGTGAGCAGCTGGAATGTCCTCTGCAGAGACACGTTGGAGGGCCAGTGATGTAGAGGGCAAAGAAAACCACACTGCCTTGCTTATAGATGTTCTGTTGATTTTTTTCCTTGTTTGTTTGTGCAGTTCCTCCTTTCAGGGTGTAACATGTAAACAACAAACTGCTCTGCAGCACGGACTTTGAGCTGCAGTAGTGACCCTGCATTTGGGGCTCCTTTCAATGTCTCTCCATTTGTTGTAGCACCCAACTGAGATTTCTGCACAGTACCTGTAATCCAGGCTGGCAAAAGCCCCAGGTGCTGGACTATGCTGGGATAGCAGAGCTCAAGTGTTTTCTACAAGGGTTTTCTCTCAGCACAGAGAGCACTTTGAACCCCTCTCATGGTCACTGCTGCAGACATTCAGCATGGCAGGGTGTGCCTGGGCCTGCCTGAGACAGCTAGAGCACTGCTGTACAAAGAATTGGCACAGTCATGCTGTAAATCAGAGGCATCACCCCGTGCTGGGACAGCCCAGCCCCATTCTGGACAGGGACACCACGCAGGTTGCTGTAACCTGAGAAGAAACATCTGTAATCTGAGAAGAAACATCTGGCTCACAAGCCGTCCCTCACTCTTTTCTACACTGAAAGAGACCCCAAGCCCCTCCAAACCCACATCCCTTCGTCAGCCCATGGAAATGTCTGACAATTGTCTGCCTTTTCAAAATTAACAAAGTATCACTGGGTTGTGATTAAGCTCATTTCAAACCTGTTCCTCAGGAAATGCCACTACTAAATTCCAGGCAATTCTTCAGGTGAACTCATTTAGCATACAATAATAGAGAGATACATTTGTTCCAGGTGCTTTCTTGGCAGAACCTGACAATAAGTCTGTTTATTCTTCCCTCTGTCTCCCAAGCTCCCTCTGGATTTTGCTATTCTGTAATTGTCCAGGTTGTCCTGTCTCTTTCTTGTGTGAGAGATGGCTGGGGAGGGCAGGAGCTTTAATGAAAGGAGCATGGATTAAAGCCACAAAATAAATCTAAATTTGTTTTCTTATTTTGCAGCTGACCCACATGCATTGTAAAACACACTCCTCCATAGCCCCATTAAAAATATTTTGAGTCTCAAATATGCTGCATGTTTTAAGTGGAATTAATTCCTTTGTCTTCATGCTTTCTTTATTAATTAACATTGTGAAGGGAACTGGATACAGCAAAAAGGACAATGCGATATTTTCTTTGAAGTCTTGCAGTCTAAGGAGCCAGGTAAAAAGCAGAAATCAATAAAATAAAATGCTGGAAATTATGGCCAGTTCTTTCAAAGTAATTTAGCCACCTGTGTACTTGATTTTAAAAGAAAATCTGTATTGTGTTTGGTCATTTTCTGTGTGTGGGGATGGGATGACTGGCAGGTGCTGAAAATTAGGTGCACATAGGAAGTCTTGAGCAGAACCACTAAACACAAATGTGCCCCAAACACCTGACTGCTTTTAAAAGCTTGATACTGGAATTTTAAATTTCTTTCTACATTGCTTGAGATTCATTTGCCATTTGATAGTAGGTTTTCATTATATTTTTATTAGATGGCCTGGTATATGTGGAGCTCTCAAGAGAAATAAGCATAATCCAGAAGCAGGTTTTATTAAACATTAGCTTCCTCTCATCCTAAAAGTGAATATTAAAAAGGTTTACAGGCGGGAGGCTTTTTCACCTCTGATTTTGAGGAGACCCCTTTGGCAGGGGCCAAGGAGTCCAATAAAAAGGGACTTGCCACAGAACACAAGAGAAAGCCAAGAGAGAGATCCAGAGAGGAGAATAATATGTTTTTATCAAAAATGAGGTTAGAATTTTATATGTGGGATATCTAAGCCTGAGCCACTGGGCTTGCCTTGTATCTGCTGAATATTTTATTCTACTTCTTGCCTTATTTACCACTGAATCACTTCAGTGCAGCCTCTCTCTCCAGGGTTACAGTTGTATCAGATTAGGACACCTGCTTGATATTCATGGCAAGGTTTTATTAATAATGTGCTTCCCTGAGCTGAACTCAAGTCAACAAGGTAATTGCATCTAGAAAGAAAATACTGTGTTTCTTCCTTCTGTTATTCATTTAGTTAATTTGTACTGTGGACAGAACCTGATGTGTGAAAACCCCCTTTCCTCCCATTTTTTTGCATGACTGATGAAGGTAGAGCTTTGCTTTACAAAAGCAGCAATAATACAAATCCCTCCTCAGGCTTTGATCTCTCAGAGTACTGTAAAAACATATCCCATCTATTCCTTTAAAAGGGAGATGTGACTCTCCTGTCCTATGTAACAACTGCAAAACCACTGCTGTTTAAACAGTGTAAGGGACCATTTTAGAACACAGGCCCTTTCTAATGACATTTTTTCTTTGCTTATTTTGGAAATCCAGTAAAAACAAACCAAACAAACAACAAAGTCCCCCAGCCAAAACAAATCCCAAAACCCCACAACAAATGGATATTTAAAGAGAGATCAATTTAGAAGAGAATTCTACATTCCCTCTTAGCAGCTAAAGGGCTTCACAGTGCCAATCCTGCTCTTGCTGAGGCTGTGCAAGCAAACACAATGCTGATCATGCTGGAAAATCCTGGCATTTCTAGGGCTGGAAGCACAGGAAGAGATGATACTCCTAAGAAACTCAAAGAAAAAAAAGTCTTCTCATAGGTACTACTGAAACTCTTACTCTGTGAAATACAACATTTAATGAAGCACACAACCATTGGAAAAAGAGTATTTTGCAGTTTAAGTAGAAACTGTTCAATGCTGTGATAGGAAAATCCTAGGATCATTGCAGTCCAAAATATGTTTGTAGTTTCACAGAACAGTTGTCTCCTTAATCCTTTACTAAGAAACTTCCTTTCAGAGCTAGGTCTACATAGAAATGAGCTCTGTGCACTGACAAACTGGCTACAGGCGAGCCACAGACTCTTCTTCAAAAAGCTGGATTCCTAAAGTAAATAATCAGAGCTGTCTGCCTGTAATGGTTTGCTTTCCTGAAGGGCTGACCAGGCAGAAGTTCCTGCTGATTTATTAAAAGCCCAGGCCTTCTTCCTTTAGCAACCTTGATGTAAAATTAGAAAGCTGACTTTAGACACCGGGGTTGGGAAATGTTGGTGGCCTGTAAATATGATTACAGGTCAGACAGAGCAATTAAAATTCCCAGGAAACAATCAGTATTTTATTTATATATATATATATATATATATATCTCCCTGACCATACTCATACCCCCATGTATCCCTGACTTCCCCCCCAACCCTGGGACCATGAAACCCATTCTGTCTTCCCTTAACTCCAGCTCATTCCTTCTGAATGAAGTGACCTACCTAAGCACACTTCCTGTACTGATGTGCTTTCCCTGAAACTGGAAAATAAATCATATGTGATGCTATTTTGCCCATCCTTGGTTACCTCACTGAGAAGCTCCCCACCCATCTTGGCACTGTCCTTTTGAGGCAGGAAGCATGAAATTGTGATCACATAGGGTAAAGGTGGTGCCCCAACAAAGCCACAAGGACTCTAAATTTAAGCCTGCCATAAAAGCTTTGAAAATGATGACACACAAAGAAGGAGAAACTATGGGGAATGAAACACCTTAATTTTGAAAAACCACAATGATCCACCCAGCACTTTTAGAGCTTTCAGCTCTGAGGCATGAATTAACCACAGGCAGTGTTTTTAACCTACCAAACACAGGCAATCATTCTTTGCAACTTTGCAGCTGCTTAAAATGGGATGGATGTGTCCTACAGACTTAAAAAGACAATTCTCAACATGTCTATGTCTGCTCAGAACAACCAACAACAGATATTCACAGTCCAGTAGGATGGGATTCCCAGAGATGAACTGGTGACCCCTTATTTTGTAATGGGAAATTCAGGATACAGTACTTGTACCCGGCTTAAAAAGTCCAGGGCACCCTTGTTCTGCAAAAAAAGGGCTCTGCACTACTTCCTCTTGAGCTTGGGTTACCCCCAAAAAGGCATCTGAAGTAAGCAGTGTGAAAATTGTGGAATCTGTGATTTCAAAACTCTTGTGGGCTGGCCATGTTCCACATAAAGATGCTGACATTGTATTTAACCGTGACTGTAATTAAATCTATTTATTGCATCATTCTGTATTAATTTGTAATAATTAGTTAATTACTGTTATTAATTAGGTGCTTTTTGGGCTTCACTTTCATCTGAATAACACTCTTTAATGGACATGGAATGATGTGAGGTGTCTTCTCAAACTTGACACTATCCAGAGCCAGTGGTGAGTGGAAAACTGTTCTGTGCATTAAGCTAAGCCCTTCCCTGAATCAGGGAAATGCTGACTAGAGTTTCCCTCAAAGGTATGTCTTGGGGGAAACTCTGAGTGCTGGTGAAAGTGAATATCAAATTAAATTGAAAACAAAACACTGCCCTGTGGAACCTACTGCCCCTCAAAGCCTAATCACTGCTTTTCTTGGAGCAATGCCGTGTTTTAAGGTTTGGGTTTGTTTTTTTGGATTTTCTTTGCACGTGCTCAAAAGGCAGGGTGAAATTATAGGAATAGAGGGATGGAGGAAATTCAAGCAGGAACAAAACATGTGGCAGGGCCAAGGCACAGTTTATAGCCTTCTGCAGGTTACTGCACTTGCTCTCTCAGCAAGGATTTGCCAAGAATCCTAAGGTGTGTCCTTCCTGAAAAAATTTAGTAAGAGTCTACTGCCCGGAGATTCAAGATGGATTTAAAAATCAGCCTGAATTGCTCTGACTACCAACATTAACTCTGTGTCCCTAACAACTCTGAATTCCAAATTTGAGGTGATTTCAGTAGCATTTCCAGAAGAGCATCTTCAGGATGAGATCCAGGTTTTACTGAATTAAAGAGGGGAACCAGTCTGAAAGTTCTAAAGAGTTTTCTTCTGTGTGCATTTGTATACACTCACGTGCAAGCATTTTAAAGCAGAAAATATCCAGAAACCACATTTACTACTGGCATGTGATGCTTCCCCATCAGTCACTCTGACAACACATGTAGGACTTCCCATCCTTTACAACCTCAAGACATCACCATTACTTAAACTACTTTAAAAAGCACAGTAAAATAATGGTTTTTATAGAAATGAGAAGTTTGGGATATCATGCAGCAGTGGAGAAGGCTGGAGGAGTCTTGTGGTTGCAATTAGCCCACTGCACTTATGGAATCTATCAAACTGTAGAGCAGAAAGTGAGTCAAACTCTGCCAGAGCCAGAGATACACTTTTGTGAAAAATACACAGGATCATTCTCATTACTGGGATCTCGTTGTTTGAGATAGTAAAGATGAGGGCTTATTTTTCTTCCTTTCAAATTTGGGACAGTTTCTCTAAGGAACATTTTGCCAGGAGATGCTGGTGACAGTGGGTGCCACAGAGAGGGAAAGCCACCCCGCCTTCCACGGGAATGCAGTTTGTCCCTGCCCACTGCTCTGCCTCGAGGGCTCCCTTCCCAGGAGAAGGAAAGAAGGAGCTCCAGGAGGGCAGATTGCCTGGCCCTAAAAGGAGGTTTCCAGGATGGAAATGTTGTGCACAGCCTGACTTTGCTGGTTGCTAAATGAAGGGGAAAATATACAAATGGGCAGGCACACGCACAGAGATGTTCTGCAGGGAACCTTTAAACACCCCTCTTCTCTGCTCTGGAAACACATTACCACTCTTCCCCTTTCACTTCCAGAAAAGTCCTAACTTTTATGACTTCAGTCAGGAATTACATTCTGAGACCAAACTGCTGAGTTCTCTCTGGTAAGGGGGGTGGCCGAATCTTCTCCATCATGCTGTGGATGCCCTGTTTTTGCTCTGTGCGCTTTCTAAAGGCGGGGTGTACCATTAAGAGGCTTGTCTGCAGACAGAAGGGCAATAATCTGACTGGAGCCAGTCAGTCCATGACCTCAAGTGCACCATTTGAAAACTACACCTCAAGCCTTGCCCTCATTCTTACTCCACCCTCTGCAGAGCAAGTCACACCACTCCAGTTTCATAACTCTGGGAGGCTACTCACCCACCCTGGTTATAGTGCTGTCAGCAGCTTTTGGGAGAGCCCAGTTAGACAGGGACTGCTTCAAGACAAAAACCTTTCTTTTGACTTTTCTTTTGATAATTTCTTTTAGTAATGCCTTGAGTGCTCTTTGCTGTTCACATTGCTCTTTCCTAGCTTGCCAGCACGTCTGAATGAGTTTGCGTGGTGTTTATAAAGAACAGCATTATGACTAACATACTTTCACAGGTCACAGAACAACTTATATCAATCCAGCTAATTAGCTCTTTTCTGTGGTATTTTGTTTTACATGGAATATTTATTCAGTTTTCTTATCTACTGGAATTTGTGATGCGCAGACAAAGGCATACCACAAAGCGATTCGTTAGGAAAACCGCAAGACACTGATCTTTATTTGTTCACAAAAACAGTCAAAATTAATTTATCCTAAGGGATAAAAGAGGCAGGGAGAGCAAACTGAAAGATAAAGATAAGGCAGTCTGAAAGAGACAGAGCAAGGCTTTGCCCAACATCTAGATCTGGCACCTCACCCTACAGACAGTCAGCTGAATTTTTCTACTTTCAGCCTCTTTTTTTGCATTTTAGGCTGACTCTTGTCCAGTTCCAACCAGCTCAGAGAAGCCAGAGCCTGCCTGGTGACACACCTCCTCCTGTCAGGTACATCTCTACCAGGTGGCTGGAGGGTTCTTTGCTGTGTCACATCCCCTCCAGGCTGGTGGCAGCGGGCTGGGAATCAGAGAGCATAACCCGTGGCAGGTCACCCAGCTGATGATTCTTTGCCCAAGGCAGGTCTCCTGCATCCCTGTCCTTCCTGGTACATGCTTTTCAAGCCTATCCTTAAAGGTCTCTACAGCTCACCAGGTAATCTAATTCAGGTTTCATTTTTCTCTGCCTTTAGAAAGTGAAGGGTACTTTTAGCTGCATATTTCTGGCTCCCGTTTATCTTATCTACCATGCAAATGGAGCATGGGGCATCCCTTCCCTCCCTTTAACTGTCTTTTATGTACTTGTGGGATCATGCTCCTCCTTCAGTCTTCCTTTTTCAGACTAAATTACCAGAGATGAGTCACTTTTCTTTGTAGGCCATTTCTCTAAAAGCTTTGATCATACCCTATATTCTCCTCTTGCTTCCTCCAGTACTTCAAACTGGAGTACTGTAGGAAACTACATCACCTGACCCCTGATTTAAAGATTTATGAATGCTAGGAGAAATAAAGAGGAAGATTTTACTAGTCCCAGACTTTCCTCAAAGTATTTTTTTTACCTTTCCTTGCAGACAGGACTTCTACTGCTTTTGAAAAACATTTTGCCAGAAGGACTGATGCTGTATCCAGATCTTGAAAATAAGACTTTATTATTTTGTTCTTCCCTTGATTTACCATTTATCTCAGTGGAATTTCCACCTGCTTCTTCCAGGTGCTGCCAACACAGATTCATAGGAGCACTATTAACTTTTAAAGTGCAAGTTAATGTCATTCTAAAAAGTCTCTTGTTTTCACCTTACTGCCATCAGCTGAAAAAACAAAGCAGCAGTCCTCTTTTCAGCAGCTCATTACATCTTATTAAAATACATGCCTGAAAAATAGGTAAATTAACTCCACAAATCTGCTGTGACAGTGTCCAGTCTCCTTCCTTCCTTCCTTCCTTCCTTCCTTCCTTCCTTCCTTCCTTCCTTCCTTCCTTCCTTCCTTCCCTGCCTCCCTGACTTACTAATATTTTTTCCTTTACAATAGCTCAATGAGGAAAATTAATGCCCCAGACTTATAATGAAGCATATCTTTTCTATTAAACCTAAATGTTTTCAGGTAACCTTACTTTCTTTCACTTCTCTCCCTTACAGACAGATATTGCCTGTGTGAGACAGCAGGACATTTACAAAAAACCTTGTGTGTCTCTGGTTTGCAAAAGACAAACAAGAACCACTGATTCCCTAAGCAGCATTTCTGATAAGAGGAGCTGATGAAGTGAAATGCAGATGGAATAAAAGACTCCCATCTGCTTTCCTGTTTTAATTTTTGTGATAAATTCAGAGAGCCTATATCTCTCATTTACGCATAAACACACTCATGAATCTTCGCTGCAGGACAAATGGGGAGTACATGAGCATTATTAATTTGATAAAAAACCCAAAACAAAACATGAAAAAAAATTCTTGTATTATTTTTGAAGGGACCTTTATCTTTTGATTGAACTTCAAACAGAGCTAATGCCAAGTAACCCAACCTTAATTTACCATGAAAGACACTAATATCCAGTCCTTCACAGAAATGATCCACAATCAGCATTCCCTGCAGGATCTTTGCCACAGTCAGTGGAGATTTTTTGTTGCTGCTTCCTACTTCTGAATATGCTTTACAATCAATTATTCATCCCGTGTCCTCTACCTCCAGAGCCTTTCATCATACCTCTGAAAAGGGAATCAGGATAAAAACCATAATTGCTGCAATTTCATTAATTTATAACTGTCATTCCCTTCTTGTGACGTGACCAAAAGAGCACTTCACTCATCACTGGATTGCTCAGACCATTTGTAACATCTAAAAAATTATTGCTACCTAACAGTTGCTCTGTTAAGTTCAAGTTGACCAGGAAAAGGGAAAAAACGCTGAGGGAGACTAATGGGTTTAGTCCCAGCACTGGTGCAAAAGCTGCCAGGGGACACTTTTGGTCATGCTCTTGTCCAGCTTCCCACCTGTACTGGAACTGAATTCAGCTCTGGTCTGAGCTAGGAACCTTCCTCTGGGAATTTCTGGGATTTGGGGAGCAGGGAATCAGCTCTCCACAACTGAAGCATGACAGATCTGTTTGATCTGCCTTTATCCCCATCACTGCCTGTGCTCTGGTTTGCATAACTGCGTGGTTACCTCCCAGCTATAAAAAAGAGGAAGCCTTCTCGTGGAATGAAATATTATGAAGAATGTTCTGCCTTCTATTTCTAAATATTTCAATCTTAACATTTCAAAATTATACAGATAATTTTTTTTAAATGACTGAAGTTTAGTATACTGAGATAATTTGGCCAGAAGGTAACATTTGGACCAAATTTTATGAAAAACAGAAGGAAAAAATGTATATATTTCTGTAGTTTTAAAGCTAAGGAATTATTTGATACAAGAATAGGGAATCTTTGACAGTTACACCAATTTCCCTACTAAAGGGAGAAAAAGACAGCAACTGAGAGCCACTCTCTGCAAGCTCCTTGTGCAGTGGTACCCAGCAAAGTGCCAGCTGAGGATGAGTAAGAAATCTAGAGCTGGGGGGAGCGCCAAATATGAGCTCAGCTGAGGGGAAACAAAATATCTCCCTCTGCAACACAGCAAGAGCCCCTTACGGCTTTTCATCTTCAGCTCCCGTGTCCCCACCATGACAGACCAAAGTGCACAATCTTTGCTCGGATGGCAAATTCAGCAGCTCCTCTCTCAGGCTGTTCTCTTTGCCTTGTCCAGTGCACAAAGGTCTGCCCTGGCCACTGCTGTGGTGACAAGATGAGGACACGAGGCTCGGGCTTGCCGTGCTGTTTAAACTCCAGCTTTAATTGTATCTGGTGGCTGAGATGCACGTTGCTCTTAAAAACTGCAATCAGAGGGTTTGGCTGCCCAAACAGGAGCTGCAGAAGCCTGCTGACAGTTTCATCTCGTGACAGCAGCTGGTTTCAAAGCAGTTTAGTCACTGCTGTTGAGAATATTAATTAAGGATTCACTCTTTCTGCCTGCAGATCACAAAGGTTTACTGGCAGTCCCACCTAAACAAACCAGGCTGGTTTAGCCATCCAGCCCCAGCAGTTTCCCAATGTCCTCTGGACCCCATTTACCACCAGCTTCTCTTCTGCAGCAAGTTGCAGAAAGGAACACGACTCTTTTAAGGCTGGATTTAGCCAAGAAAACTACGCTGAGGAAGAGCTACATCATACTTTAACTGGGATTTCCATCCAGTTCTAATTAGGCCGCATAAAAATGTCTCCAAACATATTTAACTTGTATGCAGTGGCATAACATTCAAGGCTTAAAATTTTAATTTATGGGTTTGGGTGGGTGCCTGATACTTCTAATGTTTAATGAATCTGTCCTCACTTGGCAATTTGCCATTGGTGATCACAGGGTTTGTGTATGCCCCTAGGTATTTATATCTGTAAAATTGATAGTGTGTGAAATGCCTTATATTTGACAAAACATGGCTGTTTTATTTTCTTCTGAAATGACATAATTACTCCTGCAGGATATGTGGTCAGTTGAAGAGTTGCAATTTTTCATATTAAAGAGTTCAATATATTATTCCTGACAGGCAATGTTTTATTTTTGTGAAGGATTCAGAGTCTGTTTAGTTAGAAGCTGCATTTTGTTTAAGTCTCACTGGAAAGCTCTCTGGGACAGGGGCTATCTTTGTGTTGTAGCACAATTGAAACAATAACTTTAAAAACCTCTGTAAAATGGGATTTTCCATTAATTGTGCAGATGGTGGTTTGCTAAAAATACACACAGAAATTAAAGTGGCACAAAAGCTAGCAAGAGTAAACACACACAAAAAAATGTCTTAGTCTAACTCCAGAAAGAAAGGAACAACAAAAACCTCATGGATGTTAATAAAAAAAAAAAGAAAAGGAAAATCCTTTGTTATTTAAGCCGGACTTCTAAAATATCTTTATTTTTTCCTTTCAAATACCACCAATGACATATTTAAATAAAATTTCCACTCCCTTGCCAATAATGACTGAAAAACTCCAGTGCTAAAAAAAGACAGGAAAACAAAATCAGGAAGGCAATCCTATATGAAAATAAAACCAACCTAAAGCCCACTGGATACAGTCTGAGGGTTCAGCACTGGTACAACAATAAGTCTTTTGAAGGTCTCCCATTCAGCTACAGTTTAATAATTTTCCATATTACAAGAAAAATGATGGTGTTGTCAACCCCTCTGAACTGCTCTGGCTTTTGTAGAAGTGCCGTCCTAAAAATTCAAAGCACCTCCACTTTGAGGATCTGCCCAGGTCCATCCAGCTCTAAAGTAAACTTGCTCTGTCCCTTCTAACACAGTTGCATCAATAAATCCAGCAAATCCAAGAGTTATTTCTGTGTCACCTAAAGCCTCCCTCGTACCCTCCAAGAAAGGAAACAATAATTTAAGAACCCTCCTTTCAGAAATTGCATCTACCAAGGCTATTTTTTCATAGTAGTGTCCAACCCTGCCCCAGGACTAGGCTGGAAAAAAACAGCAGGTGAAAGGGCTGGTGTGTTTTGATGCTAATGTGGAGCAACAGTGGCCAAAGAGCTCTTCTGAGTGTCCACATGCCTGTCATTTGTGCTATGCTGAATATCTTAGCAGAAAATCATAGGTAATGTCCCTCCCTTGTCTTCTTCAGAGGGTCAGGAAAGGTCTGATAAATCCAACATTTAGAGCTCCTTTTTCTAAGAGCTCTGTTTGCCTTTCTCTCTGATGCTCCACTTCCTGAGCATGACAGAGCCCTGGATATTTTTAACAGCTTTTTTTCTCCTACATCTTCCTTCTCCTCCCCAGCTCCTGTTCTGCAGAGGTCCTCCCTCTGGCTGAAGGGTGTTCACATTTACTCAGAGCCCAGGAGTCCTTCTGGGAGGTCAGTTTGGGAACCACTGCTGTCTGATGGGAAACTCCAGTGAGGAAAAAACTCCCTGGGCTCACACCCTGGCATAGGAGTTTCTGTACAGAAACCAGGCAACACCTGTCAGTTCAGATCAGGGGGGATAACACGTTTTCCTGTGGAGTAGAGTTTTTGTGGAGGATGTTTGGTTTGTTAAGATGGAGAGAGAAACTTCTGAAAAATCCAGGCAAGCTTTTTGGCCAGCTTGTTTTCCTATTTATTGGAGGCTGTTTGCTGCTGTTCTTCTCCTGGCCTAACCTGCTGCATCATTTGATATCTCTACTCTTAGACATATTGTTCTTAAATTTCTGTTCATAAGTTTTCACTTTTTGCTATGACCTGCAGCAATTTTACCTCCCAAAAATTGGTTTCTTTCCCTGATGCAAACCTGTGGGCTCCACTCTAACTTTGGCCTCCTTTGAAAGTTTCTTTATGTCAACCTTAAATGTGGTTGTGGCCCCAGATCACAGTTTATCCTTGGAACTCTCTGGCTCAGAATGCCTGAAATGAAGGTTGTGACTTTAACTCATAATATCTGCCCACTGAAGTCGATATTCTGAATTAATCTGGCCTCTTTACCCATGATCTCCTTTCTTACAAGGGATCAAATACCTGAGTTAATCATCACAGAAGTGATGGAGATATTTTTGCCTGACAGCTGTAACTTATTTCTTTGGCCCACTGGGCCAGTTCAGTCACCTGGGCAGAAGAGTGACCCATTTTGGCCCTGCAGATGAGATGCAGAAATTGTAGAACATTTTCAGCCTCTGAGAGAGTTTGACATCTTGAGCAGAGCTCAGAGACACCAATAACACACACAGAAGGGGAAAACTGCCGGTGTTTCTGTCTGTTTCTGTTCATTTAATAAATGATTTAAAACACCAAGGCATTTTTTTCAGATCAAATTTTCACTTAAATAATTATGTGCAAGAAGAAAATAAGAGAAATAAAGTCTATAAACAGACATGCCTGGCATTAGAGCTTGAAAGAATCCCTCAGTATGTTCCCAAAATCACAAGCAGGAAAAAGCCACACACATGTGTGTGGGGACACACACAAATTTCTTCAGGCTCCAACTCTCACACACATTTGTTTGAGGTTTTAGGGGGTCTCAGAAAATGCTACAAAACCAAATGAGATTACATCAAGGAGATTCACATTTTTGAGATACTGTTTTCCTAAATGATATATTATCTTTATGAGTCAAGATGCTTTCCATCCCCAGGATCCATTGGGTGGGGTCAATGGAGGGGGGAGGAAGGGAAAGGCAAAAAAGAGCAAAGGCGGTGAAGACTTCAGTATTACTCATTTAGTTTGATTAACTGAGTGATACTTCTGTTATGATGTACATTGATACATATTTCTGTGCAAGTTAGACCAAGAAAAGAACACTGGATAAGGATTATTTATTAAATTCTACTGTAATGTTTGTGTCTCTCATTAAATCCTCTGACATAACCAGTGTTCCTGGAATATTTCAGTTTAGTAAAGAGTTTCACTGCTGAGCACAGCTTTTTTTTTTCCCTCCTCTTTTTTCTCTTCCCTCCCCCCTCTTTCTCGTTGAGTCTGAGGCTAGGATAAAACCTCAGTGATTAGCTTCGTTGCCGGCAACAAGCCTGATTCTTTAATGTAGCTGCTCTGCTCCTCAGCTTTGTTTTCATTATTATTTGCATTGTGCAGCAGATGACTAAGAGATAGTCAAAAGATCAAAGGTTTCCTTTGATGGTTTCTATCACGGATCCCTGCTGTATTAAAAAGGATCTCAGGTCAGGACATTCTTGTTCACACGCAGATCTGAACAAGGGGCTGCACGGGGTGATCAAACTGGATGAAGGCTGAACACATCCATCAAAGGGCTGCCCACATTGGCCCAAACAGAAGAGGAGGTTCTACCTCCACAACCATGACATTAACTAGTGACAGATGTCTCCCTGTGGCTGCTGCTTTGATGTGTCAGCGCTAAGGAGAAGCAGAGAACACGGAGGGGTTGTGCTTTCCACATTACTCTAGAACCATTTTATACAGTAAAATAAAATAAAATAAAATAAAATAAAATAAAATAAAATAAAATAAAATAAAATAAAATAAAATAAAATAAAATAAAATAGTTAATGAGCTATTTCTGATATCAAAGGGTTCTTCACAGAAGAACACAGACAAACCCAGCTAGCAGACCCAAGCCATGCCTGTTTCAGGTCTTTCTCACACATTGTATTTAATCTTGCAAACATTTAGTAAACAACAACTGAGTCACTGCAGCCCTTCTGTGAAGTGAAGCATCTTTGTGCACAGAAGGGAGAAGGGAATACTGAGACCAAAACCAAGACTTAGTCTCTGAAAGCTGCACTAGTGCAGATTGGCCACATCCACATTTCAAACTCGTGGGTGCAGGCTAAAATGATTTTGGGTGTTTTTTTGTGCTTGTGAGTGAGGGTGGTGACATTTTTATGCCATTTTGTATATATCAGGTGAAGTCTGCCTTTGCAATTTTGCCAGAGCCCCTGCTCTGAGCTTGCTCCTGGGTTTCCCACCACACCAGTCATGGTGCCATTCTCCTGCCCTGAAGAGACATTTATTTACTTGGAAGGGGTGTCCAAACAACCTACACCCATTTCCTGAGTAAAACAGAAAAAAAGCAATGACAAACCCCCACTTCTTATGCCAGGCAATTTTTGTTTACATTAGGACTCTTGCCAGGGTAAATGCTGTCATGTCTCTAAAGAATATTAATCTACCATTAAAAGATTTCAGTGTAGACTTGCCCTAAACTTCACAGACATCTCCAGCTGTCAATGACTGCAATAGCAGCTCAGTTGCACCTCAAGGGGGAGGATTCAGCTCTGAAAATGTCATGTGAAGAGAGGTTTCTAACCCAAAGTAAGTATTGAAGCCACCTGCCTCACGTCAGCAGTGAGCTCAGGGCACTTCCATGGCTCCCACAGAATTCCCACCAAGCATTTCATTCTGTCTAGCCCCCCATCTGTGTCATGATGCTGCAAGAGAGATTTCTCCTGGATGTTTAGGCATCAAAAATTAAGCAAAATGAATATCACCATAACAACACACTTTCTGCTGTGTGGCTGATGCCAGAGCTGGGATTTTGGAAGGAATCTTGGCTAGTGGTTTTGAATTCCTTCAGCAGCTCTGACTCAGATCATCCTCGATTGGTCTCTTTATTAGGAATCTGCTGGGCTGATTTCACATTTCAAACAGGATCCATCTTTGACATGGCTTCTTTCAGTTGGTTTCCATTCTGTGCTTTGAAAAAACAACCCCCAAACCAACCCATCCCTGATACCCTCCTTGATGCAGTCACTGATGCAAAACTAGAAGGACATGAAAAATGGGAAATTTAAATGAAAAGCCCATGGCTGAGAGCTCTGCAGCAGTTTGTGTAAGATGGTGTGCATCCTTAAAAGAAGGAAAAAGGAGCCTTCTCCATTTGTCATCAGAGCAGCTTCTCCCCCTGAGCAAGGAGGATACAAACTGGCAGGAACCTCATGATCTGAGTGTGCTTATGAAGCAATGGGAAAATTCCAATTTTGGTCTTAGTTTAAGGGAGCCTTTCTAGTAATAACCATATTACCTCTAATAGCTCCAGAGTTACTTGATTTAAATTCCATAAACTTGACAGATTTAAGCCCAGATTTTAGCTGTCCTCCTCTTCTCTGCTGAGAAATTACCTGACATCATAACACGGTTTTTGTCTCTTCTCAGAACATCAAATATCCAATTGCAGTAACAGAGGGTTATTTCTCTGTCAGTTCAGTCTTTAGCTGGTGCAGAAATAGAGGGGATCCTGTCATGTTAGGCTTGATACACTGCCTTGTCTTCCAAAGCCGCCACTTTTTTTCATGATAGTTATGAATCATATTTTGAAACACTTCACAGTGGTGAATATTTATGCTACAGTTTTAGTGGTGGTAGTGTGACTACCTGTAAAGTGGAAAACCCCTCAGAACTTGGTCTTGATGGTGTGTTTTTAAAGCAGAGTTTGTTGTAGTGCTATTTAATGTCTTGTCTAAAACAGGACCATTTGCTTAATGATTAAATCTACTGGAAATTTTTCAATCACTATTCCCTCTTTGCTGATGATTAGGGAAAGCAGGAAGGCCTGTGTGCAGGATTCTGGTGCAGCATTCTCATGAGCTGCTCTTTTTGTTGTTGAATGTAGGTGCCAGAGTTACACTGCTGCTTGCAGAGAGAATGCCTGGCAAAAACATGAGGGCAAAAGCACATTTGTGTATGCACAGGCCATATCCCAGCCTGTCAACGACTTGAAATAACATGCAAATAGGTGCCAGTACATCTATCATTCTGTTTATTGTCTTTACTCACTTTCAGTTTGACTTCTCATACAATTCTGGCTCTAAGCAGTTGATAAACACCATTGGACTACTGGATTTTGTTTCCCACCAACATCACGTCTTTATCTTTTGGAAAGGTTGATGAAATACAAACAGTATAAGAAAAACTTAGCTGGCAAGGGGCTCTGTGTCCTGCTCCACCACAGCAATGTACTGTGGTTGCTTTGTATCTGTGGCATAGTTTGTTTGAGTGACACTCTGACAAATGGTCTTTTTAGCACTGAAACTTAAACAAGGAGTGGATTGAGTAAAATCACAACCTGGACTGACTCAAAATGACATATCAGGAACATTTTTCAGTGGTCAGTTTCCTGATGGTTGAATTAACTGCAGTTTTATCTTGCTCTGTATTGGCTGCTTTACCTCACTTTCACCAAATTGCTTTCTTATCGTCACAAACACCACTGAATTACTGTAAACTGCCAAAGTGGCAGAGCCCTGCTCTCCAGCCCAGGGGTGCAATCACTGCATCTCCCTCTCCCAGTTGCCCATTGTATTTGAAATCATCTCAACACAAACAAGCCAACAGAAGAACATTGCCCAAACTGTCACACACAGTAACAGTTCTATTGTCATACGCCTGGACAGGAATTTCATGGGCAAATGTGTGCCAGACAAATACACGACAGAAAAGCAGCTCAAGCTCCTCTCAGGTTGGGTTATAAAAATAACCACCTTTCCATGCATTTCTTTTCATTTTATAGTTGCCAAGATGACATCCAAAGGAGGCTGAAGGAAAGGCACTGAGACTGGCATGGATGGGTTGCAATTCCCTCTTCTGAGGGTGAGAAATCTCACTGAGGAGAGGTGTGAGAGGCCAAGATTTAATATTCCGCAAGTTAGGCATGAACTGTATATATTAATAATTTTTTATTTCAAAGGAAGTACAAGGCACCAAAGATGCACCGAAATTCAAGATGCACTGAAAGATTTCACTGATCAACGTTAGGGGAAAAAGCCCCTAAAAATCAGAATGAGGAGCCCAAAGTCAGCCCTGCAGCTTCTAAGAAGTGCAAGGAAAAGTCTGATTTTTGAAAGTCTGAAGTTGTTAACCTTTCCTCCTTAACATCTTTATGGAAGGAAGCGGGGTCCTTCTGCTCAGGAGAGAGAAAAACAATGTCTAAATTTTATCTTGTTTTCAGTAGCTAAGAGCCACTACTGCACTCACTTTGTGACCAGTGCATGTCACTGGGTCACAAGAACTAAACCCATTTGCAACTGCTGGAACACAGAGAGAGACAGAGGTCAGTCAAGGCAAAAGTGGTCTCTGGGATCTGATCCCACCTGAGCCCATCAAAACCTTCCTTTGAAAATGCCAGGTTTTCCCAAATTTTCCCTTTCAAAGGCAAAGCAAGAGCCATAAAGAGCAACTAGAAGACAAAATTTTCATGTTGATTGGAAGGTTCCAGATTTTAGGAAATGGCAGTTTGTGTCCCCAGCTTCAATTCATTTTCATTTCACTCAGCTCTAGCTGAAACACCATTTCTGCCCCTTTCCTTTGTTGCAGAAGATCAGAGCCAAGAGGAAAACATGTGTCCAGCAGGAAAAGATCCATTTTGCTTCTGTCAATAATACATTGGGAGCTGTCAGGAATGTCTGAGCAGGTGTGTGTGGGTATGATTGGTAAGCAGCTTACAAGCAGCTATCATTAAATGTGTAATAACAGCACAGTGCCAGCAAAATGAGACAACTAGAGCAGTCAGGGGTACAGGATTTATAGACTACTGCTCTATGCACCATCCTTAACTCTGCTTTGTACGTTGGCTCTCCAACAATCTCGTGTTTGTAATGCCTGTTCTGTCATATGGCGTCCACATTTTCCTGGGGTCTGAAAATACAAAGTCATCTTTGTATAAGCACACAATTTACCTGCTCTGGTTCAAGGAGGTTTAATATGATTTTTGAAGACTGTTTTCTTTATGAGGCTTTCTGAGCTGCTCCTTATCATCCTTTGAGATACAGAGAAAAAAGTTAGTATTTCCTTATCATGTGATTTTAGGATTCTGGCACTTTGTTGAGTTTTTTTCCCTTTCAAAAGAGGACAAGCAATAAGCTAAGAAAGTCATCATAGTTTTATATCTATTCAAATCTATTTTCTTTCATTGAAGTGTCATCTTTGTTGGAGGAGCCTCTGCCCCTCTCTAGTGAGGTTTGCACAGAGAAATCAGTGACAGTGACCACGATATTGTTTTCAAAGGGGACCTAAATGCAAAATAAAGTTCATGCTACGAGAGTTAAAAAGCAAAAAGAAAAAAAAGGAAAAGGCATGATCCAGCTACCCAAGTGACAGCACACTGGGGAGAGTATCTTCAGAAAGCTTCTCAGATATACTCAGTGGGGGTCAAACCACTATAGCCACCTGAATTATTTAATGTGACAGAAACTGGGCTGGATGCAGAACAAAGACAAATGCTTGGGCCTTGCTGTAGGTCATTCCTGAAATAACCATGGGTCATACACCTTGCAAACTGAAAGAGTGACTGCTGGTCATTAGAAAGGGTAGAAATAGTGGTACTGTACAATATTTAGGCTCCAGTAACGTGAAAGGGAATTTTTAATTCTTCTCTTTTTCCTTTGCCCTTGTGCAAAGCTGCATGCCCGGATGGGGTGTAGACAGGGTGGAAGATTAAAAACAATGAGCAATCTATAGCAGTTAATCTGCCCGACTGGGAGGGCCTCAGGCTGTGCTGGACAGTTGGGATTCATGTCAGCTGTCTGGTTTAGGGTTGCAGCAGGACCACAAAAGGTTGCCTGATGGGAAGTGTGTGCACTGAAGGCTCACCACAGCAACGCAGATGGGGCTGCAGGGCTGTGCAGACTGGCTCCAGGCAGAGCCAGGAGAGAGACAGCACGTGAAAAACCATGTGGGTTTCTGCAGAAAGCAACACAGCTCCAGGGATCCCAACTGTTCAAATGATTTCTGCATTATTGCAATGGCTGAAGGAGTATTTTGGGACTTGTAACACCCACTGCTGGGACACTCATCTCAGGTTCTGGGTAAAACTCTCCCTAAAATAAAGGACCATGCTAATCCATATCACTTGGACCTGCCCATCTGCCTCTGACAACCAGAATCTTCAGAGATATTCTTTGGATATACGCAGAGTTGTCAGGTTAAGTCCCTTAAAAACAGCTTTTGTGAAGGGAAAAGGAGAAGATCCTGCAGGTCCTAAGAGGATAGCTGTGTTTTGGGCACAAGTTCCAAGCATCAGAAAAGTTTATTTTCTCAATTCTGCCTGTGTGGCAGCCTCCAGTTTAACCACATCTCTGGCAGCTCTAGATAATGTATGAGATCATACCCATCCCTTGGATAGTACAGCTGGGCTCTCTGGACAGGAATACAGTGATAATTCATGTCTTTGACACCAAAAAATGCCTATGTGCATTATTAGCTGAAATATGCCCCATGGAACTCTGTCTTCATGGCATTTCTTTGGCCTATGTTTTATTATAAATTCATAGACTTTTGTGGTTTCAGAGCATTTTTTTTAAGATGGCTCTTACAATTGTCTTCAGAATCATAGCTAATTATTTCCCTCATTTCCCAAATAAAATAGCCTGTGATTTATCTACACTTTCAGAAAGAGCCAGGGAAAAAAAATTGCTGGAATAAATTAAAAAATGGTACAGTGAGATTATTACTTCCGTTCATCCATCCAGAACATCCTGAGAGGATGACTAAAGGTCTTGGTAGTCCATTAATTTAAAGTACTGTCAACTTTCTCAGTGCAAACATATATATGAATACAGAAAAGAAAAAAAAAAGTAGACAGAAAGATGAGTGAATCACTTCTTGCAGATACCTTAAGGTAAGGGTGGGATTTTGTGCTGGGGCAGTATTTTATCTGCTTGTAAGGGTCCCTGAAGGGTGAACTCATACACAGCTGCACAGCTTGCTGGATTTTCAGCAATATATGCTTCAGAAATCAGTAAAGGAAAAACTGATTCCTCAGCCTTACTGTAGACCACAAACCAAAGCAAAATCAACTCAAAGGGCTCAAAAGGTTCTACCCAGGGTTTTTAAAACACTGGGAATATTTTCATATTCATAGAGGTTGTAGGCATCTACCTAGTGACTTTCTGGTTAAATGAACTATTCCATAGAAATATCCCAGTTTAAAACTTAAAATGCCAGCCAAATGTGATGTGACCAACCTAATTTTAAAGTCCGTTTGTAATAACCCTGCAATTAATCAATTAGTTTTTTAATTAAGAAATGAACTTAAAAGTACTGATTTATAAGCACTCTAGCTCACAGCCAACACATTTTCATTTTGTTTGCCTGGATTTACACCAGAGGTCAATTAGTCCTGATGAGATTAAAGTCTTGGTAATTTTGAGAAACAGCATCTCTATAAGATCATGCAGTTTAGCTTTAATGCATCTTAATCCACTTTCATACCTCTAGTTAATTTGCATTCATTTTCCTCAGGGTCTGTGTAGGTAAACACCAAACACAATTTTAGAAGTATTTAGGCAGGATCCCTGATTTATCCCTGTTTTCCTGGCAGGAGTGTGTGTGGGTGACACAGGATCAGAGCCCTCACTCTCCACTCGGGAGAAAGGCAGGGGAGGCTCTGTGTCTGCTCTTGGCAGAGAAGAGGAGCTGTGTTTTCACTGTCCTGCCTTTTATTAGCAACTGGCATTTTTTTCTCCTTGCAGCTGAAGCCCCTAACAAAAGGCAAAGAATAAAATTAGACAAAAAAGCATCTGCTCTAAATGGAATTGGGCCAGTCCAGTCAAGTTTAAAGACTCTGAATCATTTGGGGGTATAAGACTGGCAATTTACTAATGACTACAACTTATTAAAAAGGCATGAAAAGCTCCCTAATTACATATTTGGATGCTAAGTAGCCATTCTCAGCTTCACAGACAGCATGACTTTCCCTTCCAGTCTTGTCCCAGACCACACATTAAAAAGAAAACAGGCATCATAAAGGCTCAGGCGTTTTAGATGCTAGAAACTAAGTTATTGTAAAGACTTAACCAGACTTTCACTTGAGTCTTTAGGCTACTCTCTTCTTCTAACTCTTATTGAAGGCTGAAAAATTTCGGTCATCTCATAACGTATGCATTTATAAATAAATTACCATATGTCCCAAATTTTTGAAAAACAACACAACACATAATCCAAACCACCTTGTTTTTTCTCTACTCTACCAGGCTAATTTCACTGGATCATTAGTTTTAAACATCTATTACACTATAAACAAATCCTGAAAAGCTTATGGACACAAAGTCAGACATTCAAAAGATTGGAAGTGCCAGATTTAGTGCAAAAGTTCTGTGGGGCTCAGCACAGGGAAATCTATTTACAGTTCCTATTATACAAATTGCTCAGTGCCTTTATTTGCTGCATAGCATCCAAAGCCAGCATTAAATATAAAATTGTTCATTTCCTGATGAGTGTTTTGTTTTGTTTTAATAATGTATTGACCTAGAGTTGGAATGCCCCACAAACATTCTTGAGTTTATCTGCAAAAGACACCCTCTAAACACTCTCTATGAGTGTTGTTATCCCAGTTTTCCAGGATTCACCCTTTTCCCTCTCTGGCCACGAAGCAAAGCCACTTTTCTGGACACGATGGGCTCTGTGTGTGGTGCTGCACGAGGCTGTACATCACACAAAGTCCAGCCTGTGCTGGCTTTGCAGGGTGTGACAAACCCCCTGCTCAGCAGAGGTGCAAACCTGCATTTTTGGACAGGGTTTTTTATTCCCACCCCAGGCAGAAGCAGAGGGACCCTCCATGCAGGACACCTGTTTTCCCTGTTTTACAGGAAAGGAAAT
Source organism: Passer montanus (assembly GCF_014805655.1). Classification (NCBI taxonomy): domain Eukaryota; kingdom Metazoa; phylum Chordata; class Aves; order Passeriformes; family Passeridae; genus Passer; species Passer montanus. Next base: position 6,659,353 of record NW_024366592.1, read on the forward strand.
GAGTGCAGAGGGTAACACTACTGTCAGACAAGGAGAACCTATTCAGTGTGTTGCTGCTGGCTGCAAAATCTGAAATCCCAAAGCTCCCTACAAAGCAAGCACACAGTGACAATCAATGGCTGTCTCTGCAATAAACATTTAAATACAATGTTTGTGTAAAACCCAGCAAAACAAAGCTGATCCTATATTTTTATATCAACAGCTCTACAGCTGTGTGAGTACTTAAACCTATTTCTTTTACAAAACAACAGTCAGGTAAGAGTAATTCTTCTGAAAGCTGCTAATCCCCTATGTAACATTCATGTAAGTCTTGTTCTGCTCTTTGGAGGGACTTATGCAGACAGGTGTCTAATCATTCCTGTGAGCAGCGCCCAAATCACAACCAGCATTTCACCACAAAATGCTGTGTATGAAACACAGCATCTCCTCTAGGAGCTGAAAAATGGTGGGTTTTTTTTGAAACAACAGAGTAGTGAGTGCCTAAATTACCTATAGTCCAGAAGAACTCAGTTCTCCTGCCAGTGCAATTCCATTTCTAAAGAGGGTGACACTGACAAGGCTCTTTGCTGCTGCATCACTCACTTTTCAAGCCTCACAACAAATGCAGAGCCAGGCACACTTAAATCCTGAGATGAGGTTGCAAGTGCAATTTGAACCATGGTGGCTGCACCTTACTTCATTTATAGGAAAGAAGGACTGGCAAGGAGTTTCTGAGGAAGTGAGTTTTTCCTTGAAACAGCAGTGGCCATATTATATTTAAAAAAAATAGAGAAAAGTAATACAATATTGAGTAATACAATATATTACACAAAAAGTAATATAAATAATAATATAAAAGTAATACAATATATTACACAAAAATAAAACCCTATGTAGCTTTTCCCACAGAGACAACTTCAGAGCTGGAAAAAGAAGGGTAAGTGGCAGGTGGTGCTCCTATCTTTGTCACAAAAGCAGTCACTGAAGTTGAAGCATTTTGCACAGCCCCAGAAAATCCAGATCATGTCAGTCATGGAATTCACGTGACACAGAGGTGGAGCAATGAAATGGGGCTGAGTTCCAGCTTCGTGCCTCGGAGTAGAGAGGGAAGAAATAAAAAAGCCAAAGTCATTCACATATGGCCAGGCACAATCTGAAGACCACACTCGTCTTCTGGAGCACTCTTCAATAAACTTGAACAAAAGCCATGTACTATTAAACCAACAGAGACATAAACACCAGGTTCTCTGTCAGCTGATAGGAGGACAATGGAGAAATAATAGTACAACTCACAAGTGTTGGAGGGAAAAAGGCTAAAGATTATAAAGGTATTTTTATTCTTGGCTGACACTTCTATCAACCCAAGCCAAAAATCACAAGAAAAAGAATAGCTGCTTTCCTTTATCCACATAAAAGGATTCTGTGCTGAGCAGCACTTAAGAAAAACGATCAGATTGTGATTATATAACCCTAGCATGAACTTGGTGACCAGTATAGTCATGTCAAATTAGGATGCATTATTCAAGCAGCAGGGAAGGATGAAAGTGTTTACCATCAGATATAAACCCCCTGCATTTCCTTTTCTTCGAACCTGTTCTCTTCTTTTTCCTTTGCTGGCTATGTTGGTGGGCTGGCTCACTCACTATACCAGCTCTTCTTCAAAAACACAGAAATTATCAGTAACAGATGCTGATGGTAACTGAAAAGAAAAAGAAAGACATCCACTTATTATTTTTCCCCTCTGCCTTTACCAGAAGCTTCCATCTTCTCCCCCTCGTTTGTTTCTTGCTCCTCTTGTCTCCAGACCCTTGCCTATTCTTTCTTCTTTTCCTTCAGACCAGGGTGCCTATTCTGATTTTTTTTATTTTTTTTGCTGGGGCCCCTTCACCTGACCCCATTCTCACTTTCTTTGTCATCTTGTCTTTAACTTCTTTTCATAAAAAGACGTTGGATTCTGCCCATCAATGTCTAGACCACAACTTGTCACTTTTCTTTTTTTTTAATCAGATTTAAAAAAATGAAAAGGCAACAAAATGAAAGGAATAAATACTGCATGGAGAAGATGAGGCTGAAGCAGCCACAAGAAATGTGAATTCTTAAATGCATTTTACTTGTGTCTAATTGTTATAATGCAAAATAAAGTTATATTACTCAGGTGTATTTAGTGCACAGTCATTCTTACTGTCTGAAAATTCCCAACCATATCACAACTGCAGTAAGTTTAAATTTTTTGACCTCTTCACAGCTTTGAAAGTCATCAAAAACCAAATTTAATTGCCCAAGTCTCACAAAACCAGAGTGCCAAAGCCAGGGTTGGTATTACTAAACTGACCACCACAGAACTTGTTCACACTACAGATTAATTTAATTTATGTAGCTTCTCCTCTCCATCTGGAGGTCACAGTAAAGACTTTGGAAAATACAGTTAAATATTTTCAACAAAATTTAATTCCTCTATCAAGTCAGTGTAGACTGTCTCATTCCTTTTCTCAACCAGTCATCAACAATAAAGCATAGAAGAGAGAGTTGATGCCTTGATACCATGGAGCTACATGTGGACATTCAAACACATACAGAGAGAAAAATTCCTTTTCACTCTTTTTTTTTTTTCTTTTTATAAGAACTTGTCAGTAGAAATGGGTCAAGCCTTGGGTAAATGTGTTATTCCACTAACAAGACTGCTTGATTCTAAATGTGCAATAAAAGACTTTCCATAGCACAGACCAGGTCCCTGGATGCTTCTGAAAGATTCACTGGCTTACCACTCATATATGATAGAAGTCATGTAAAAAAAATGCATTCCTCTTGAGGACAAACAGTGTGGTGAACTGGTGACCATCATTACCAGAGACATGAAGCCATGGTCCTGTTAAGAATATTGCAGTATAACCTTAGCTTTTCACTGGAAATAATCTTGCTCTTTACACTAATCCATCCAGAAATCAGAACCACCAGAAGAGAAGACTGTTGCTGGGATGAAATAGAATTAATTCTTCCCCTCATCTGCACCAATTCTGGCAGTTCCCTGAGGGCCTGGCTTCTCCCTCTGCTCTCTCAAAGGCAAGAAATGGCTGCTTTGGGGGACAAATTTAAGCATGCAGCTTAGGTTCCTGCTGTACGTCACTCTGGGAAGGGGCATCCACCTCCCTCCTTGGGCTCTGGAAGGGCTCTCAGTTCCTCACTCCACACACCCTCTGTGCCATAGCCTCATCACCCTCACAGTGGAGAATTTCTCCCCAACTTCTCATGCTAACCTACTCTCCTTCAGTTTGGGCCATTTCACCTGGTCCCATTTGGATACTGGAAGGCTGCTAGAAGAAAAGGAAATGCCGGAATATTTAATATTCCAGTGCACCCTGCTCTTTGGAGCATCAGCAGTAGAAACTCTTCTTCAGTCTGGAAGCTGCCTGTCATCTGCTTGGAAGACATTTCTCCTCCCTGCATGCTTTTGGGATGTTTCTTATTGATTCCACAGCAGGTCTTTGTGCAGCCAGCAGCATACATGACACTTGTGCAGCAGCTGGTCTTTCAGAGGGAAAGCACAGCCCAGGACAGACAGAACCAGTGCAGCTTCAAGGAAAGAGCCTGAGCATTTCTGGCTGCAGAAGTAGCCCCTTATTGGCCAGGTCTAAAGGAAACCTTATCCCTTCCCTTTCTTCCCTTCCTTCTCTCTCCTTTCTTCTCTATCTTCTCACTCTTTCTCTCTTTCTCTTTTTTTTGTGCTTGTGTGCTTTTCTTGGCACCCCCTGACATTCCAGCTGAGCAGCACCTCACTGAGGTATTACCTGATTACACTGAGCACTTTCACATGTGGAATTTTGCACACCCAGTGTTCAGCCAGTGACAGTAACAAATAGGGTATTAATTAACACCACAGTGATTAAAGACTCGGGATCTCGACATCTGTAATGAATGTTCCAAAGATAGTGTCCGTGCATGGGGATCTGTAAATCAGGGGCTTGCAAAAGAAGCTCTGCTCTTTCTCAGCTCATTGCCATTCTCTGAACGCTAACCAGGGGAACAAGGCAGAGCTGAAGCATTTGAATAAACCCTCACTTTTTCAGAGGATTTAATGAATCATTAGCAGACCATTCTATCAGCACTGAGGGGATGTTGATGAAGCCCTTTCCTTACCCACAGTGCATGAAAGTCACAGTGCATTAGAAGGGACCCAATCAGTCACATGAGAAATGGTTTTATTTCCTCCAACATCTAATTTGATTATCTTGTTATGTTTCACCCCACTTTGTCTAACCCAGCAATTTGCTTCTAGATAATTTCATTCTTCCTTCTCTGCTCCCTGTTAAAAAACAGGGACAGGTCAGATGGAAAGTGCTTCTCCAGTAGGTCTTCAGTCAAAGATGAAGTTGATTAAAATGTCATATAAGTAATAAAAAATACTGGCATTCAGTCAAAACCTGACAAAATAGTTATGGCTTGTCTAATCCACATCCAGCTATAAAACATGATTTACCAAATACCCTCACCTAACAAAGGGTATCAGGTTTCTTACCGAATTCCCTCTATTTGAAACTTTCATAATATGCAAACATATATGGATTTAATTTTTTCATTTCCTTATGGATGGAATATTTCAATCTGTTAATATTTACACAAATCCTGGTAATCCTGAAAACTGTTTAGGCTTTATTTTTCTTTCAAATTATATTTTCTCCGGTTTTCTTTCTGTTACATCTATCCTTGTGCATGGATTTACAAGAGCAGGCAAATGATGAAAATTACTTTTTCAAAGAAAATAGTGGAGGTAGGCAGAAACCCAAGACTGTAAAAAGATATATTTTAATCAAAGTTATTAACTACCTAATGGCTAAAATAGACTCCTCACCATGCCAACAAATGTTAAATTGGCAATGGTTGGAAACAATTGCAGAGAGGCACTTCAGAAACTTTTTTCCTTGGTGTTTCAACTAGGCAAGGAGTATGTGAATCCTGGAATTGTCACCCCATGGAAGCACAAGTGCCTTTGCATCTGTTTAGGGCCACTTTCGGATTTGTGTCCTCTGTACAATGGAGATGTGAAATTCAATCTGTGACATTAATAGGATCAAATGGTGATGCTTAATCCCATGGAACAGGCAGAGATCGTTTGAACACTCTCTGCAACCTTCATGGCCCTTGCTAAGGTCCTGACCTTTATCTTCTCACTATAAAGTTTGCTAACCAAAGGCATCTTGTTTCTCTCTCTAGGTATTGTAATAAACTAGATACATATTAGTTTCTCTGTCAGGTGATGTCAGAACCAAGAAAGTGTGACAAGCAAAAAGTGTGTCTTTTACTCAGAAATTCGCATCTATTTTAGTGCTACCAATTTTCAAATTAAAGAATGGCAACACACATCACTATTTTTCAAGATAAAGCATGACTGAAAGTACATTTTTTATTCTCTCAGGACACCCTGTGTGACCAACTATATTGCTGAAAACATGTTCTTTTGTACAAAATGGATAAAATCACAGTATTTGAAGTGGTTATTTGGAGAAAACTCATGCACTTGGGCTAATATAAGAAAGAAAGCAATGAAAATGGGTATTTGCATCTTTCTGATGGGGCCCAAAGACAATGGAAGGGATTAAGAGTTAACAATTCAACTGTGACTAAACAATAGGTTTGTTAAGGAAGTTGACTAAAGTTTAAGACAACTCCTCCAAAAGTCTCTTCAACAGGCAGATGTTTAGTGAATGGAAAACAGCCTGGCATGAAATAACCATGGAGGAAGTTATGGGCCAGGGAAGGAAGGGGGGGAAAAGCACAGGGGGTTCCTGTAGGAGGGCAGAAAACCCAGATCAGCCAAGACACTTCAGAGAAACCATCCTTAACTGCAAATACCCATTTCCAGGAAGCAATAGCACTGACCATGCTCTGCCAAGGAACTCCTGCAAAGCCAAGTGAAGAGCCAGTGCTAACAATCCAATGGGCTTCAGGAAACTGTTGGCACAGCCCTGTCCTTGGTACCACTGGGCCAGAGAGTGAGGATTTTGAACTGCCACCTGTTTAAGGCAGCCGAGGAGCCACAAGAAGTAACACACCAAGGGAGATTTGGGAGGAGCTCATTTCTTTGATTTTGATACCAACAGACCTCAGAATTTCTTGCCTGTCCTAAGGAGAAGAAATGGCTTCACAGGTAGCAGATAATACGTTGTCTATTTGAGAGACACCTGCTCCTGCCAGGTTCTGAGTCCCCACCTGCACCAAGAAATCCTAATTTGTGAATGGGGAACATAACCTGGCCCCTGTGTGCTCAGCAGATCCATCACTCTCAGTTTAGCATACAGAGTCCTGGGACCCAGCAGCAGTGCCCAGGAAAGGGAGCTGTGCCAGCTCTGCACCCACAGTGACTCAACTGCTCCTCAGCACAAACAGACCAGCTGTCAGTGCCTCTCTCTGCCTTCAGCCACACATTCCCAGAGATCCTTTCCTGTGTCCCTTCTCTCTTTCACAATGTTTGCAATGTTTTTCAATGCTTCTGCTCCATTTGGTGCTTCTTTTATGTACTCTCCAATGCTTTCCTTCTCCACCACCATCCACCCCTCATTTTCCCAGCTGCCATTCTGCTCTTACAAACTCAACCTATCCCTGCTACTGTCAGCTCTGCAGATGTTACTCATAAGTTATTTTCTCTTTTCATTTGTATATTTTTCTGATTTCTCTCTCTCTCTTTCTTTTTTTTTTTTTTTTCCCTGGAGTGCTGTGTTTAATAAATGCCAAGTGACTGTCTTGATAAAAAAATTCTCCCATCTTAGAATCTGAGCCATTTCAGCACAAAAACAAAATAAAGAAGAATATATCTTGAGGTCCCCAAGAGTGTCAGAGCAGACCAAGAGCTTTTACAGAAACCTCATTTTTGTGCTGTGTGGTCTTTGTTCCACCTTAAACTCCATGGGACAAGCTCCCTGAGGTGGATGAAACAGAATATCTCATGATTGGCAGCTGAGAGCATCCTCTGCAAGGCTGCTCCACACCCACAGAAAGCTGTCAAGTCACCTCTGAGAGGCAGCCCCACCAGCGTCTTGGATTTAGGCCAGTGTTTCCCAGCTATAGGTCATGACCCCACATGGGCCAGGGTCACCACAGGGTTCACACAGGGTCACAGAGAGTTGGAGAAAGCTAAAGAAATATTGAAGCTTAAGGATTTGTATTCAGGGTTTTTTTCCCAGTTGGTGGGGGGAAGGGAAGGGGTGGAGTTGCACACAAACAGATGATCCGAGGAGGCTGATTGCTTCAGAAATCCTGACTCAAAATATTGGGAATTCCACACTGGAGAGAAAGAAAATGCTTCTGTGGCTCATGTGCTTTGTCTATGCACTTTTTTTTTTTTAATGTATTAGTTTGAAACTAGCCAGAAGTCTGGAAAGGTTTCAGTAACCTTAGCAGACAGACTAGCAAACAAATACAAGAGACATCAGCGTGAGCATCCTTGTAATAGTACCTGGCTTTCATCAGAAGAATTTGAAAGGGCTCTCAACAGTGGAAGCATTTATACTTCCTGTGGAGTAAAAGGAGGTTTTCATTATCCCCGTTTTACAGAGGAGAACCTGGCTAGGTGACTTGCTCAATGTCATGCAAAAGTTCTGCAGCAGAGTTAAAAGGTGAGTCCAAAATGGAATTCTTAATTAAGTTAATGCCCTTGTCACAGCACTACTCTGTGCTCAGATCACCCCCCACCCCCCCAAAATGCATTTTCAATCAATTGGATATCACCAGCACCTATGTAATTAGAACTTGTGCAATCACAGGAGCATTGCAACAGACCTCAGGGTCATGAAAGGTGTGAGAAGGATTAATCCAACAACTGGATTTTTTTTGATCTTACACAAATAACACAGACAGAGTCATAGACAGTGATTTGCCAATATGATTTCATCCCTAAGGGGAATACTTGCAAAATCTTGCCCACGCTTGATTATGAAGATCGAATTTGGTGGCTGCTCTTGTCCTTCGGGAGCAGGATGGGAGTCAAACAAACAACATCATCACACAGTAGTGAAGATGCTGAAGGTCTTCCCTGCGTGGGTCACCTGGAGCCCCTTGGCTGGTTACTGAGCTTTTGACAACCTGGAAGAGAAACGTGGGAGCTGCCCTTGGTGTGGGACAACCTCAGAGCAGTGAAGCCAAGCTGGGCTCATGAGCAGCCCCAGCACTGCCTTCCTTGTGTGCCCAACCCAGAGCAGGACGTGCAGCGTGGCCTTGTCCATGAGAGGACAAAACCTCTTCCACAGCTTTGCTGAAGCTCAGTGAGCCACTGAGCAGCCAGACTCACCCAAAGGGGATCAGCTCACCATGGCCACAACCCCCTGCAGCAGGGACAACCAGCACCAGGAGCCTGCACTGATGGCATTTTACAAGCCAAGATACCTCCAGTTAGCTGATATTTGGCACTGGTCCATTAACCCAGCTGCTGGCACCATCCTGCCTTCTTGTGCAGATAAGAATTTAGCCTCACCCATTAAAGACTGATTTGTTAGCTGGGAAAAGATCATTTATTGCTTTCACATCATTGCTTCAGCTATCCTTGGATAAACTGGCTATGCAATTTTATGGTTGATAGCTTTCTGCTTGCAGTATTTTTTTCATATCTATGCATTCTATATACTTTCCTACTTAATTTTCCCCCCCTCATTTACTTTAAAATATTTTTAAAAATGAAAACTTGTAGTAATTTTCTGTGTCATCTTCTAGTGAGGGAATCAGTCTTACACAAATACCTCTGCAGGTAAGAATAAGCCTATTACAAATTAACAGATTCTTCCACTGTTTTCTCCCTTGAGTTTGGGAAGCTTATCTGTTTACAATCATCACCTCTGTTTCTGCAGGGGAAGGTTGGGAAGCCTGGGACTTTAAAAAAAAAATTTTGTGCATGTGCTGAGTAGGGTGGAGTAGGAATGGATACACACTGGGAACATTTCGATTCCAGAGCTCATAGAAAACTGCTAATAGGATGATGAAAGCTTGATTTCACAGATCTGTTACACTCCACCAGCCTATTTTGCAAGGTTCCTTTGTGTATGACAATTACTAAGTGCCATCAAAATACTCATAAAATTTTCACCTGCTAGAAGCAAAACCACTTTTCGTTGCCCAGACAAATACAATGATGAAGATGTTTAAAAATCTCTGCATAGAAACACTCAGGACTTCCTTTGTGTCTGAGCTCTCTTACCCTTGTAGGCATGACCCAGGCTGTATTGAAGGCATGTGCCCCCCTGGAAAAGAGCCTGAGGTGTCCTGGGGCATCTGAAATGGCACTACAAGCTGTTGTTTCCATGGTAACCAAATCCCACCTTTTTTTTTTTAATAACAGAATGAAAAATATTATGGTTCTTAATTTCATTGTTGTAGGTACTTGTGCGCCTGTACATTTATAAACAACATTAGGGCACTGCACAGCAGGAGCAACTTGAATAAAAATTATGGCAAGTCAAGGAGGCTTGCCTGGTAAGACAGAAACTCACAGGACCTCTTAACTGTTCATTTTCCAAGATCTGGATTTTTTTAAATGTGAAAGTTTGTTTAGAATGTGTAATATCAAGAGCTAGGTGTTTGAAAAAGACTTAATGTTGAAGTTTGAGCTAATTGTTTGTTCTGGAAAGTGCTAGTAACACATATATATATAACCATAGATATAATTTGATATATTTTTATATATACATTACATATATTTCAGTATGGCAGCAGAATCAGCTGAGTTGCACTTCTCTTCTGGACGGGGGAGGATGGCTAAGCACAAGCTCAGAGGTTCTGTTAAATATCATACCTAGGTAGTCAAGACAGGGAAAATACAGTACAGGAATGGAGAGGCAGCAGGGACTAAAAGTAACATTTTCAGTAAAAGTTACTCTCTGTCCACTGTGACTAAGTAGGAAATTGTCTTTATTTTCCTTCATCTGGAAGGAAAGGGCAGCTCAACTATCTTTGCTGGAGTCTAAACAAGATCTAAGAGGAATGGTCAATTCTTCAGGTGGGCTGTTTTTTTTCTGTGTTTCCTCACTACCTGATCCAGGAATTGGGCCAAGGAGCAGAACCCTGATGGAATCCTAGCCCCAGTGAAACCAAGGCAAAAGTCTTGTAAAGTGGAAGTATCAAAGGTAATCTCAAGTGTTTGAATAATGGAAGTGACTCCAAACTCAAGTATGGCATGAAGTGTAAAGCTTCCTGCAGCTGTAAATGGAAGGAATAAAGAGTAGACGTACCACTCATCAGAATATAGTTGGTTTTTTAAAAGTTTTTACAGCCTTATTTCTGCAAAAAGCAGAGCTAAGACAATTATAAACACAGAAAAGAAAGGCCTCCCAAACTATTCTAGCCAAAACCACATGTTTAAAATGCATTACAATGGGTGTTAGTCTCAACCAACAATTATCTGAATCTAGGCAATAAATAAATACCGATAACTTCAATTTTAGATCTGTGACAGAACTCATGGAAGCAACATAAATATGATGTCTGGAGCTAATTAACACTCAAAAATTAACAAACAACAAAAAGATAAACAGAATGAGTACTTCAAGTACTATGAGGAGCTAAATTGTGGTGTATTCCCTATGTAGGGTTAAAAACAGTGACAAATCTAAATCAGTTTTCCTGGAAATACCAAGTTTCTTGAAGGGCATATGAAACACATATTGCACAAACATCCCTGATACCTAATTCCAAGGAATTCAGTGCCAGGTATGGTGATTTAAAACCCTTCAGCTCCCCCATGTCAGCAGAATTCTCATAAACACTGGCATGCCCAATATATTGACTGTGTGATTTCATATAAACCCACATTATCCCTGTGCTCCCAATCCATAAACAAGAGTTATATAAATGGCACAATTTCATGCAATGTTTTTATCTGAAGCAGCTGCCAGCTGTGCCTTTACTCACACCAGCACATCTATCAGCAACCCCAAGCCTTTTCAAACACAAGACTTGCACCACAGAAAACACAACTATTTGAAACCTAAAATTATCTCTGTCTTTGCAGCTGTATCTGTGGGTTGGTGTGAGCCAGTGCTGGCCCTGTGGCCTGTACTGTGGAGCACTCCCTGGTGGGACACTGTGGTGACAGCACAGCTGCCAAAGGCACTGGCCATGTCAGGTACTTCTTGTCACCAGTGTGTCTCTGTCAGCACTGAGCGTGGCTCTGGTGAACAACATTCAATTGTCACCCCTGCTCATCCCCGGGAGAGAGAGACAGGAGCTGAGAGACACAGGCAGCATTTGTCCACAGTTATCCGTGCCATCTCTGCCAAGGACAGTGTCCAGAGGTCACCAAAGCCTCAGGAAAGTCTGCCCCTGACGCCAGGGACTCTTTGGTTGGTCTGCAGTCACTCCTTGCTGGTTCCTGCTTCTGGAATTGCCAACAAGGATGCCATGTGTCAAAGTGGTTCCTACATCCTGCTGCACACACAGGCACAACAGGAACCCAGGTGAGGCTGTGACTGATGGATAATTCATTGCAAGCAGACAACTCCTTGCTTTTCCTCGGTCTGAATTTGACAGCTACAAGGCACTGATGCCTGAAGGTTTGTCCGTTCATTTTCAAACACTCCAAACGTGCACTCTGCTCTCCTCACCGCCTTGCTTTTCCTCTTACTGTGTGACCCATGGTTACAGTTAATTTCTACATGGAGACAAGCCCAATTACTGCAGATTGCTGTAATGTTCAAACTGGCTCCATGGTGAATTCTTGAAGCTGCTTATAAAAAATGCTAAGCCAAGCAATAAAATCTTGTTTAATTCGAGTAACCTAAAACTAAGCTCAAAGCTCAGAGAAGGGAGATTCCTCTCTTTCCTCCATAAAACTATTCCAGTCCTTGTACTATCAAGGCAGATAAAGAGAACATATTTCACTCCCAGTGTCTTTAGGACTCCATTAGGACTTTTTTTTTCTCTTGTGGAGAAAGCACAAGTGTACCTTCAATACCACTGAAATACAGCCTTGTGGCAACAGAAAAAAGTCTGGTTCATGCTGCTGTCTCAGCACAACTGTATCTTCCTAAAAATGTTCCACAGAACTTGCAATAGAGTGAGATTTTTTTTAAATGAAAAACCTAATGATAAAAATAAAACCAAAAAGCTTTTGCTTTTATAATTAAAAAAGGAAATTCATTTTCCAGCAGTCAACCTGTCAAATTTGTGGATGATGAAACCAGAGAAAGGATCTACCACAGAAGTTAGACAAACATCAACAGCAGTTAATACAAAAATATATATTCTTGTAAAAAAAGGCAATAAAACACAGGAGCTGGCTGTCCATTAAAACTGTTTCATAAGTTGTTTTTCAGACTTTGCGTGTGTCTTGTTTCCATGTCTGTTAGAAACTTAAAAAGGAATTTGTTGTAGAGTTTTAGAGAAGTAAAGCAACAAAGCCTTAATGTCAGCTACGGCTGTGGGATAATTGTGCAGGTAGTGCATGATCTGTCTTGTTTCTGCCAGGGCAGAACTGGCACATAACAGTAGAGGGGACTGGGTTAGCACTGGGGAAAACCTGGAAGTCCTACAGTACTTAAAATCCTCCTTGAATTTTGCTGTTTTCTCTTGCATGTCTAAAGCCATAGCTGGTGTAAACCACCCCCTCAGGGGGAAGAGCAAGTATCAAGCTCTTGCAGCACAAAAAAAGTCAAAGCATGTTGGGCAACTCATTCTGCCACAGAGTTCCAGTTTATTAAGTCAACTGGTCTTGCTGTGCCTTGGCTTCCCCTTTGAAATATGCAAAGGGTATTATACATATTATTACAAATTAACTCCAGGAGTAAAACCAGCAGTCTGTGGGGTTTTTGACACTACCTAACTACAGGCAAGAGAAGCAGGTGAGACTTGTATAAATCATCAGGATCAGTGACTAGAAATGGGCCTTGGAAAGGGCTTTCTTCCTCAGGCAGAACGGCCATTTGCACAGCAGTTTTGGCTTGACTACTTTCTACTTTTCTTTGGGGTTTTGCATAGCTGGGCTGTTGCATTCCTGGTCCTGGCTCTCTTCCACAGCAGAAACAGTTGATCACGCATAATTTGCAAGAGTACATCGTGGTTTGGTATTCCTGTCTACTGGGGACAGTGTTTGGCAAGCAAAAAGCTCCGGAGGTGAGGCTCCCTGGACTGTGTGAGTGTGCACACGTGCGCCCAAAGGAGAAGGGGCTTCAGAAAATGTCAGCTCTTGGGAGCAGCTTCTGGAAAGATTTCCAGGACTTGGAATCTGTCATGATTAAAACCAGTTGTTCACTTTCTTATCTTCTGTCAAACTTGAGAAGTGTAATGACAGCTCTTAAAGATCGCACTCTCCAAGGATTGGGAATGCTCGGATTGGCACGTGAGCCAGAGAGAGTGAGGGAGATAAAAGAAAACCAGGGGTGAAAGTTCCCTTCTGTGTGTCACAGAAATATGGGCATGCTTGTCTTTGCCTCCCCACTAATGATATAAAAACGTATCATCCCCAAATGTTTTTGGCTTTAGAGTGAAAGTCTAAAAGGCGTCTGTTGGTATTGATATCACAAACATTGCTCTGTGCTCCAAAATGAACTCTTTTGGCTCGTTCTGTGAAATGTCAGCTTGGAAAATAGAAGCTCTCTGTTGTGGCAGCCTCTGCTTGTCATATGTGTACACGCACCACACGCACACAAACAAATATGTTTGGGGATGGCCTCCGAAGCAGGGTCCTTGGGAGGGTTACCGCTGCACCATATGTAGGACTTTGATTTATAGTTATATTTTTCACAGCATGACACACATTGTTGGTGAGCTGCGGCTGTGATAAAATCGTGGAGGTGTAAAGTTTCACTGGCTGGATGGTGAGGAGCAGGCAGGGAGGGTGTAATGCGAGTCGAGAGCTGCTCTCCAAATGAATGAACTTGTATTGTGGATCTGGTTACAGCCGGCACACTGCCTTAATCCATCAACAGCAAGTTCACTTACAAACCAGCCTTTGTTTTTAATCCATGAGCCTTTGGGGATTCACTATAATCAAATGGCCAATCACAGGAACACATAAGAGGGGAAAAAAAGGATTGCTACAGTGAAGTTTACTCTCAGCCACAAACTCTCCCTCAAACCCCCCCAGGTAATGCAGATAACAGTGTAATGCACAGCATCAAGCTTACAGGCATTAAAGCTCCCCCAGGTTGGAAGTTAAGGCATGGCAAACCAGATCTCATTACTTTCTGGGGGTGCTTCTCTGAGGCTGGGGCAGGCTTTGATTTCAAACCACGTGTGCTCACAGCACAGACACAGCCTGGTGATGGAAGACAGCCACGGGGATTGTGAGTGCTGCAGCTCACTTGGAGTTTTCTCCTGTTCTGGACGAATGAAAAGAACGTCCTGGATCTAGCAATCAAAATGTGTCAAGCTAAAATAACATATGTTCCTTGGCAAGGGCCTGACATTAAGCCTTGGGGTGTGTCTATGTATATATAAACAAATGCTTTTCTTTAAAAATGTGTGCGTGTGTGTTTTATTCTTTCTCCGTTTATCATAAAACATAAACAAAGAGCAACCTTTAGGCTACTTTTCCCTGCAGGAGACTAAGCCAAGCATCTACTGCTGCCCAACAGCCCACATTAGGATGGCAGACACATCCACGAGGATGGCAACAGGGACAGACCACAGTTCCCACGTTGGCACGGTAATATTTGGGTTTCTACTCCAAACCCATAACTCTGGGCCACCTGAGCCACCCTGCCAAGCTCCTGTCCCCACAGTCCCCCAGGATGGACCCAGAAGATGAGGATGACTCGGTGCCATATGGCTGAGCTCCCCAACGTGTGTGTGTGTGTGTGCTGGGGGGGCACTGGGTGGCAGGGGAAGGTGGCAGGACATGCAGGCCATGCCATTAAAGGAGTGACAGATGGTGATGAAAGTGCCATAAAACCGCAGGCACTGACAGCTCAGGGCCAGCGCTGCAGCAGCTGCTGAGGTATCACGTTGTAAACAGCCCCCCGCCAGGGCACCCCCCTTGCAGCCTGTCACAGGAGCTGTCACCTCTCACAAATCTGCCCTGTCCCCCCGCAGACCCACCCCACCCAGGGCTCCCTTACCCGCAGGGTGAAAGGCGGGTGAAGGAGATGGCGGCGAGGGGCTTGTGGTGGGACTGGGAGAAACCAGAGAACGAGAACACTGCTAGGGAGACAAAAACAAAGCCCCCCCTGCCAGAGCTTAGTGCCACCAAGAAGCACATTTCTGGGCACGTGTCCCCAGGCTGGCTTCCCAGCCCTGCAGGTTTCATACCCAGGTGGGCAGCTCCTTCCTGGACAAGCCCTCATGGCTCAGCTGTTCAGCCACTGTGAGCTCCCAACCTTCTCTAGAGACTTCCTTCAGACCATGCAATCTCTCTTTAGGTCTCATTCCCATCATGGCAAAGAAAGAAATGTTCAGGATCTCCTCTACCTGTAAACTCTGGATGACCAGAAATCTGGAAACATGTTCTCTGTTCTTAGGGAACTCTTCTTTCAAGCCCTAAGGAAGGTGAGACACCACAGACTCTTCTCAGGAAAGGCAATACTGGAGAACAATGCTCATGGGAGCTCAGCTCAAATGCCTTTTTTAAAACCATTTTCCCCCTTTATATGTATATTTACACACACACACACACTCTACCACAGGGCTGCCTCCTGGACCAAACACAATCATGGGAGCACTGCAGGACTATTTCTTCTCACTTTGAGTGTGCTGGGGCTGTCAGTTTAACTAAGAGAGCATCCCAGCATCCCAACTGCATAACTTGAAGAATTTTGGTGCCTAATTTGCTTTATTTTCAGTCCAGAGAGGTTGCAGGAGGGTCCCTATTGTCACTTACAGCCTGAAGAACCTGTGGCAGGTGCCCCTGGCTAACCCAGCTTGAGCCCTGCCAAGGACTGATACTCAGAGGGTGCCTGCTTTCCTCTGCACTGGGAAAGGAACAAGGAGACTCCTCTCTGTGGAAATACTCTACAAGAAACAGCACAGTCTGCTGGAAAAATTTAGCTGGATCACTTGTCATATGAAAAACTCTGTTCTCACCCAAACGAAAACTTAAAAATGTGCTGACTTCAAAAGAAATTGTAAGATATTACGTTTTTCAATTTTTTTTTTTTAGGGCGTTATTTTTTACAAGCTGGGTTTTGATTTGTCCTCTTTTTTATTATTTCATTACATAGCAGGAATAATTTACTAATACCAAGCCATTAAAATAGTTCTATAAGTTTGTTTTAAGGCTTTTTTTTCTGAAGTAGGCTATAGTATGTAATGTCAAGGAAAACATCTTGTTTTCTTAACTCATTTTATGTAACAAATAGGCTTGAGATGCAGCTCAAAGTACAGCTTTGGGGTGGGGGGAACACGTCAGATGCTGTCCACTGATATATTTTAGTGTAAAATTTTATTTTGCCCCGTTCTCTCCTTCCTATTCTGCTCCTTACCTATGCTGGAAGTCCTGAAAAATCCTTTCACCCTTGTGTGCCCTTCCTTGCCTTACATTTACCTCATCTGGACTCTGTAGAAATTAGCAGTTTATTCCAGCTTCCCTTTGGAGTGAACTCTACATGGCAAGCCTGGAGTTATTTTCCATTTGCACCAGAAGCAATTTAGCCATGGCAAAGCCCTGTCTGAGGAAATGTCTTTTTTAGCAGCACCACTGAGCCCCTGCAAATCTCCATGTGGCTGTTCCTTAGAAAGCATCCACTCTTTGGCCTTGCTCATTTACAGCCACTCCAAGGGCTGTAGGTCAGGCTGTCCAAGACACACCCATGGTCTCCTCACCACTGAGCCTCCTGAAATCCGTTTGATGTTGAGTGCCTTCTCTTCTATTTCTGTATCTTTGTTTGGATCAAGGTTTTCAAACTTTGCCAGTAATAAGGACCACTATTTTTTCTTCTTCGTATGGGTGTGGACTTCTGTGTAAAGCATTTAAGACTTCTGATTAAGTACTTACTACTCACCACTGGCTTCTGTGGCTACTCTCTAAGTCGTCCATGGAGCTGCAGATCACAAGCTGGAAACCACTTTTCTGTGGTACTTTGGTACTTAAGGCTATACTTAGTTATGAAAATGGTACTTTAGGAAAATACAGATATCCAGGCTGCAATGTTACAACATACTCCCTACTTTCAGCATCTCTACTCCTGAACCATGGTATCAGTACAAGAATCTGTTTCCTTGAAAATAAATATAAGAAAAAGCTCTTCTGGGTGCTGGTGAATGTTTCCAAAATTAACTCTGCATGCTTCAATACCAGAAAACTTTGTAGAAAGCAGAGTAATTCCCCTTTCCTTTCCCCTCATCCTGCCTCCTATAACAAGACTGAAGCTCTCTGGTGACAGTGCAGGCAGACAGTAATTCCCCAAGGGCTTGCATCCTTGCTCCTGGAGATGCTGGGGGCTGATCTGCTGGAGAGCAGCTCTAAGGGGAAGGACCTGGTTTACAACAAGCTGTCCCTGAGCCAGCAGTGCCACGGGGACAAGAGGGCCACTGGAACCCTGGGCTGCATCAGGAAGAGCAGTGCCAGCAGGTCAGGGAGGGATCCTGCCCCTCTGCCAGCCCTGGGAGGCACAGCTGGAGAGCTGTGTCCAGCTCTGGGATCATCAGGACAGGAGGGACATGGAGCTCCTGGAGCGGGGCCAGCAGAGGCTGCAGAGATGAGGAAGGGCCTGGAGCATCTCCCTGCCAGGGAAAGGCTGAGGGAGCTGGGGCTGTGCAGCCTGGAGAGGAGCCCCAGCTGAGAGGGGCCCTCAGCCCTGGGTGTCCCTGTGTGCAGGGAGGCTCAGAGCAGGGCCCAGAATCTGCTCCAGGGCCCAGCAATGGCACCAGAGCCACGGGCAGGGACTGATCCCAGGAGTAACTCATTTACTGTGGGGATGCCAGAGTATTGGAACTGATGTCCAGACAGGCCATGGGCTCTCCTTACCTGGAGATCATAAACACCCACCTGCACCTGATCCTGTGCAGGCAGCTCCAGGAGATTCTGCTCCAGCAGGGAAGTTGGGCTGGATGATCCACAGAGGTCCCTCCCAGCCCTCCCATCCCGTGATTTTGTGGATCCAGACACCTGGCAGAGTATGATTCTGCTCCAGCAGGGGAGTTGGGCTAGATGATCCACAGAGGTCCCTCCCATCCCGTGATTTTGTGGATCCAGACACCTGGCAGAGTAACACTGAAGACTGATTTGGTATCTTAAAGGATACATGAATATGTTACTAGAGGCTTGGGTTTACAAATAAATTTACAAATTTCTTTTAGAGATCTGAACTCTTTTTGATAAATTTATTTATTGTGTTACTAAATTTTTTTGTTATTTAATTTTGTACTTTATGTTCATCCATTGACTGAACACAGATTGACAAGCTAGGTTAAGAAAATACACAAATATTTGACAACATGGTTAAGTATCATCACCAAGTCCAACAGAAAGCTGGTAATTACACACACCTCTGTTTCCTTGTGCATAGAAAACCAAACTCAGCTTGACGAAGAACTAATATTTTGCTAAGGTAAGAAAGTAGAAATCAGGTAGTGTTGTTTTATTACCTTATTATTGATAAACATGGACTGTTAGAATGTTTTAGCAGTGATCCAGCCCAGCAATCTATTACTCATACAGTCCCTGTCTGTAAACTCAGGCCCTTAAATGGCTGAACTATTCTTAGCCTTATGTGGCAAATACACAGGAATGTTCATGGACAGAATATTAAGGACAGAAGATGGCCCTAACAGTGCTTGGCAAAGGGAGATGGGATTTATGGAAAGTTTCCTTTGATGCTGTTGACTCCTAACTACTGCCTTCTGATGCTGCCCCAACATACAAAACTAGCATTAAACTTGCATTCCAGATGAATGACAGCGAATAAAAAGGAAGAGGGATTTCAGTTAAAGCCTATGGAACTCGATTCAAGCCCAGAACCTAGCCAGGTTTAAAACCAGGCTGGATTTCTTTAGCTGGAAATTCCCTGACTGAGAAACTCTCCAGCCACTTCCTAAACAGTATCCTTCCCCTCCAATTTTGTTACAGGCAACACAACACACCTGGTCCAAGAGCTGTTTGTGGCTGGCATGATTACCAGTGGATGCCACAAAAGATGCTTTAGATCTGCAGCCACATTGCATTGAAATCTGACTTGGGGGGTTCTCCTTTTGAAGATGCTCACTGAACACAGGAGTCCTCTAAAACCCTGCTCTACAGTTGTGCTTGTTTGTTATCACCAAAGAAAGAGAGAAGATTAGCCAACCAAAACAAATACACTATTTAAGGAAAAGAAAAGGAGGGGAGGGATGACATCTACAGCTGTCCTAAAAAAATGAATGCATATATTAATTTATATTGCCTAACATGAGAAAGGACTGAACTGCAATTGCCCATGAGCTTTGTGACTACCCGACTCCATATCTCTAAAAAAGTATTTTTTTTTCACATTGAGAATGAGTCTTTCCTGAATTAGCTTGTAAACCACTGTGATTCTCACAGCAGTAAATTAAACAATGCCTTTTGCAAGGCAGAAATTAAGGATGGCTGGGCCTGTGAGGGAGGCACTTGACCCATTCTTTGGAGCCTTTATGGACTGGGACAGAGCAGCTGCTAAAATATCACCACAAAAAAGTGTGATACTTCGAGGGCAGAATCTCAGGACTCCCCTCTCAAACAAACCCAACCCGCCAAGCAAAAGCACCTCATGCAGTGGAAGAGAGAGGGAGGGAAGGCTTTTCTGCCCTGGGATCAGGTGTAGGAACCAGCAGCCACCACTGCTGGGAGGTGGAACTGGGGGTCTTCAGCAGCCACAGCAAACTGGGGTTTTTTTACAGCTCTCGATCCCCAGAGCAGCACGTCGGGGTTGGTTTGGGAGTGACACAGAGGGGATGCTGCCACCTACTGAAATCAGCATTTTTAGCACTTGGGTTTCTCGACTGGACTCCTCTCAGCCACAGTCTAAAGATACTGCAGCATCGGTGTGGTATTAATCAGATTAAACAGCTCTTCATCCTTCCGAATTATTTTCAGGAATTGAAAACGGCATTGTAAAAAACTCCACCAACCCAACCCCCAGGACCCGAAAGCAAGCAATATTCTATCATCAAATTGTACTATTATAAAGTTATTCATTTGAGAAGTGAAACCTTGCTGTGAGGGTGTATTTAAGCCCAGGTAGACTTTTAATCTAGATGAGAATTTTAGATTTGCTCTGGTTCTACTTACACAGCAGAAAAAGCACAAAATTATTTTAGTGGGAGCAAGTTTACTCTGCTGTTTTCTTCCAGACTAACTCTTTTAGTGTTGGACTAATAGCCTTGAACTACAAATTCGATATTAATTACTCTAGGGACTGGAGATGGCTTTAAAAATCTTGACTAAAAAAGCTGAGGTTAGATTTTAATAGCACTCTCTCTCTTTTCTGTTTATAGACACAACTCTTTCATGGTGATAAAACAAAATCCCCGTCCCCCACATCAATGAACATGCATAATAATGCCAGGCTGGAGAACAGCACTTTCTCTTTTCAGCAGGTGGAAGAAGTACCCCAGTGTCCTTTTTCCAGATATTGATTATTGCTGCTGTGCTGCCACCCAGCTATGGAGAGTCACTTCACTGGCAGCTACTTATCAGCAAGGACTGAAGTAGTCCCTACATTTCCCTTAACTCCTGACTGGAATGGTGAATGCCTGCAAGCCCCAGGGGGGATGCTGGCTCAGAATGCTTTGGGAACACGGTGACATAACCCTCACACCATGGGCTCTACACCAAATTTACCTGAAGTATTCATCAACAACCAAAACCATAAATAACAACAATAAAACGCAGAAACTCAGAAGTCATCTCAGGCAGCATCCACAGCAGATCTGATCTGCTCTGGATGCTGTTTCTGCTGACCCACCAGTAATTTTATTGCTGCAGAGGCAACACAGCATGTCAGGCTGTGAGAGATTTGGTCTTTTCTGGCATCCAGCTGTTTGCTGTTTGCATTGGCTGTTGCTGAAGTCCTGGAGATAATACAGGTGTCCTGTGGTGCTAGAGCTGACTGTGCTGCAGAGAAATCTGGGCAAGGATGGAGTGAGGATTTGTCTGCCTTGGTGAGTAAGAGCAAATAGTCTTGGGGAAGGAGGGAGAAAAAGGTCAAACAGACTTATTTTTAGTCCACCTCAAACTTAATGGAGGCCTACTGAATCAGGCTCCCCCTCATTAAAAAGAGTGGACAACATAGAACTAGAGATCTCTGTTAGCTGCTTTGTTGGGTTTTATCTCATTTTTGCAGGTCAGTTGGATGACTTGTACTCCTGCTCCTACAGTGAACATCTGACCACATCCCCCAAACTATGAATATGTTTGCAGTCATATGTTTGGCAAGTTAGCACTCATGCCTAGCTCACAACCTAGAGCCATCCTCAATCTGCAGACTGAGGCAAACTGGGGTGTTGACCAACTGACCATTGCTTCATCTCTTCAGGTGAAGCAATTTGTCCAAAGCTGGGGAACAGCCTCAGTCAGGATACAGGTCACAGGGCCTTCCCAATCTGAGCAGAATGTTTAGATAACCAGCCAGAGCAGTCAGGATAGTTCCTGCTGAACACCAGTTCAGGTGAGTGCTATCTGTCTGTGGTATCAAGGAAGAAACACAAGGTAATTCTGCATGTCTGTTTTTATAAAAATGCTTGACAAATAACATGAGCAAATAAACAGCTGCCTCTGAGCTATTTACAGTGCTGTTAACCAGCTTTTAGGCTTCAAAATTGATCACCAGAGTCAACAGAGGGTTGAACAAACATATCCACGGTGGAGTATTTGTATTTGAGATTAGGTACACATATACAAGTGTGAATGCGTGTGCTCAGCCAAACTATTGAGGAACTGAGCCTAGACCATAAATGGCATTTTGGTCAAAAAGCAATCAAATTATTCATGCAGCCAACTCACACTTGTCCTTATCTCCTTGCAACTCAACTAAGCACTTATTTGGGATCCTTGTCAATGCTTTATATTAAGGTTTGGATCGGATCTTTTCTTTAATGAGTTGCTTTTGGCTTTCCCATTTTGAATTCTTTCTCCTCTACCAATGCCTAAAGCCTCAGCATCCTTTGAAAGGAGTAGTTCAGTAGTAAAGGTTCCCTCCACACCCCTGGGAAAATAAGGAAACAGACAGAGCACATTCTTGCTGGAGCTCCGCTCAGGAGCACAGCACCAGGAAAAAAAATTCAGTGAGGCCCGTTTCTATTTCAGAATATTTCTTAATTTTTCCCATATAAGTACGTGCAAATAAATTAAATCCCACAAGTGCTCCAGGGTCTGAATCTGTGCCTCTGCAGCAATAATATGTGAGCAGGGAGATGTACTCAGATGGGTGGATACTACAACTATTCAGGAGAGACCTGGATAAACAACAGAGCCAGAAATAACCAAGTGGTAAACTCAAATTTGGCTTTTGCCAAAAGGTGTTTATCTTGTTTAATGGTCTTTTTTACCCAAACCATCAGGGAGCTATGACAATTTGGGATCTGCTCTTTTCACAGTGCATCAGTGAACTGAAATACCAGGAGAATATAAATTATTGCAGTATTCCAGCTTTACAAGTCACTCCCCTTAGGCATTTAATAAAAACTCTGAAAACAAATCTGTCCAAATGTGGGATAATTACACACAAAGCAGCATCTTTGGGGAAAAATACCCCAATAAATTGTATTACACTGTTACGGAACATTGCACTGGAGAGGGAACATCTGCCCTTAGGGAAAAATATGACTCCAAGCAGTGGTTAGCAGTTGGAGGCTCCACCAGGTTAATCCAGGCTCCCAAACCTGGACTGCAGGGAGGAGCTGCTTGGGGGCAGAGTACAGGTTTTAGGTGCTGGTGGGGGAACTCATAGTGCCTGAGTCCATCCTATTTCCAAAAAGAAAAAAAAAATTAAAAGTGCCCCATTTTCTACTAGTCTAGTACCTTTTGTCAGCACTAAATCTTCATGAGATGAAAAAGGAGATTAAACCCAACATCATTCTTCTGCTCTGTGCATGAGATTGGAGGTACAGGGGTTTGTGTCCTGAATAACAAGCTACTTGACTACAGGCTGGTTTTTAACAATGCCACATTTTTATATTTTTTAAAAACCCCAAGCTGCATGCACTGTAGCTACACACCCTGTTTCAGTCTGGGTCTGTTTTAACAGGGTTTTAAAGCCATTTCACCTGAGTGCCTGCTGATTACCATGCTGAGTTTTTAAACCAATCCATTGAATTCACTTCCTTTCTGTGTCCCCAGTGCCCATTCACCTATAGAAATATAGAGACAAACAAGGCCACAGGTGCAGAAAATTGGGCCTTTCCTGCTGTTTATTACAATGTTGACCTTGGGGATTTGTTGAGGGGGTGAGGGGAGAAGGAAAGAAAAAGAAGAAATGCATGCTTTGCAATGGGATTCTGCTAAAATCCTACCTTCCTTTTCTCATGAAGTTAAAAAAAGAAAAAGTCTTCTAGCTGGCAACAAACACAGACATTGAATTATTAGAATGTGAAGTGGGGGCAGGGCCATTTCTCTTGCATCTCTGAAGGGCTTTTGGATGAATTGCTGCTGACCAGAAAGCCTGCTCTTCCTTCGGTCCCCCTCCCTCTCTGCAGTTTCCCTTTTGGTTATTCTGAGGCACGAGAATTTGCCCTGCCCTGTGGTCACCTTTGTGGGCACCCAGCTACCTGGCTGGTGTCCCACGAGCCCTGGGGGACACAGCCACCTGCTTGGGGTGACAAGGACGTGCCTTGTGCTGAGCAGGCAGCCTTGGAGAGGAATCCTCTCACAAAGGCACGGCCTGCACCCAGAACTGGGTGGCCTCACACCTGGGGCTGCACTGCCAAGGGAGCCTTGGCTTCCCTCCAGGAGCAGAGTGGGATCCCCAGAGGGAGGGGGCTTTGCCCATAAGAAGAGTTCAAAACTTTCTGGATGTGAACTGGCAGCAGTGAGTGGGTCAGGTGTTAAAAATGCCCCTGCTGGCTGCATGGGGAGGGTGGGTGGGTTAGTGCCAGCCAGGGCTTACCTGGATGCTGAGGCAGGGCAGCACACAGGGGCTCAGCAGGACGAGGGTGTGCTGGAGTGTGGCTCTGTGTGCAAGAGTTCAGCTTCCTTGCCTGTCTGTAAAGGTGTTTGTGCCAATTTGTGTGGCTTGATCTCAGTGGATTGATTATGTGAATGCATCTAGTAAGGGCCAGGCCCTCACTCAAAGACCTCACAGTTGATTTAAAATTCAGAGACCACAAATGAGAGAAAATATGTATTATGCCCAAGATTAATGATGTGGATTTGATGTGCAGAGAGTATAAACTGCATGTTAGGGGTGATCTTTCTCATCTGGAAACTGAACTCATTTCTGCTGAGCACCAGCTCAGTGCCTTAACTGGATGCTTGCTGAAAGGCAAGTGCTTCTCCTCATGCTCATGCAGATTTAACCTGAGATTAGCAAGGTTTTTTTGGTGCTTAGGCCTTTTGGAAGCCAAGGTGTATCTGGTCAGACTGGCCTGGAGGTCAGGTCGTGCTTGGTTAGGCTCTCCATGTTCTGCTGTACAACTCAGCTCAGAGCTGATCTGCAGAGAGCAACCTGCTCCCCCTGAGCCTGCTCTGAATTTCTGTCCTGCTTGCACAGGTCCTTCAGGGGTCTTACAACACAGGGACTCCTCTTATGTGCTTCCTTAGGAATATCAATGGGGGCTCACTTATTTTTTTGGAATATGGGTGCCAAAACCAAAAACCCTCTGAGAAACCTGATCTGCAAGTCCTGATCCAAAGCACTTTGCAGCACTTCTGTTTTCCAACATGTCCAAGGGGGTCTGGAGAGCAGCTTGTGCAAGCCTTGCCCAAGGCTGTGCTTTGGTAGGCAGGGATGGCCACGTCATGACTATGATGAGGTCAGCTCTTGAGTCACAGACAGAGGACTCTCACTGGTTGCTACCTGATATTAAATTTTATCAGTGATAGTCAGGAGAGATTCAAAGTGTGGCCCTGCATTTTATGGAGTTTTTTTTCCTCTCTCAGCACTGTATTTCTCTGCCATGATAATTCACATGGCCTTGTGCCTGATGCTTTACTCTCCTGCCTGTGCCAGCAGCACAGCCATTCCACAGAAACACTTGTCTGTGTCTTTGCCATCAATAAATGCCAGCAAAAACTGTAGGTGACAAACTCAGTTAACACAGCCAAGGACAGCTGACCCAGCAGAGGAGGGGCTTCAAGCAGGTTGAACTCTCTCCTGATAACATAGAGATCTCTCTCTCTGGGGGCTATAGATAGGCTTTATCTGTAATTTTTAAGTTACTGTGCAGCCACAGATAACCATCTATGAGAAATTTTAATTTCTGTCAATTTCCTTTTTATGACATATGACTTGGAATAGAGGTTTTTTAAGACTGATGATGTCAATATGCCATAGTTGCTTAATTAGTATTTTCTGCCTTCCCTGGCTTAAACACACTCACCTATCACCAGTTGTGTTTAAACAACAATAAAATGCACACAAGTTCTATGAGTTCCCCTCCACCCCTCATGGGCACTTTGATGAGCTAAGCAAAAAACACGGTTTGCTTTGTCTGAGTTAGGAATTTAGGTTGTATTAGTTAACAAACCTCAGGTATGAAAATTAAGCAAATCTTTTCTGCAATACATACAGGACTTGATGTTAAGTCCCAAAATGAAATTCATCTTAGCCATTTTTCATGTAAAGTCAGCTTTCTGTATTTCTCGTTTTCATTTGTTCAATTTTCCGCCTTGGAATAATTACTGTAAGTGAAAAAGCATGTCAAAGCCCCCAGTTATTACAAAAAAGCACACTGGAACTCTCATTCTAGAATTCATCACTTCATAAAACTGTACATTATAGGACTGGCCATTCTGTGCCAAACATGTGCTCCATGTAACCCAGTATCCTGTCTGGTACCATGATTAATAGGGGAAAGCGGAGAAGAAGATAAAAAATGATCTTTTCCCCTGCTGTTCTCTCCCACCTTCTAGTAATCAGTGGCTTACAGACACAAAATGTGTTGTAATAACAGAGATATAATGCTTCAAATAAATCAAAATTAAATTACTGTTCACTTACAATAAGTTACTTAATCTGCTTTTATCACAGTATCTGCTTTTAAAATTTTTAGAAGAATTTAACTTTTAGAAGCAAATGTGTATCTTTATGGCAGCTCCAAAGAATGAAGCTGGAAATATTCCACTCAAATTGTTGTACCCGGGAAGAAAGAGGATTCAGCTGGAAAAGAAATTTTAACTGAAGAAATGACCAAGTCTTCCAAGGTGAAGGGAATTGTGAATTTTCTCGCATCCTGTTCTACATAAACTACCTGGAAGTGAGATTTTTTAATTTCTTTTTTTTTTTCTTTTCCCCCTCTGCGTTGATTCACATTCATTCTTTATCCTCCTTACTTCTTGCTCCTTGTATTTTTTTATTCCCACTGCTTCTTTTTCAGGAGAAAGAAGAGGAATTTCCACTCTCTTAGGAGAATGGAAATAAACTCCCAGTTTAAAACTTCAAACCTATAGGTACACATTTGCTTAGGAAACCTGCAGGGATTCCCCCCACCTCAAGCCCTTTTTAAACAAACACATCTATTTAGACAGTTTGTTTCTCTATCAATCTGTGAAAAGTTAATACAGTTTTGTGTCATTTTGGTTATGGAAACAGCCCTGTAAAAATACCTTATGGTCCACTGAGACCTGCCCTTGTAACCCCAATAAATACAAATCACCCTAGAACTTATCATGGCAAGTTCAAATATGTAGCTAATGTAATCTCAAAAATCCTTCACAAAAAGAAAACAAACGAGCTCCTTTTAAACCCCTGACTTGTTGCTCTTGACTTCAGCTATTTGTTCAATATTTCAACAACACTAAACAAATGTGCCGGAAATACTTATCATTTCTGAGTCACCCCCTTGCTATCCCACACTCCAGGCTCTTCAAATCAGGGACTATCTTAAAAAGATGAATGTGATCCATTCTCTTTGTTTCATTGGTTTCAGTAGTGTCTTCAGCATATCCCTGAAGAGTCTCCCATTATCAATCTGCCTAATTCTGGCGAATCTTTCTGGATAATTAATTTCCCATCTCCCTGTCACAGGCTGCTTTGTCTGCTCTGTTCTGTACCTTTTCTAACTCTGAAACATTAGTATTATTAATGGGTATTAAGGTATATTTAATACCCAGCTTATGCCCCACATTAAGGTAGATTTTTCTGTTATTTATATTCTGTACAAAACTATCAATGAAGTTAAAACAATTTGTGTTTCAGCAGAACATTACCCACACCTCTGTAATATATGGTAATTAATCTGCACTCCTTTGTTTATTTACACATATGGATTTCAGACAAGCAGAATCTGCCCTCATTCCTTGTGACTTATAATAAAATATAATAAGGAGCTTTAAGCAAAATGCCTGTACTCTGAACACACACACACTAATAGAAGTGCTCTGAGCGTTATGGATGTCATAGGGAATGTGACCAGACAAACAGTGGCATTTTATTATTTAGCAACAGTATTTCACTAATGAGCATCTAGAACGACCTTCATGTCATGGGACATAGGAGAAAGCACCTTGATTTCCACATTAAAATCTCATTTCAACCTAGTCTCTCTTCCAGAGCTGCACAAGAGTTCAGTTCTGAGAGTGAGCAGCAGCTTTTGTGCCTCTTTTTCTGAGACATCTGCATGACATCTGATTTTTTAGAAAACATATTTTTTTTCCTGTCAAGGAGTTCTGACATAGAAATGTCAAAATTGAAAGTGGTGAAAGTAAAATAATTTCTTTTGAGTAATTTCGGTCTTCATGGCTCCTGTGTCTTGAAGTGGAAAGAATGGGAAAGAAAATACCAGTGCTGTACATGGTATTTTCAGAGACATGACCCTGGTCTTTGACATATCCTTTTTCTTTTTTAATTCTGCTTTTGGAGTGGATTTGTAACAGTGGAAGTCAAACAACAGCAGCAACAACAAGCTACACCTTGCTCTTCCCAAGGAACAACTGACTCTCCCTCTCTTTTACTCTTGTCTTTTCCTTGCAACTCTGCAACTGTTGGATTTGTGTCAGCAAAACAAAATCACATAAATGCAGCAGCATTTGTATGAAAAATCTGTGTGCTTCTTTTTCCTTCAATTCCAGCATTGCACTAGGACCACAAATGGCAGAAAACCAACTTTGAAATGTGCCTGATGATTTGTTCTGTGTGTGCTTCTACTCTCACCCTAAAGAATGGAAGCAGTGCCAGATGATTGAGCTAGTAAATGCCAATTTTAGAAAGGACTATTTGGGATCAACTCATATGTAAACAGTTCAAAAAGCTGAGGGTAAATCAGAGGACTGGCTACATATACATAAATAAATCTCTGTTTACTTTTACTCAGAGGCATTGGACAAGTGAAAGATCAGAGTTCACTTGCAATGCCATGAAGGAACTACAGGTCGCAAGCTGCAGTCTCAGAGGTTTTGGGGATTATTCCCAGGCCACCCAAATGTCACCCAGATGTCCCCACACCTCCAGCGTGTCACCTGTGCAAAATCACACCCATTTTGACCTTCAATAAGAGAAAAGGCTGTGCCCAAGGCTGAGGCAGGAACTGGTGAGGTTGCTTAATTCTGCTTTTGGCTGCTCTTTGTCCTGCGAGGAGCTCTTTAGGCTTTGATGCAGCCCAGACTCCCAACCTTAATGTGTTAAATACATTGTCCACTTTGGATTGTTCACTTAGCTGCAGCAAATGCCTTCTATTTTTTTCCTGTCTGAGTACAATTAAAATTGCAGGATATTTGCCAGACAGGCTGAGACTCTTCCACCACTCTCAGCATCCCTTTACTGCAGTGTGAAGAATGATCAATCAAATTGCTCAGTCTCACCTATAAACAATGCATTTTAACTGTCCTGACAGGTTTGTTTTGAGCCAGTTTAACACTCAGACTCATGCAGAGAGCTGTCCTGCTCTCTGTGCCAGCCTGCACTTCCATTCACAAAGAAAAATTGGGGGAGCCTGAATGAATTTATCAGCGAGCTAAATATAACATATGATAACAAATAAGACCAACCTATAAAAAGAAGAAATGACCACTCGAGAATAGGAAAACTCCAGCATTCCTCTCTTGTAGGGCTTCACATGCACATCTTAATGAAGTTTTAATCTCATTATGTTTCTTATGCCAGCTAGTACATCCTCAGGTATGCAGAGGAATACCTGAGAACAGCAAACATGCAGCCTTTGTGCAAAGTAACTCTAATTATTAAGAGCTGATATATTGCTGATTATTTTCCAGGGAGTTTCTTGAGCAGTGATTTTTTAAAAACCCTCTTTGCATTCACTTCATTTATGGATCCAAGAATACCCACCTAGTGTAAACATGTCCTGGGCACAGACAATAAATGGACAAAGAAATAAAGAAGGAAAGATTCATTTGATGGAGAGGCCAGAATAACTAATGCTTCATAACGATATCAATGCTGAAAGCATCTAACAAGTTTTTTTCCCAGTAAGTTTGCACTCAGCTTTCTGCACGCTTAGATTTCAGACCTTGTGCAGAAGAAAAAGACCTTAATTATACATCTCTTCTAGACTGTAAGAAATAAATGCAAACAAAATACAATTTATATTTTACCAATATCATCTACAGTGGATAATACTTTAAAAAAACCAAACATGATATGCTGTAACTTGCACCATTTTTCCTCACCTTATTTTTATCTCCTGGCTTTCAGTATGAAATTTGAAAGGTAACTTTTCCCTGCCAGGTTTTGTTTGACACGTCTACATCTTAGTCAAAAAATACTGGAACCCATTTTCTGTTGGCACTGAATTGCAGCAGCATTATTGAGTGTAGTTCCTGTCCTATTCTTTTCCCAGTATCAATTTCTTTGCTCACAACTTGGCCTGTGCTGTTTCAATTAAATTAGAAGCACTTTTAGCTTGTCTGAAACCAAACCCTCTGGTGCTATAAAGCAGCATGTCTGTGTATGACAACAAGCACAGGAGGGGCCCTATCATTTGAAAGTTTATTTTAATGTAACAACTCCCAGTAGATTACACAATTGGATTCAGCCTAAAGCCACTGTTATGCATTTTATGAAAAGTTGATCTTAAAAAATATGAAATTGGCAATTTTGGGGGGAAATTAGTTGTCTGGACAATTTAGCTGCATAAACTTTCATTCTAAAAATTGCAAATCATTAACTCAGTGTCCTTTTATAGATCCCCATACTGGTGAGCTTGTCCCAGAATATTTTTGTGTCTCTGTGCATTTGCACTTTCAACACATTCCTTTGGTTCTTTGCATACTCCTCTCTGTGTTTGTCTTCTGAAAACTACCTGAGCCAAACAGCCAAGAAATTAAGAGCAGGTTTTTACCCTCCCTACATTTTTTGGAAACTGTAATTTTAGCACTTGTATATGTGAAATTATGTGAGCCAGAACTACACCTGTACTTCAGCAAGAAATGAAATCATATAATTAGTTCTGCCTGAGAAAGTACAATTCACCAACACAGCTCAGACAGAAAATCCTTCACAGGGAGTGCACAGGTTTTATGTTATCTGCCAAGTAACACACACATCTGAGGAAACCACATGAAGAACTAGCTTGCACTCTGGAAACCCAAGGAGTTCTTTCTGTTTTGTAAAAAGCATATCTTCATGCATATGGTTCATTTGCTAAAATCAAATCCCCACGATATGGCTGCACCAAGGGAAACATAAAGACCCTTCCCCAGCCTCCTCTTCTACTACACTCTTTCAGTATGTGCTGCTCTCTTCCCTCTTGAGAGCTCCTTTGTCTCTGATGTCACCTTATTTACTTATTTATTTCTTACAGCAGGGCACCTCTGATAACTCCATGCAGATAATTTGTGTGACCCCGACCCACTGGTCACAGCTGAGAGCACCACTGCAGCAGAGAGCACACACACAGACTACAGGGAGGATCCACTTCTGAGGAAGTATCCCAAGACACACTTTTGGCAGGGATAAATATTCTAACCCTGCAAAGCCTTTCATCTGACAAGTGGCTCCCAAGCCTGTGAGAACTTCACATGGCCACAGCAGGAGGCTACAGCTGTGGGGTTGCTGCCAGGCCAAGTCCATCCTGAGGTCCTCAGCAGGGACAGGGAGAAGCAGCTCCATTTCCAGGTTCTGTTGTGGAAACACCTCAGATATTCTTGTGTTTGTGACCATGTTTCCAGCCTGGCAGAAGTGTGTGTGCTGGGCATACTGGAGTGCTGCTGAAGTTCCTGTGAACTTCCCCCATCTCCTGCTGGCCCTCAGGGATGTGCCACTCGTGTGCTGTCTGGTATTTTTATCCTCCTGGTTGGTCTTCTCTTGAACCTTTATGCCATAATGCCACAGTAAAGTGAGAACTACATTTGTGACGTTCCAGTTGGCAGCAGAGAGGCCTACAGCAAAATCATGCCATGGGAGAAAGGTGGATATGGAGAGAGGGGAGAAGAGCTTCACAGGAGGGCCTCTTTCTCATTCCTAAACCTGAACATTATGAGCTACACTGTATTTCTTCTGTTGTAAAAAAACCCAAAAAACGACAAACAAAACCCAACAACAACAACAACAAAAACTTTATAAACAAAGACTGAGCTTCATATAAAATACCTTATTTCCCTGCCAGCTGAAAGGAGAACATAATTTGGAGGTAAGATAAGGAAGTGACAATCTGCTGCTTGTATATGATTCACTTAGTAGCTTAACTACAACTTTCTTTAATAAAGAAAAAGCCCACATACAAACACAATTCCCTCCACATAACGATTTCATATACTATTTGTTTGCCCTTTTTTTTTTTTTTTTCTTTTTTAACAACTCCCTTTTCTGCTCCTTGAGCTGTGCAGTAAATGCCATCGCTAATGAGATAATACCAGTGTGTTTGAGAGCAGACTGACCCTGGTGTTTTCAAGCAGTTTCAGCTCTCGACAGTCAGGAGCCTGCCTAATGTTTTGTGGCTGCCTCTGGTCACTGACAGGGTACAAACTGCCTTATCTCCCAGTGGGAGGGAGCTCATTGCCAAACCCACGGCTACTTGACTGGGGAGGCGTCTGCAGCCATTCACACACACGGCCTGAGCCATGCACAGGGCCTGGAACAAACACCCCAAAATAGCTCTGCTCTGAATGGGCTTCAATTTTTCTCTGCATGTCAACAGATGACATGCATTGTCACAACTGCTGGGTAGGGTTTGAGAGGCTCAGTTAAGCATATTACAGTTAAACTCCCATTGTTCAGCATTTCTGCAGCTTGGGAACTTTCTCAAATATCCTCCTTTGCTTTTTGCAAAGCCCTTTCAATGACCCTTTTTGTGTCAATGTAGAGCTCAGCTCACAAATCAATTGTTCTATTTTTATTTCCAATATTACACTTCCTTCCAGAGCACTCAGAGGATGATGCCGTGCATTTTGTCACCAGCTTTGGCCAATATCCCCAAGAACTCCCTCACTGGGCTGGAAAGCAGGATTAGCAGGGAAGTGGAGGAAGCAACAGCAGTTCAAGCAGTGGCAGTGCTCTCACCATTAGGGCTGCTGGTGGAGTTTTGGGAGATGGATATTCCCCAAACCGGAGTAATATCCCAGCTGACCAGGGGATGTCACACAGACAAGCCCAGGGGAATTTGTGGCTTATGGAAGGAGGGAGGGGACACTGCTGCCCTGGACTTCCTAGGGAGTCCATCCAGAGCTCCCCAGGCTCTGCCCACACTTGGCAAGGCTTGTCTGTGACTTCCCAGCCCCATGACTCACCACGCGTGAGCAGCGTGACTCTGATGCCAAATTTCTTTCCAGGATCTCCAATTCACAGGACTTTCTAGAGAACTGGACAAAGTCTCAGGTCCACATTGCCCCCCCTCCATCTGGCTGCTTCTGGTGCTGCTCAGCTCCTCAGCTCTTTCTGGGAACAGAGGGTTCCTCAGAGAGGACAGGGACCTTCAGCATGAGCAAGGATGGTTCCTACAAGATGACCCTACTTCTTTTTGCATTTTACTTTATGTTAGTGAAGTGTCCTCCTGTAGACCTGGGGCTCTGGTGTACTGTTGCAGTACAATGAAGGAATACACTACAAGAACTAGCAAGTTCCTCCTGACCTCTGCATAAGGGAGATATTGTCATTACAGACAAAATAAACACTCAAATTCATATATATCAGACCACACATAGCACTGTGTTATTTATGGATGAAGTCTATTCCTGAAGGAGCATCCTGCTGCTGTTTAAACAAAAGAAGAACAAAAGCAACATGGGAATCCCATGAGGTTGAACAAGACCAAGAGCCGGTGCTGCACCTGGCTCAGGAGAACCCCTCAGAGCAATCCAGGCTGGGGATGAGCAGATGGAGCAGCCCTGGCAGAAGGACCTGGGGGTGTTGGTGGTGAAAGCTGGATGTGGCCCATTCCACAGACCCCGTCATGCCCTGGGCTGATCTCCCAGCATGGGCAATGGGAAAGGGGAGATTCTGCCCTTCTGCCCTGCTCTGCTGAGATCCTCCTTCAGAGTTGCCTCCAGCTCTGGCATCCAGCACAGGAAAGACTGTCTGGAGCCAGGCCAGAGCAGGGACATCAAGGGGATCAGAGGGATGGAGCAGCTCTGCTGGGAGGAAAAGCTGAGGGAATTGGGATTGTTCAGCCTGGAGAAGAGAAGGCTTTGGGGTGACCTCAGTGTGGCCTCCCAGTGCCTGGAGGGAGCACACAGGAAAGATGGAGAGAGACTCTTGACACAGGATGTAGTGCAGGACAAGGGGGAATGGCTTCACACTTCAGGTTTAGATTTAATATCAGGAAGAAATTCTCCCCTGTGAGGATGCTGAGGCCCTGGCACAGGTTTCCCAGAGAAGCTGTGGCTGCCCCATCCCTGGCAGTGCCCAAGACCAGGTTGGACAGGGCTTGGAGCAACCTGGGATAGTGGAAGGTGTTCCTTCCCATGGTAGGGGGTTTTGAAACTGCATGAGCTTTAAGGCCCTTTCCAACCCAGACCATTCCATGACTGTATGACTCTGTGAGGGTAAATGAGTGCAAGGCCACAGGATGGGGGGTGAAGGACAAGGGGAGTGCAGGACCAAATCAGTGCTCCAGTGCTGGCCCTGTTTGTATGAGCACCAGTCACTTGTGTTGGTGTAAAAGTGTCCTGTGTAGGGAGCTTGCTGAAGGGATACTGATTCTCAAAAATAATTTATTTCAAAGGTTTTCTTTTTTCCCCACCTTGTACCAAAATTAGGTTATTCCCCTGCACAAGAGTAAATAGAAAATACCATGAGGTGTGATATGGCATGACAACTTTTTCGTTATGACTGGTAAAGAGGAATCTTCACTACTCCTCAGAGGTACCAGCTGAGGAGATGATTGCACCCTATGAGAAAATAACAGCCTGCTCACAAATGCATCTTCCTGTTTAAGAAATTCAAGCAAACCACTCACACAAATAGCTTTTAAATCAGATTTACGTGAACAGAATGACAAGCTTACGTCAAATCTTGAGTCAGAGCTTATCACAAATACATAGGAGGGATTAAATAAAGAAATCCATCAGTAGAATCAAAGCTGCATTGACATAATGGCACGGTCCTAAATAAAAGTACTTCACAATACATTCTTTGAAAAAGAGAGAGAGAGAGAGCAAAAGAGAGTGCAAACTATGTATTTAATGTGTGCTTAAGCAACTGTAACAGCATAGTAAGAGCTTGTATTTTTTCTGGCACAGCCCTCTGTCATAATCCCATTGCATACTTTCAAATGTATTTTTAAATTGCTTAGTTTCTGTCAACAGATTCATTCAAGGCTGTGTTATTAAAAAGGTGAATGCAAAATCCACTCTGACTGACACACCTATAACGAAGGATCACTAAATCACCCCTTTCCACATGAAAATAAAATTAGAAATCACAGATATCAAAAAAAGGAAGACAGTCCCTGTATTTAGCTCCAGCATGCCAGGATGATGCCAAATATAATTCAAGCCTCATTTCCATTAAAAAGGTACCGACCAAAAAAAAAAATGTTAGAAGTGTTTACCTTGCCTGACTTTGCATGGGTAAACATTCCTGCATCCAATGTAAGGGTTATATTTAGAAATGTATCCTACCAGGAAACTAAGTAGGCTTTAGGGAAACCAAAACAGTCCAGGGTTTGACTCTGAGGCAGATGAAGTCAACAGGGACCCCACCCAGACTCAGAAAGTGCAGCCTCTTTCACCCTAGCATGGGCAAATCCCCCCTCCCAGGCTGCCCAGGGAGAGCAGGGCTGCTGGAGCCATGGGAAGCCACACCAATTACTGAAAAAGGAACAGCACTATTGAAAAAATGTTATACAAGCAGTGGTAAACCTCAGTGGCCTGGGTTTGAGACAACAGAAAATCCCTTTGACGAGTAGTAAACACACTAAAAATAGTGCTTGGTTCTTTTTAAAGTCAGCCTAAAATAAATCTCTTTGCTTTTTGTATCCTGTTTTGTAGTTTCATATGAAGGTGCCCAGCAGTCATTTGCCAGCAGTATTAATGAGTAAGATCTTACTCCCTAGCCTGTGCTGGAGCATAATGCAAGCACAGAAGATCACAGGACTATCAAGCAAGGACCATATCTCAAGAGCAAAATTCCAGCCTGTGAGGAGTGGCTTTACCTCATAGTGAGATTTTAATGTACCAAATGCATTTGGAAATAGAAAAATACTGACTTCAATGTCCTGAGCAAGCAAGAGAGAAAGGATAAGGAATAACCAGACTGCAGTGTTCTTGCAGCTTGTCCAGACCATATTCTGAACCATTTCCACCTGGTTAAAGACTGAGCTGCCCTCCAGGCTCAGCTGCCAGTGGGAGAACATCATCCTCAGCTGATAAGAAAGTGTATCTCTTTCTACACCAGGCACTGGGATTCGATGGATCCCCTCTCCTTTGTGCTTGAGCTCGATATCAAGACTCCTTCAGCAGCCAGTGGAGAGAACAAGTACTTCCAGAAAAAAGAGTATGTGTGTCAGACATGTGCTCTAGGTTGAATTTTATGGGAAAAAATATTTTCTTCTAAATTTCTATTACAGGGAGTTAGCTCAGACTTTAATTTATATCTTATAAATTAGATCCTGGGCTGGCTTGCTCCAGTAGGCAGTGCCATATGTGCAATCACCATAATTTATTTTATCACTTATGTTTCTTACATGCTTAGAATATGTATGACACCAACACCTGCCCTGTAGTGATTGTGGAAGTCACTGCCCTGGCTCTTCTGGGTGTGAATGTGGAAATATAAATTCTGTAGTTCTGGTCAAGAGTTTAATTTCGACTTCCATGACAAGAGATTCTGTGATCATGATCTTCTAATTCAGTAACTGAATTTCTCCAAACTATACTTGTATTTCATTGCTGTATCTCTTGCACAGTTATAGCTATAGTGAACTCTTATCTAAAATCTGATGTGTTCTTTAGCTTTAAGTTCATCAAGGTTCACTTTAGCTTTTCTACTCAAAAAAAAAAAAAAAAGAAAAAGGCAATGTTTCCATGGTCATGAAAGTAGTAGATTGGGAGGGATAAAAAAAGTCTTTGTACATCTGGCACAGTAGTTTTCTTTTTACTATTCTCTGTGGGAGTAAATTTAAAAGAGAAATACACTGTTCGTAGGAGATTCTTTTTAAATATAGGCAATTATGATGCAGATAATGAAACAAGGATGGGAATTTAGTAACCTGTTTCTTATCTTGCCATGTGCAATCATACATTTGGAATATAGGGCAGAATTACCATAAAAGCCAAGAATGGGGCTCTGAGCAACCTGATCTAGTTGAAGATGTCCTTGCTTATTGCTGGATGGATCTTTAAACGTCACTCCCAAGTCAAACTATGCTGTGACTATCATGTACAGCAACTGAATTTTGACCTCCTGGATCTATTATCATAACCAAATCTATTGTGCTCTGGATGGCAAAATATTTTGTCTGATCCCTGCAGAACTCATGGTCTGGATGAGCTGAGCTTATTGTTCACCCCAGACCATTTTTCACTGCTGTTTTTCAGATGGGGATGTTGAGGGACTTGTCTGTAGAAGAGAAGGTGTGGGACAGGAGCAGTGGAGGCAGAAGCAGCACCGATTCCTGCTGCCACCTTTCTGAAGAACCAGTGGAGTGGAACTTTTGCCATGTGTTTTTCCTTATAAAGAAATAAGGAAGGGCCCATGCTGAGATATCTGAAGGTATATCTTTTGGTAGAGCAACATACTAGCCCTAAAATCGTTTCAACGTTCCTCCTCATCTAGCAATTACTGAAGCACAAACATATAATCATGGGAAATTCTATAATTAACCATAAATCTCTGCTTCCAATCAAAAGGGCTCAGAGCTTTCATTTCAGCCTGAAAGACTGGAACAAGAGCACAACTATTAGAGAATCTACATCTGAATCAATTCCTGTCAGTGTGCTGGTATTGCTTTTTTTGGTCTAGCCCACAAATTTGTACCTCTATGGTTAGCCAAAAACTGTACATTATTTACCAACATCAGCACTAACTCAAAGGATCTGGCAGTGCTCCATCTTGGAACTAAAGAGCTGATACTGTGCCCTTACTTCAAGAAACATCAAAACTATGCCTGAAATTACTGCTCCTGTAAACTACACATACAAGAACTTGAGATGAAACAGAATTTTCTTACAGCTTTTTACTTTTTTTATCCATTAAAATGTCCTGGGTTTGTAAGAAACTGAATATTCTCAAACACAAGGCCTGATGTTGCACAGCATTTCACAACTCTGTTTCCCCTGAGTATCTTCTGAGATTACTTTAAAGCCCCACTTCATCATAGCCTATGAACAATTAAATATTTTGAAGGAAACAGAGCAGTAATA
This sequence comes from Passer montanus, assembly GCF_014805655.1. Taxonomy (NCBI): domain Eukaryota; kingdom Metazoa; phylum Chordata; class Aves; order Passeriformes; family Passeridae; genus Passer; species Passer montanus. The sequence continues at coordinate 6,697,106 of NW_024366592.1, forward strand.
GTATTTCTTTTTGCTTCCCATTTTAACACAGGAGAAATGCTGATTGTAGCAGAACTCTGGTTTCACCATAACTAAAGTGGAAAGCCTTGAAATTTAGGCTGAAATTGGGCTGATTTTAAAGTACTTAAAAAAACTAGAGATATATTTAGCTTACACTGCAGTTTTCTGGCATCATGGACAAGGTCCTGGGGGGAACTCTTGGGCTGGAAAACAGGAGGGCAAAAAGAAGTGGAGGAAGAGAAACTGGAGCATGATGAAGTGACTGTCCCAGTCAGCAAGTGTGAGGAGCCTGCCAGTGGTGTATTCTTCCCCCTAAGTGTGCTAAAATCCAGTACAGATGACAGGAAAAGGGGCAAATGTCTGAACTTCCAGAAGTGCCCAGCTAAGGCACACACTGCTCATACTTCAGGCAGAGAACTGACTGCAATGAAAGGGGAGGGATGACTACAACATCTTTTTCTAAATCCTATCAAAATATCTCTCTGATACTGTTTAAAATGCAGGGATTTTACTGCCAAAAACCCCAAGCAAAATAAAAACAAATGCAGATTGCAGCTTGCCTGCTGATAGCACATGCTGTTCTGGAGCATCAGACTCAGTAAACCTACTGTACTGAACTCATCTGGAGAGAATGCCAGTAATTCCAGGGACTGAGACTTCCAGGGGGTCACAGTTAAGGTTCTGCTGGTTTATGCCAGGATTTCTCAGTTTCTGTGTTTTTCAGAGGGGATGAGTTTTGCTGAGCAAGGCATTTTGGAAAGACATGAGAAACCACTGGGCAATTTTAACTCTCTGTTAACAAAGATTTTTTTTTAGAGGATTTGCTTTAACTGTGTCACAGTGTGTGTTGGAAAACAGTTGCAAAGGGAAAGCTGCATTTCTGAGAGAAATTCTCTCAAGCTGAAGTACTCTGGTGAACACTGAAGATTAAACTGCTTGATAAAGGTAATAAACAGAAGAGTTTAGCAGCAGTGAGTTCAACTTCAGGTTTCTGTACCTGTCCACCCTTCCTGTCATTCCTCTTTCTGGAGGAGGAGAAATCCATGGGTAGAGAGCACTCTAGTGCTGCCTGGACCTCAATTTTAGACACAGAAATCTTAGATACTCACTGTGACCTCAGGATAGCTGGTTGTTTTCTGAACAGCACTCTTACAAATATCACATCCCTCAGATCCACACAAGCCACACACACAAGAGTCTGACTCTTCAGAGAAGCTTAAAGGATCACTGACTAACCATATGTGCAACCTGGTTAATGATTTTGTTCAAATGGCTGAAAGGGAGTTATCTTTTTGAGCAGGGTATAATCCTCCTTGTCCTGCCACACCAAAAGCCCAAGCCAGCAATGTATTTTTAACACCAAGGGTTGTTTTGATTATGCTGGCCTGGTTCTACTTTAGGGAGTTCCTTTAGCCACACACAAACCCAGCTGCAGCTCCTGCACCCTTCAACATGTTTTTACACCCACTGTTCTGTTGTTCAGAGACAGCTCTCACTTGCAGAGTCTAAACTCAGGGTACCTTGTCTTTGGCAGGCTTATCCTGAACTCAAGAGAATTTTGGGTCTTGTGGCATTTAAAAGGTTCTGGCTTTTCTTGTGGGGCACTTTTTTTTTGCAAAGGAAAACAGAGTTTAGCATCTAGGATGGATGAAAAGATGTCTCACAGAGAGGTGACAGCATTATTAGTGGATAGTTATAAGGGATGAGCTGGCCACAGCAGAAATTTCTTTCTAAATCCATCATGTAGTGGTTAGAATGAGGCTCTGAGGCATGGATAGGCATGGGCCATATGTCTGGTTTTGAGAAAATGCTAAATAATGTCTTCTAGATACTCATAAAGCATCTAATACTGCAAAACCTCTTCCACTTGGTAGTCTGTGTAGCACTGACTTCCACAGATGTAAGTTTATTTGGGGAAATGAAAATAGCCTTAACTTGCCTTTGATTTTAATTCTCATTTCATTGCATAACCCCTTCTGTCTATAAAAGCATACAACAAATTATTTAAATGAGATATTAATGGTATGATTTTTTTTTAAGATAATTTAATTTTGCTTTCATTTAGAAGCACAAGAGTCTGCTTCTCAGAACCACAGGATTTAGTCCCAACCAAGACAGAGACCCATGTTACAGAAATGAACTCATCAGTTACTGAGGCACAGGAACTGAAAGCAGACTTGTGTAAAATGTCAAAAGATTTCTCACAACTGGGCATATGCAAATTAAAAATTTAAAAAAGGAATTAAAGCAATATACACAGGCTGAGTGAATCAGAAAATTAACTAGAAATGGAACCTGGCTTCCTGCAGAAAGTGTATACTCTGTATCTGTATATATTTATAGCTACAAATGTAGAATATATATTTAGCAAAACTGACTCTTACCAGAAGAAAGTGCTGACAGTCATCTCAACTTGAGATGTCTATTAAAAACTCAGAGAGAGAAGGAAAGCACTGTTCTGATGAAGGACTGAGCAGAACAGATCTAAACTGCTTTTGCCATGCTCTCCCTGAGGTTAAGATCCTGGCATTACAGGTATTTATAAGGTTGGTTTAATATCTTGAAAAATGTTGCTCTTCTCTCGGTATTTAAGAGTATTTTTCACTTAAACCAGCAACATGGAGAGATAATTAAAAAAAATCCCTAAAAGCAAACATCCAAAAAAAGGATGCATCTCATTTTATGTCAGCTCTGTTAAAGGTGAGTGTCAAATTTAAACCCAGTCATCTGAGAGGTACCTCAAAGGCAAAGCCACCTTTTCCACTTCTGGATAGACACAACAGCACTTCCAAGTAAATTCTCCAGCTTTGGGAGACTTCTGACAATTTGCAGTGAAACCCTGAACAGCTGCTTGCAGGAGCTCAGCCCCATCAGCTCTGATCTCAGCCAGGTGAGAGCCTGGCTCCAGGCCCACCTGGGTTCCTACAACTGCAAACTGCTCTGTATTAGTTATTTCTCTGAAGCACATTAAAATAGCTCGAAATGGTATTCAGCAGTTTTCAATATCTGTAGTATTTCAGGCTGATAACATCTACCACACACACAAGTTATAACACCTACTTATCCCAAAATCTCACTCTTCTGATTACATCACTGAAATCTAAAGAATTAGCTCTATGTATGTCAATAGGCTAAACAGTCATTTTGCAAATATACTTATCTCCCTACACCCTTTGAAAACACAAAAGTTATTTTCCAGGAGCTGTTGTATTCAGTATTCAGTGAAACTTCAAGCTGCTTCCTTCAGCAAGGGTCAGTAATAGTCAAAATGTTTGCATACAACAGCAGAATTTTTCCTAAGCTTTGGAGTTTTCTTTGGAAAGTGCAAGGATTTCCCCCCCCCCCAACCTATGTATAAGGGACACTTCTGAAAAATTGGGGTCAAACAGATTTGTTACTATGATCAAAGCTGAATCTGTCAATTTTGACAGCTTTACTGAGCAGAATGCAGCTTGCTGCAAGCAAGGGGTTTTATGAGGGAAGTTAAAATCTCACAAAATGTGTCTTTATGCAGCCCATAAAGGAAAAAGTCCAAACTAAAATATTCCACTGATATTTAACACACATATGAAGTATTACACTGCTTGTTGCATGCCCTGAAGATCAGAAAAAAAGCTAAAAAATCAACAGCTAGAAGGCATCCTGCCTTCCTGCAAGGGTCTCCAGCCTACATAAACATGGTCAGGAAAGGGGATAAGGTGGTGTGGCAATAAATCCCCTGGAAAACATGGAAGATACTGCTGGAAAGTAGTTCTGTTGTTTGCAGCAGTCTTTTGTGCTCCCTGCCTGCCCCCTCCTTGGAGAGCAAACAACACAGGTGCAGCACAAGGGCTGGATGAGCTGTGGCCCCTCCAGGAGCTGGGGGGCTATTTGGGAATGAGGAACAGAGTTTTCAATTTTCAGTGGAAAACACCAGCAGAGCTGCCAGGAATCAGCACAGAGGCTTCTCATGTTGCACTCTCAGTTACACTGAGACCTGTCCCTGGATATCAGGGATGCAGAGGAACCCAGATTTTTGCACAGAAAAACCACCCTAAAGCTTTACCACTGAAGCTATTTCAGTGTTGATGCTTTGGAGACATTTCCCCCCTTCCTGTACTCTTTCCCAGAGCTGGAAGATCAAAAGGTGCAGTGAGTTTGCAGAGGATGTTTGTAAATTCTCTCAAAGTGATCCACACACATTATATTGCCATGTTACTGAATACTGGAGCTGATGCTTTTTTTTTCATCTGTATAAACCTGGCTAAAAACATATTTGCCTTTTTTATTGTCTTTTAACTCAGGCATTTGCTCTCATACAACAGGGAAAATTCCTTTTTTGCCTTTCAGTGCCATCCTTGTTGTGCATTGGGGATCAAGAGGAATGTTCAGAACAAATGTGTTGTGGAAGGAAGTGAATGAAAGCACTGCTCAGAGATTGATATTTTCCAAGAGAAAAAAGGGGAAAAAATGGAAAACAAGACAACAAATCTCCTACACAGGCAACTAAAAAGACAAGCTCATGGTATTCTGAGGCAGAAAGCACAAATGGAGGGGAAACCCAATCAGAACCAAGAAATCCAAGTCAGAAGAGCTGAGCTCTGCTCCACTCCCAATCCATTTAAATGACAAAATCATGTGCAGGCCAAAGTCTGCAGGAGAGTACACCTGTGTTGCCATAAACTTGTAAGTAAGTGCAGAGAATTTCCTGCTTTGCTCTTGGAAACCCTGTCATTTGTCAGCTACAGAGCACACGGGAGGTTTGTTTCCCTTCCTCCCAGTCTTATGTGGGATTTGGTTGAGGTATGTACAAAATTTTCCAGGCTCTTTACACCAGAAGTCTTTGACCAAGTGCCCACTAACTCCCTTAGTATCAAATGATTCCCCTTCCTATAGATATTTTGAATTTCCTGAGGTTTTCCCCTGCCTGTTCTCAGAGCTTCTGGAGATTACCTGTCTTCTGGGAGAGACTGGCATGGACCCTGCCAGGAGAGGTATTAAGCATCTCTAGAACTGCGGGGATTGTAATTTTTAAACAGGACTGTGTTCAAAAATCTCTGGAGGTTTTCAATAGAATATTATTTTTCTTTCCATACTGGATGATTGCAATAGAAATATAATGTTCCCACACATGCACAAATAAAATCATCCGCTTTGTACCTCCTCCTGAGCCTGAATGAAATGACACATTTTATGGGAAGCACATGAAAGAAAATTTTAGCATTTATTTATTTTTTGATGTCAATTCAGTAGTTGAATGAAAAGAGTTGAGTTGACACCTTTGCTGAGCTGTCAAAAAACCTCCAACAAAACACATCCCCACAACAAAAACCAAGACTTCCCCCCTTCTGGTCTGTGTCTTCATATCACTACTAAAAATCCATCTGAACCCCAGCCTTTTTAACCAAAGAGCAAGATGAATAATAATAATAGTAAATCTAAACCCACCCCAAACCATCAAAAAATAGACAAATACTATGCCACCACCATGCCCATAATGTTTACCCCAAAAAGGGAAAGTGGCGGAAGGAATTCAGTTACTACTATTGATGTGAGAGGCAACCTGCTTAAGCACTATTTCAGTTGCATGCAGCTTGGAAAGGGAAAAAAAGAGGGAATGAAAGAGAAAAAAGGAGGAAATAAATAATCCACATTAATCAAACCCTGTCATATCTTCACACAGAGACATGCTGTCTGACAAGAAGGCCCTTTTAAGCAAGTAAAAACATAGGGAAAAAATATCAAAAGATCTGCTGCATATTTTTTTCCAGTTTATTTTTCCCCTTTTCTTCCCTTCACTAACAATTTTTAAGAGGCCAAAGATATTCCAAGTGAAATGTCACCATTCTTACAAGCTTAAATAAACTATTTATTAGCGGTAGACTAAGTACTCTGAAGAAATTTATTTGCCCTGGCAACAATATTTATAAATGACCTATGAAATATTATAACATTGTAGCAGCAGCAGCCTTGCAGTTTGCCTGTGAGGATCCAGTTCCAGTCAGCACAAGTGCATTTAGAGGGGGAAATATTTCTGCAGTGCATCATGCAGGCAGCACTTGGGAGAGGATGAAAAGCCCACGAGCACAATCTTTTCTTTGACGCTGGCAATAAATAAATATAGAAGCAATAAATAAATAAATCATTCAGTTCCAGCAGCCCTTTTACAGTGCCCATCAATGGAGTGTGTGCTGCTTGTCCAGGAGGGGACTAAATGAAACAGGGAGCTGAGATCCTCAGCCACAGCCCCACGAGGAACACAGGTCCCCATTGAGCCAGGGACACACGGGCTGCTCTTTACGGGGCTTTTTCTGACCAAAACACCTCAACAGAAACCCAGCAATTAGCTATTCCAAACAGAACTGCTATTTTGAGAACAACAAACTTCATTAATGCCTTGGGGGGGAGAGGGTGGAGAGGGCTGAGAAGTTAAATGCATGTGTGCACACAAAGGTGTAAAATTCAGACTATTTAAATGCTAATAAATACTGTATTTGAGCACTCATTCCCCCCAGTGACAGAGAAGCCAAAATCTATTTGGCTTTGCACTACAAAGCTGTTTTATAAAACAGCCTAAATTGGTGATATTTGTCCTCCAACACAGGACAGATAAGAAAAAAAGGAGAGAAAAAGAGGAAATAAAACAGATTATTAATTCTAAAACTGGATAAAACTTCCTCAGGTGAAGATGGCAGTTTTGACCATGGAGGGAAACATGAATCAAGGACTTCAGGGTTAGGTTTCTTGAGTATTTTCAGTTCAAGTCTTACTTTTTTTGTTGGGTGTTTTTTTAGTAAAGTAGTCACCACACAAAAAACAAAATATTTTTTTCCCCTGAGTATCAGGTATATCACAGGGAAAAGTCAATAGAATCTGCAGATATCAAAAACCAGCTTTTTTTTTTTTAGTAAAGTAGTCACCACACAAACAACAAAAGATTTTTTTTCCCCTGAGTATCAGGTATATCACAGGGAAAAGTCAATAGAATCTGCAGATATCAAAAACCAGCTTCTTGTATGTCCATCTTTGTTTTCAATGAGGAAACAGTTAGGAGAACTAGAGGCACAAACACAAATGTCTCCTTGGGATTTAAACACAGAAATCCTCATTTGGAAGACCAAGAGATGTCATGAAGAACACATCTACCTAAAACATTGCAAGACTGACACAATGATTCAAAAAGCCCCCAGTTTCCAGCATTTTGCTGGTCTATCATAAGCTGTCACACTGATGCAGTAGACTTCAGTGCATGGGTTTAAGTTTCCTAAATGTCCTTAATTGCTCACTCGGATTTTCTTTTTCCTAACTGACCCCTGATCATCAAGAGATGTCTTGAAGAACACAACATGTGCCTAAAACATTGCAAGACTGACACAATGATTCAAAAAGCCCCCAGTTTCCAGCATTTTGCTGGTCTATCATAAGCTGTCACACTGATGCAGTAGACTTCAGTGCATGGGTTTAAGTTTCCTAAATGTCCTTAATTGCTCACTCGGATTTTCTTTTTCCTAACTGACCCCTAGTTCTTTGCACACCAAATCTGAACGTGCTCAAGGCAGAAAGCCCTGCTGAGATGTGGTCAGGAGCAGGTCCCAACAATGCACAAGGCACAGGGCGTGTCACGATTTTCATCTTGACAAGAACATCGAGCCTGAGCTCATCTAGGGAGTGGTCCTGGACAAGAACCTCCACTAACTTGGCCAGGGTTTCCTGTTTATAACCGAATAAGGTGTCTTTTTTGCCCAGTTTGCAAAACAAGCAGGGCACTACCCACTGCTGATCCTTAACTTCTGCTTCCCAGAAAGACTTCTCACAGTACACAGCCATTTGTTCTTCTGAGGGGCTTTCTCAGGCTCATGGGGCTGTATGGAGGTGGGCACAAAAGAGTGGGTGTTTTTCCTCCCCTAAAGTGATGAGAATTCAGAATAGTGGGACTGCCTACAAAATTTCCTTGGGATTCTCCTATGTGTCCACTTGTGCTGCAGCCTTGTGAGCTTTAAGGATTTTCTCTGTGTAAGGTCCAGGTGATGATATAACCACAATTTAGACTACGGGACATCCCTGTGAGCTGAGGAACACCCCAGCTGCAGAGGAGGTGTGCTATGAACCTGCAAACCATGCCACGGCAGGTTCCTGCAGCCCAGCTGTGTGCTGGGGGAATGGGGAGCAGACAGGACACAGAAGGCAGTGTAGCTCCATGCACCTCCATGTCCTCACCTGCAGGGCAGCACCACGGCCTTTCTCCCGAGGCTTGTCAAACACCGATGTCAGCAGCCCAGGGTTTAGAAATCAAAACAAATCCAGTACCTGGAGCACAAATCAACTCTAGAAATGATCAAGACTCAGGCCAGGGATGTGAACATGGGGTGAGGGCTCAAGAATCCAGCTCAGTATGTGTGGGTCTGGAGGGGCCTCTCCTTTGATCACACTGAGGGACAGCCAACAAAGCAGCAAAGATCTATTTTCTTTGGAAAACAACAGGCTAAATAAATTTTGCCAAACAAATTTCAACGGATTAATGGTATTCACTTCCCAGCTTTATCTTCAAGACATTATATTTTCCATCCTTCCTTCTTACTCTTCCCTCCTCCCCCCACTGGTGTTCCCTTGCTGCTGGTCTTTGTGTAGGGGATGGAGCTCCACGTGTGCCGTGACAATGATGAAATGAGAATCAGAAACCGAGGCTGATACATTAAAAGGCGCAACACAAGATATATTCTGTTCCTTGCTGAATCCAACTTGGTCCACTCTGCCTGCTTATTCTAGTTAAATGCACATGTCAACATATAAAAAGTTATTTCAGACTGCAGCATTTGGTTCCCTGAGCCAAGCCAAATGAACACAGGAATAGCAACAGTACACACGCCAAGGAAAATGAATTTTTTTTTTCCTCCTACTGTGACATTTTTGAAGGCAGCCAATTATACATTAAAAACATCATGAATGAGCAGTGTAATTTTGGAACCATAACTTAAAGTGAAGTATTCCTTTAAGTATGAAATTAATATAATCATGACATTTTAACAGTTTTTCATGGTTCTGCATTCTCCTACAAGGACTAACTCTAAGTAAACCTATATGCTATATAAAAAGACCACAATAATCTTTTCCCACTAGTAAAATTGCTACTCTTATGAGTGCTACATATATAGGAATTTTTGCATACATAAACATAGTGTGGTCACTTGTGGGATCTATAGATTACATTGGGGGCATATTAAGGGAGTAATGCATGTGCCAAATTTGTTGGCGTGTTTTATAGTGTCTAGATTTTTCTATCCTGTGCTATTTTGTACATTTCCTGCCCTGACATAAATGACCTCATTAACAAGAAATTCTAATAAGTATACAGAGGGGGTTTTTTTATTTCAAGCCCTGAACTTTGCTGGCTACAGCTTATTTTTATTTTGTGACCTCCCTTTGTATGTATAATCTTGGAGGAGGAAAAAGAGAAGAAAAAAATAATAAAATGAAGCAAAATTCTGCTCACATAAGGGAGTTTTCTGCTGAATGACATAACCTCTACTCCAGTCTGAGCTATGGTCAGCCTGCTCTACCAGCCAGTAAAATTAAGTAAATTCAGAGAAGATATTTTAGGGATTGAAATTTGCCTTCCAAATACAAGCAGAGTGTTTTGCCTTCCAAGCCAAAGAAGGAAATCACACAGCAGCATATGGAGTACTCTATTCCCCACATATTAAAGTTCTGTTAGCTTTACAGCAGTTCCTGTCACCATTCAGTATCTTACCCCCCAAGCAGTTATGTTTTACACAGGATCAGAAGTCTATTTTTGCAATCCCACCTCAGGGTAAAACTCATTGGGACTCCAGGATCTGACACCCTTGCAGTGATCCCTGCAGTAACAGCCCCTCTAGCTGGGGCTAGAAATAAATTGGTTCTGAACATCAGATATACTGTTTTCTTTTGGAGTTTTTTCCCTCTGGATAGTGATTTCAGAATGTGCTACAGTAGGAGAGCTGAGACTACCTAGCAAAAGCTCCAGTTAGAAATAACAGCAGTATTCAGTACTTCTAGAGCAATCTAAGTTCTTTGTAGACTCTAAAAAATGGAGGTTGGAATGTAAAAAAGTAGCCATAAAAAAAAGATGTAGGTGCAAAAACTATAAATTTTCTTTTGGAGTTTTTCCCCTCTGGATAGTGATTTTAGAATGTGCTACAGTAGGAGAGCTGAGAGTACCTAGCAAAAGCTCCAGTTAGAAATAACAGCAGTATTCAGTACTTCTAGAGCAATCTAAGTTCTTTGTAGACTCTAAAAAATGGAGGTTGGAATGTAAAAAAGTAGCCATAAAAAAAAGATGTAGGTGCAAAAACTATAAAATATCAGTCAGAGATCTATATGTTTATGGCACACACAGTTAACAAAATCCAGTACACCAAAAATACTGCTGCCTAAGGCACAGCCATACAAGGCTACAAACTAGGCTCCAGTGACACCTGAAGCAGATTCTGAGCTCACACTCCAAAATCCTCTAAGAAAATCAAATTTGTTTGCTACTTCCACATCCAGCAAGGACAACTTCTTGTTTTGCCTCCACCCTTCTCCTCTGTCAAGCTACCATTTCCCAAGCTCCTGCTCCTACCCTGGCCTCCCCTCCCAGCCATCTCCCCCACGCTGCACTGACGCTGCTACCCTGGGGCAGCTGCCCCCTGATTTAATGATGAGGGTGAATGGAGAGGTCAGAGCTAAGGGGGGCACAGAAATGTGTGTCCTGAGGGCACTGCTGTGGCCTTGCCTACCCAGCCCTTCATTTCTGAAGATGGATATCCCATTTACATGGTAATCATAAATATAAGGCTTTACGGTGAGCATACTCTTTGGATATAGTCCTGCCCTTCAAAAAATGATTTCTAACTGGCCTGCCCAGACTAATTTCAGGTATGTAAAGTGGTGCTGGGAAAAGACTGCTGGGCTTCAGTTCCTGGGCATTCATCAAGGACATTCCCCTTTCTATGGCAATACAGAACTTTTTAAACAGAGTGGAGAAAGCAGCTATTTCTCCTCTTTGGCTGCAAATCCTGAGGCAAACCAAGCCCTGCACAAAGGTAGAAATGCTCTCTGTGTGGCACCCACTCAATCTTGGTATGAGTTCCAGGCTCAGCCTCCCACAGGCAAGACTTGCTGCTGGTGGCTTCAGAAACTCTGCAGATACCTACAGTGACAAGTTGTGCAAAGCTGCCCAGCCCTCGGAAGGCAGTAACAAAAGTGACATTAACAGGCAGCTCGTGGTAAGGCTGAGGAGGAAAGTTAAAGACATCGATGTGTTTTGAGCTGCTGTGAAAGAACGTGGGCTTCTGCTGCCTCCTAGGGTATGTCCTGATGGCAGAGCCTGGGAGAGACCTGAACTCCTGCAAAACTTCCCCAGGGCAGGGATGGTGCCAACGGGTTTATGAGGGCAGAGAGGCCAGGGTGTTCTAGTTCTGAGCATTGACTTGGCCTTTCAGCTGCTTTTTTTTCCTCCCCTGGACAGTGTGTAAGAATATAAACCAGAGTCTGCAACAGCTACTTACGGTCAGTACAATTAAAATGCCTTAAAAAGCCTAATATTTTAAATATACACTCTGCATTTCATGTTCATCCTCTTCCTTGTGGGAGTTTTGAGGCTTCAGCATTTCTGTTTTTCATGGGTATGTACACAGCAAGGATTAGTAGTAAATAATTTTAAGAATTTAAGAATGTTAAGAATTCTCACTCTTGAGGAACACCTCTGGTGCAGGTAGCTGGGCTCACAAGCTGCAGGTGGAAATGCAGGCTGAGGTGCAGATGTAAATGCTGAGCTCTGGGGTGGGAGCCCAGGACAAGAAGATGAACTGCTGACCTTTGGGATGACAAAGGGCACAGGGGCAGGTGACAGCCAGCCAGGTGAATGGACACTGGGACACAGCAGCAGCTGGGAATTGCCAACCTTTTGGACAACAAGGGAGATGAAAACAAGTGATGGACAGGAGATGGGGGCAGGAGCTGAAGATTCGGAAGGAGGAGGAGTGAGACTGGGCACGGGGAGACTGTGATGGGATAAAATCCCAGGGGTTCCTTGCTGGGATCCCTCCTTGGAGGCAGCAGCTTGGGCTGTTTCTGTGTCACTGCCCCAGGAACAAGTGGCTTTATGGAATGAGACATCTGGGACTCTGCCACCTCTGCCACGGCAAAGCTGGTGTGATGTGAGTGGGGTGTGTGGGGAGCCAGGCCAAGGAAGGGCCTTCAGTCCCAGAAAGTCTGACCTTGGGAGTGCCACTGCCAGAGAGTCCCAGAGGGAATGGTCTGACTGGGGAGTTCCCTTAACGTCCCATAACTGCACAACTCCAAATGCAGAAGCCTTTAGAAACACACAAGGTAGGAGGAGAGTTGTGATAATATTGCTGATAATCTCTGCAAGCTCTACTCCTGAAGAGGAAAGGCAGCTGTGTGAGCCAGTTCCTCAGTCCAGAGGGAGATCTGGTCAGACACTTAACCTGACTGGCACCACCAGCCTAGCCCTGTACTATCCCACATTTCACATTATACTGTTTTGGCTCTATTTCACACCTGTTAAAGTTGCTTTATATGCCTTGCTGTATCTTTCAACTCTTGAAAAATTCCTTTTTAAGTCAGTTGTAGCCTCCTATTTTTGTTAGTGTTTTTCAAAAGAGAAATGTGACTGAATTTTCAGTATTTCTATTTGTCAGGTTTTGAAAATACTGAGGCCACATATGCCATCTAACTGTGGGCTGCAGGTCTCAGAAACAAATACAGACCTGCCAGTTTGGTCCTTGATGGTACCTCCTAAACCAGAGCAAGCAGGGGAGATCTTTACATACAGCTACAGGAGGAGGCAGCTGGGGGGAGTCGGGCTCTGCTCCCAGGGAACAAGGGAAGGACAAGAGGAAACAGCTCAAGCTGTGCCTGGGGAGGTTCAGGTTGGACATCAGGGAGAGTTCCTTCTGGGAAAGGGTGGTCAAGCTTTGGAAGGGGCTGCCCAGGGAGGTGGTGGAGTCCCCATTCCTGGAGGTGTCTCAGAAGGCCTGGATAGGGCATTCACTACTCTGGGCTGGGTGACGAGGTGGGGATCTGACACTCCCTCATAAAGAACAAAGCACAGTTCTTCAAATACAATGCCATGAACAAACACCTGGGTAAAGTGCTCAGTGACTTAGTAATATTTATTTGTATTCTCACACTACATAAAAATGCAAAACTTGAGGATGGAGCCAGTAACAAACTAAGCACTGTCCCCACATGACCAGCAGAGATCTGAGGTACTCTGGACCATTCTCCTCCTCACGCTCAAACCCACTCCTCCTGGTCTCAAAGGACTGCAGTGTCTAACAGACACATTGGCCAGCATGTGCTTTATTCAAACACCACAGAACACCCTAACTTCTCAACAGGAAAAATATGATTTTACTTTATCTACACTATTTACTAGTAGGAAAGGTAATTATGCTGTAGAAATATGTATTACTGGCCTGCTTGCTTTTTTCCTGCTCCATAAAATTCAAAGTTATATATTGAAAAGGACAAACTGGTGGTAAATACAGGGAAAAAAAGAGTTTTTCAGTTTTTCTCTCCCTCACATCATAAGCCTCTATAGGCAGTCCCATATATGAATTTTCTGTTGAGTGAAAGTTCTCTTCCCTAGATGCAGCCAATACATCGGGGAATGTAGTCACATTACTGCAGCGACTTGGTGAGTTTTTTTTCTGGTTTTTATTTTTCTTTTCTTTTACAGACTGCTGTCATCCTGTAACTTGCCTTGCACAGCACTGTTCTTCATACTGCTTCTTACATATAATCCATTGCAAACACCCAGAGACCTGTTATAGTAAATTAGGCTTGAATTAGTCCATCCCTCAGCTGCCATCAGTGGATGAATAGCTCAAGGATTAAACAGATGCTTGCTCTGATTCAGCACCACAGCTCTTGCATGAAACAGAAATCCAACTCTTAGTCTGGGAACTATTTGAATAGTAAAAATCTGGGGTTTTTTTAGTGTACTTTCCCTGATCAAGATGAATTAGAGGTCAATATTACATGGCATTCAAATAGCATTAAAATTGCCCTGTAAATTACTGATCTGAAAAAATGTGGTAGGTGAAATAGCTACAGTAATTCTGAGGTAAAAAATACCAGAGGAAAATAAATTTTTTCCTATAAGAAAATTTATCTGTGTTCTCTGTGAATGCTTCGTGATGTTGGAACATCTTTAGTTCAATCATAAAAATGATTTAGAAATAAACCTGTTCAACTGAAATGCTCAGAAAATAAAGAGTATTTCACCCCAATTCTAATTTTCAGAAGGTCATTCTGAAGTGGAAAACTGGAAACACTTTCCTTCAGTGCATGATTTAAAACACATGAATGTGACACTTTCTCAAAAAAATGTTCCATTGGAAACAAATTGCCATTTTCAGATGGAGAAACATTCCAAACAAATATTCTCAACCTGTCTGTAGGAAGGGCAAGACTTGCAGTCCACAAGCATAACCAACAGAGAACAGTTACAAAATATATTTTTGCATAAAACTTTCTAAATTAAATTCTTTAACATCTGCAATAATTGGAGGTTGCAGAAAGTGTTCAAATGAATTATTTTTCCGTCAGAAAATAACAATTTTTAAAACACTGCAACACTGCTCATAAGAAAAGGCAGGATTAATGCATTTACACTTTTCTTTTTTCCTCAAGAGGATTGGTACAATACTCCAGTTTCACATTGCTAATCAAAGGCATTTTGATTTGGGGCCCAGGATCATGTAGAACATTATGCTTATTTAGAATAACCTATTAAAAATTTTAAAAAGCAGATGCAAAATACTTAGAGGTGATCTGATTTTTGTATTTCTTTGCACGTTCAGGTCAAAGCGCTTAATGGGAGGATCTGACTTTTTATTTTTAAAAAAGTCAAAATTTTGAATATATTCTAATTTTTTTTTTACCCAATAGTAGTAAATAAATGACTTTATTGCATCATAAGCAGCAGAACCAGCAGGGCTGTGACTCCTCTCCATTTGTGGCTGGACTTTCTGGCGCCTGAGAAGAGCCACACTCACACTGCAGTCTGTTCTGGGAGCAGGGGGATTTCCAGAGTGCCTGTCCTCTACCCAGGCATTGATTTTCTCTAAACCTTACAGGAAATCACCATCTCCAAGCTCAGGACCCTTTCCTCTGTGTAGGTCAAAGCCAGCTGGGATGCTGGGAAGGTTTTGGTGGAGGGCAGGAAAGCACGGACACGGCCCGTCATCTACAGTCTTCTCCATCCACGCAGCTATTTCCAGGACCTTTTTCCTGCAGGTTAAACAGCTGGCTGCCTCAATATGGATTAGATTCCCAATATTCTAACAGTTCCCTGCTGTGGTATTTCCCAGAAGCCCTAAGTCACTGTGGTGTTTTTCTCTTCCTCATGTGCTCTTCTCCAGGAGCACTTGTTCTTCTTCTGCAAGTGACTCTTCGTTTTTCTTACTAAAGGGAAGCTTTGCATCCAGCTAATTCCAGCTGCTCTGCCACATCTGGCTGTGAAACCCCTGCCCTGCATGCTCCAAGATGTCCTGGGCAGCACTGGAAGGGGGGGTTTGCTCCCCAACGAAGTTTCAGCCAAGAGAGCAGAGAAGCAACAAGACTGCACCAAGTGCCTAATCAGAGCAATCCTTGAGACAGCTCTAAATGAGATCAAACTGTTGGGGCTGGATCCCAGTCAGTGCAGTCCCTGGGGAGCAGACACTGCCATCTGCACGCTCATTTATTGGGCTTTGGAATTATTTAACGTTTGATTTATGGTGGTGAATTGCCTCCTGGCAAACATTCACTGTGCAAAACTCTCTGTTCCCTCACCCATTAAAAATCAGGGCCTGATCCATGTGAAAGCTTCCTGATGAGTTCACTACGTTTTGGATCAGGCCTCTTGGTCCCAAGACTGGCAGATAATATCCCATTTATGTCCAGTTTTCTTGCTCAAATTTAGAAGAACTCAAGTGCTTTCCATCAATGTTTTTATGTTTGCTTTTGGAAGAATCCTCACAGTGGGTCAGGTTACTGGGATATAGAAAGGATGACCCACTCTGACATACAAATTTTCCAAAGGATCTCAGCCTGAGGCAGACATCTGCCTCTGGGAATTTCAGCCCAGATGACTGGAGTTTGGCAAAGATGGAAGGAACTGAAAATAGAGCTCTGTAATGGAAAGTGGTGTAGAACCTTAATAATAGGAGGGTGCTACCAAGCACCACATATGATAAAACTCCACAACAACAAACATAAGGGAAGCATTGAGGGAGGATTCTTTCTGTTATGCCTCAGAATATATGATGTCTCTTCTCTTACTTGAAAGGGTATCAGAGTTAGCTCTTATTTTTGCCTGATCCTCCAGAAATTACCATCAAAACCAGGCAGCTCAAACCCAGCCTTTCTCTCTCAACTGTATTGAACAAGGTTTATCTGAGAAGCATGAGCCCATCCCAGACAGTCAGAAGAAGTCAGGACTACAATCGTTCATCTCTGCACTGAGGAGTCAGTAGCAGACTAGAAAAGCTATGTGGCTCAGATCTAAGCAGTTAAATTTTCATTACTTTGCTTGCAGATTAAAAGCCCATCTTGATGTTTCAGTTACAAGAACACAATTTCAGTTCTACAATACCCAGAATACCACAAAGACTCCCTTAGTCATAACAGGTGAAAAACATGATTTCACTCAGATTAATTCTGAAATGTTTGAGTCCCTATTTCTGCTTTCACCTCATCTCTGTCAATTCGCTCTTGATGGGCAGGATGTGAACACAGGAGCTGGAATCTTGTTAAAGACATTTAAGAAATTTGCTGCCATTTACACCTGCATAAATCCTTAGTAACTTCCCTGGCATAAATGGAAACACAATTTGGCTTGAGGCATCAGGGCTTTGTTTTTTTCTTACTTTTGTTTTGTTTTAATTCAGCAACAGATTAAAAATAAAAGTCCAATGACATCATGTTTATGGCACAGAGTCAATGGATTTGTGCTGGACTGCTCCAGAGTAAATGAGATAAGGCTTTGACCTAAGAAAATCCACATAACACCCATTTGCAAGCAGCCTGCTGAAAAGCTTTCTGTTATGGAATGACTCCATCTTTAAGGAACTGGGGGCAAACGACCCACAAACACCTTGTGGAACTAACACAGTTTTGTTAACAAAGGGGTTTATTTCAGACATATTATTGAAACCTCAAAAGTGTAGCATGCTCATATTGCAACTGACTCATCGTGCACGAATTTTCAGCTTTTGTTTTTCTTTTTTGTTCCTTCTTTTTTTTTTAATGCATTTTAGTTATGCCCATCACTCCACTCACAAATTAGGGGGTTAGAATGGAAATTCTTACCATCTTTTCACGCCTCTGGTGCTTGCAGGCACTGCCATGATAAATAATTTACTATTTAATGACTCCTGATGTAATCACAGCAGGAATCAGATTCACCAACATCCATCTCTCCATTGTTACCACTCTTCTCTGAGCCCATCTTTTTAGCTCTCAACTCAAAAATGAGTGTTTAAATTGGTAAAGAGAGAGTTTACTGCCACAATCCAACCTCTACATTTGTTTATGTTGGATGACATTTTTGTCCTGGCTCGCATTACTCAGATGGATAAAACTCAGAAGGGTTTGCTTTATTGCCCTGTTTTCTCTTAGTGTTCCTGCATTTTTTAAATGCTACCAAATGGTTGCTTTTGGCTCTCAGCATTATCACATGTTGTCTATAAGTATGGAAATAGTTATGGTAATATGGACGTAAATCATAACTGTAAATACCACATAAAAAAGACTGCCATATAATTATAAAAATACCTAATAGATTTCTTTTTCAAAGACAACACAGCTGTCCTTTCTAACCTTTCATTTGCAGATTCTTTTCTCTCCTGTTTTTATTTATAGGTTGCCGTGCAGTTTGACATAGCACACCATGATATTTGTTTCTAATTTTGAAAAGAAAAGGAAAAGAAAGAATACCCATTTCATCATAAAGAAGCATTAGTTTACAATTTTGAAAAGAAACTAACGCCAGCTCTAGAACATCATCTTGGACCCAATCTCCCTCTTAATCCATTTCAAAAGGATCTGTCAATGGCTACATACCACAATATAAAATTAAACCCTGCCATGGAACTGAAGGAGGGGTCGGCCAAATGGCACACATCACATGTTGGGAAGGAAGCCCCATTCTTTCTCCAAACATCTCAGTGGGTTATTTTTTTGTGAAAAGAACCACACTAGGTTATTACACTGGCCACAACAAAATAAGAATTTTATGTCCTGCTCAAGGAAAAACAGGTTAAAAATTGTTCCAGGCAAACTCCCACTATGCAATGTGCCATGCCAGTAAGAGGAGTGAAGCCCTGCACAGTGCTGATGTTGCCAAAAAGGGGTTTGGATTTTTTTTTTTTTTTTTGTCTGAGAGCTACCACCATCCACCATGCATTTTACCTGTTTCTAGCTGGCTTTGCAATGCTTTAAGGCAAAAAGGAGTAGATTTTTTTTTTCTGCTGTTGTTTCATCCTCAGCAATCTGGTTCTTACCTCTTCCCTTTTACTTTAAACTTCCAGAAGGAGCCTGTTTGGTCACAAAAGAGAGGCTGCAGGCACTGCTCTCATGCCACATGAATGGAAGGCTGTTATCTTTGTGTCTTTGCAACATTTTTGCCTCAAAGCTTCTACCTGTCACCAAGCAACCCCTTCAGAGACCTGTGCCTCTGCCTCTCTGTACAGCAAATGTCATGTTTTTACTGAAATAATAGCAAACCTCTCCAGGGAATGGAGTTCATCTTAACCATCAGAAATGTGTGCTTCCCTCTCTCTTACTTTGCAAAAAGAGTAATTATGGCTTTATACAGAACAACACACAGCTCTCAATGAGTTTGTTACACTCTGATTCCCTTCAGGAGAGGCAGCTAAAACAAATGAACTGCAAAATGCTGGTGGGGAAGGTCAGTCTGAACCAGAGGTGTGTTCATTGCTTATTGATACAGCTCATTTAGGCAGATAGCATTCTCAAATCCACACTGCATTTTTATCAGTCTGCACCAACTGGCCTTTGTCCAAAAATGTGTCCTTTTATCAGATGTGTCACTCCTTTGGGAGGCTGCCATCACTAGACTGGGTGACTGAATGTCAAAATAATTTCTCCCAGGGGAAGAGGTTGATCCCAAAGGTTTTCTAGTTCCAAGGGGGGGATCATTTTTCACCACCAGCTGGAGCCTGATGTCAGACATGCCCTTGCTTCATTTATTCTCCTCAGAGGTTGAAACTCAGCCTGTCCTTCCTGATTCCAATATTGTTTCACATTTGGACACATAGCAGTTTACTACACAGTGAACTGTTAGAGCAGGAGAGCCCTTGAGACATGGGAAAATAATTTAAGGGAAGCAGTCTGACAGCAGGATGCAGTAGTTTCTATTGTCCCATTAAAACAGAGATAGCTGGGAAGCTTAACTTTGCATTCATTATGTAAACATATGTATTTTAGCCTGATGTGCCAAAAAGATGCAAATACAAAAAGAACCTCAAACAAACCAAAACCCCCAAATTTACACCACCAAAACCTGAAGCAAACCAACACAACAAATATTTGCCTTTCTTCTGCATCATGTCTTCTTACTTAGCAGGGATATGAGACTGAAGCCTTGTACACCCGAAAGAATGAAAATTTGTACTGAAAGATCAAATTCCCTGGGTTCCCTCTGAGTCTGGCATTTATTTTACATTTGCAGTTTGGTCTGAGAACAAGAAGGAAGTTGCAATGATTGACTCATCTTATGAAAACATCTTGAGAAATTTTATTCTTTTCTATGTGTTTTCTCCACAATAAGTGGAGAGAGGGGGAAATCACCAATTCCCATGCAAAATTTAAAGTTTAATTCTTAAAACACAATAGCAGCTTGGTCTTGCCCGCTAATGGCTTGAGGTGGCACTGACTTTATTTACAACACGCCTAAATTAAAGGCAGAACACAAGCAGGTATCTGCAACAGAGATCAGTCACCAGAGCATTTCCTGCATCTCCTGTAACATTCCTCTTCTTATAGCAAGATGCCTCTGCAGCACTCTAAGTCAGGCTTTGAAATAAAACTGATCAAACCACAGCATATTGTGCTAAAGCTGGACTAAGTCCAGACACACTAAAAACTTTCTCACCTCTCCTCTTCATAAATATGGAGAAGTCAGGAGACCATGAACTGCTGCTTCCAGAGGTATTTACAATACCAGCAGCATTTCTCACTCAAAGCACTCCAACTATTATCACAGACATTTTATTGCTAAATTTCCAATCTGTATTGGGGGTTTCTCTTTATATGCACATTCAAGAAATCTGAATGAAGCTGTGGTATGAATTTACAGACTATGCAGAGGCCAGAGAGCAATTTATCTCTTGCAAAGTGAGTAAGGCAATCTGAAGGAAAGCCATATTCACTTTGAACAGCTGTGGCTGCACAAGGGATCAATCCACTTTAAAATTAGCTCAGATAATGTCTTTATCTGATAGGCTGATTCTCTGACACTGAGCAAGAAAGTTAAAAATCAGAGAAAATCTGTCCTTTGACAGTGCCGTGTCACATATTTCCAATGTTGTTCTAGCAGTCATCAATAAAAATTTTATTTTTGATTCTATTAGTTTAATTTCAGTTTCTGCTTTTTGGCAAGATGCACAATTCTTAAGAATTATGAGGAGTTTCTTGGAGTTTCTTTCCTCTTTCCTTCTCACCTCACTTCCCCAGAAAAAAGATGAAAAGAGAATTTCTATGACAAATTTGTGTGAGACAAGGATACAAACAGGCAGTGGATAACAGGCCAAATTCAAATGGACTTTTGTCTCAGCACCATCACACTCCCCAGCAAAGCCACTGTGCTGCTTCTGCCCACACAAAGTACCCTGATGGAGGGACATGAACTTTTAGAGGTAGGTGAGAGAGCTGACTAAAACACTGCCAGGGAAATAGAGTCTGAGTTTTGAGCAAACTTGTATTTTTGTTATAACTTGAGTGGAAAAAGCTCTGGAGAATGTTTGGGAGAGGTCTAAGACAATAGAGCCTCACTGAGCTTTGGCCTTTGGGCATACTGCTAAGTAACTCTAATTAATAACAAAGATTAACATATTCCTGGAGAGAAGACAGTGAGGGAGAGGCAGAAAATGTGCAAAGGTAACAGCACAGAGGGAAAAAATGCAGTAAACATTAAAGAATCTCAGGATTTGTAAATGAGATGTCAACTGCTGCTATTCACAAAGATTCCTGACACTAACATTTCTGTTTAATTCACTAATTCTTGTGTGACAAACACCAGCCAGTTCACAGCACTTGTATACAAGATGTGTCGTTTGACTTCAACATGAAAGCAGCTCCTTTTACAAACGAGAACCAGGACTGCATAGCAGGTAAATGGTTAATGCTGAACACCACGCACATGAAACTTCATCAACTCCCTCACAAAAATTAGGATATTATTCATTATTATGGAGCCCTGTAATTCTAAAGTAAATCATGCCAAGATACTATCTTGCAGGTCTCTAGATCAGATATCATTGCTCAGAAAAAAAAAAAAAGCAAGCTTTCATGCACTTACCTTATCCTCCAGCCGGATCAGTCTGGCTCCTATACTGTAGTATCCTTTGTCTACCCCTTTTTCTAAAGAAAGAAGAATAAAAATGGGACATTCATTAGGTGGAGAATAAATACAAACTATGAATTATATCTATGGTATTCAAAGCAAAAAAAAAAAAAAAAGGCTGGTAATAGTAGGGTAGCATAAAATTCATGAACCTAACAAGAAAGAACGAAACAAGTGAGAGTGGCTGGAGAGAAGGGAATTAGTTTGTCAGACTGACAAGATTAAGTTAGTCTAAAGGGCAATTTCGACATTGGTAGAGGTAGTCTGTGGACATGAAAGAGTATAGATGGAGTCTGGAGTAACATTGTTTTGCTGTTTAATTATTTCAGTAGCTGGATGGAATGGGCAAGGTACCTGGGCCCCACCTGAAATTTTGAATATTACTGGCCTGAGCAAGGTAAACTTGCTCTACATAAAGAAATCAGAATAGTTTTGAGCTGGGGCTGCAGGTCTAGCAGGCAGCATATCCAGGGGTGCAAGGGCTGGAGTAATAGAGATCCATCCATCCATCCATCCATCCATCCATCCATCCATCCATCCATCCATCTCCTCTCTGCAAAGGGGTGACATTGGGAAAAGCTCTTGCATCCTCATTTTCCCTCCTACTCTTTATGAGGTCTGCTTAGTAAAGCCCAGTTACACCTCCCACTGCAAAGGGTGGGATTGGGAGCCAAGAGTGAAAACTGTGGAAAATGGGGTCTGTGCTTTCTGCTCACAGGATCTGTTGCTAAGGAATGCCACAGTTTGAGGGTATTATTGCACAGGGAATGAAGCACAGACCCACACATATTCTGAATTGGGAGACAACATTCACAAGTTAAAACCCACAGTCCAATACTGAAATAACTCACAAGCTGATGCAAATGGAAGTTGGATGTTTTTCTCTACTTAAGTGTATTTCCAACACCTGGAATAATTACTCCTGGATTTTTTCATGCATTGCTCCATTTTCATGAGTGCTTAAGGTCTGGATTTTAAGGCTAACTATGTCAATTTTGCTGAGGGCATGAGCAAGGCTGAGATATGAAGGAAGGTAGGCTGAGATATGAATTTGCACTGTGTCAGGATTCACAGCGAGTGCTTGTGTGTGCTCATCACATTCCTGGATTTCTCAGGGAGTCATACTTGCTTTACCATTTATATTTGCTATAGGATGTGTTTAGTGATCTGTTTGCAGCAAAGTTCACCTCAAGGTAACTTGTGCTGCACACACCACAACCCCAGAGGAAGACCAGCAAAAGCAGTGCTGGCAAGAACACTTTGTGATTTCCTTCTCCTCCTCACACCATCCAGAACCTTTAAAAGGTCCTGCACCCTTGGCAGCTCTTTGTAGGCTTAGAAAAGAGAAGTGTTTCCCCAGAGAACCTGCAGGAGCAAATAAAATCAGGAAAGAAAATGTGGGACAGACAATAAGTGACACAGCTTGGCTCATACATGTGTACTATTCATCGTTCATAACCTCAGAAACTTAAAATGCAAGTGGCTGAGGCTCAAGTTTATCTCTG
This sequence comes from Passer montanus, assembly GCF_014805655.1. NCBI lineage: Eukaryota > Metazoa > Chordata > Aves > Passeriformes > Passeridae > Passer > Passer montanus. The sequence goes on from NW_024366592.1 coordinate 6,720,209, forward strand.
TGTTCATCTCTGCCTGAAATGAATAATTGGCTCTGCTGTCTACTTTCTAGTTAGTAAATCTCTAAACACATCTTTCAAAGTATATATCAGAAAAAAAGCATGACTTTTAAGATTTCTAAATTGGGATGTGGTTTGAACAGCAGTGGGCAGACAGTATTTTTGTTTAGGTCTAACCTCAAAAAGTCCCCAAAACCTGAAGAAATACTTAAAAAACTTTTTCTTTTAAAAAATAATAAGTTATTATTTCTTTTCAAAGAAATAATAAAATAATAATTTCCTCACCAGCTCTAATTCCATCCTTCAGATAATCACCAAGACATCCCAAAACAATTTGTTTCCTATTTTAGTTATTCCTGAAACTGTGTGGAACAGGAAAGAAAATAGGGAGCAGATAAGCAGTAAAAGACTGTATTGTGGCATGTGGCACTGCTCTAAGATGTGGAAAATCAGAAGTGGAAGGAATGATGCACGTGGAGGGAGCTGTGTCTCATACACCCGTGTGCTGGCACGCAGGATGTGAAAGACACAAAATGCTGTGGTCCTCCCCTGTTTCTCATCAGCTTCCACAGGAATCAGCATCCAGCCCTAATTTACAAGCATTTCCTTCTAACAGAGACCATCTTTAAGAGCAAATGTGGTGTGTGCACAATTCACCAAACACAGGGGTAAGGAGGGAGGGCACAAGTTCAGATAAAGTTGCTCCAGTACGTGTGATTTCTATCTCATGTTTTTGTTTCTCTCTTGAGTCTTTTCTAGATAGATGATTTCAGACTTCATACATCATTAGATTGTTTGTTTTTACAGAGTTGAAAATATTGCATGGCCAACTATAAATATGAAATGTCTAAATTTCTCCAGTCTTCGCTTTGTAATCCAAAATAACTTCCTTTTAGTATTGAGTTCTTACTCTGTGTTGCACTAAAACAGAGATCAGCTAAGCAATCCTTAACTGCAACGCTTATGGGAAAGGCACAGAGACAAAGAATGAAAGGAAGCACAATTACTTATAACTGGATGAAAATATATATGAGAAAATTTTATCTCAGAAAAAAAATATCAAAAGCATCTTGCATCACATGGTTGGTATGATACAATCCCATTATTTTATATACTTAGATTTGAATCTGAGAAAATACTAGTAAATATGAAATAGGCATTCTTATTCAGGAGACTGAGTAGTTGTTAATACAGATTAATAATAATAATAATAATAATAATAATAATAATAATAATAATAATAATAATAATAATAATAATAATAATTAATATGGACATTTCTTCCCTGGAAGTCTTTGCCTTCCTGAGTATTCTACTTTCAAACAACACAGTCCTATATTAATTTCCGAATATTTTCACAAAGCTGGCCCATCTATTTTCCTAGTGAAGAACAAGATATGCCTCTTGCAAAAAACAAACAAACAAAGGAAAAAAAAAAACAACAAAAAACCTCAAATATTTTCAGGTTTACTTCACACCAGTTCAAGACATGATAACTCTTTCCCCAGATGGAAGAACATGCTATAAATAACACAAACTGATATGAACAGGAGGAAGAAAGCAAATCAAAGGAGGAATGGCACCTTAATCTTATTTTTTCACACAGTTAGTGTGCTACATCTCATCAGATTATACCAAACTTAAAATAATTTTTTTTTTTTCCTTTGCTTAGGGAAAAGTATTTATGAGAACCTTTAGGACAGTGAATGAATTTCAGAGAGATGGTCTGAAAATGGTAAAAGCTGGAAATAATTCTGCTTTATAGAGCAAGAGTCCTTCCTTGATTTTTACACAGCTAGAGGGAAGCTAATTCAAAAATATTCCTATTTTTCTGAAAGCCATTAGCTTCTTTTAAGCAGAAAATGAGGAATTTGGCCAAATATTCCGGATTGTTGAAGACAACTCAAACCTTTTGTCCCAAATTGCAAGGCAAGATGTATTCTATTTGCAATCTGTTAGAGGTGTGGCAGTTGTCTTCTGTTAACTGGGCAGTTTTTCTTCATCTCTTCCACAACCAATCCTCCCTCCAGGGACACATCTGCTGATAACAGGCCATTGAATGTCCCTGCATGACTGATAAGAATTACAGCATCCCACTGGGGAGATGCTCCGCCCAGAGGGAGGAGCCAAGCATTCCTAACTGGATAAAATCTGAGATCCTGGGACAGCAAGACAGCTTCTCCACTGGATTCCCAGAGGAACAGCTGCCTCTTCCACTGGATCTTCAGAGGACGATTCCACCCTTCTACAGGATCCCTGCTCCAGCAGAACCACACCTGACACTCCAGGAGGGCTGTAGCCACCATTCCAATTGGATGCTACCAGCATCCTGACCAACAGGGTGTCAGGTTTTATTCTGACTGTCAGTGTTGTTTTGATTTACTGCATTGTTTATTTTATCTTTTTATTTTCTTCCCTAATAAAAAACTGTTATTCCTGCTCCCATATTTTTGCCTGAGAGCCCCTTAGTTTCAAATTTCTAACAATTTGGAGGGAGGGGGTTTACATTCTCCATTTCAGGGGAGGCTCCTGCTCTCCTTAGCAGACAGCTGTCTTTCCAAACCGAGACACCTTTGTAAATGGTATCTCAGAAAGCAGAACAGCCCCCGCAGGAGGCAGCGCTGCCTTATTTGGCTGCCTCGGTGCAAATGCCACCCTCTGGACCTGTGTTTGCTCCAGCTCTGCCAAAGCTCCATCCAGGGATGATTTGGATCAGCTTATGGCAAGATCTGGATTCTTGGGTTTGTAAACTGTGCATGCTACTGAAAAAGAAGGTCAGGATTGCCCCTTCAGGCCCAAAAAATAGCAAATAACAAAGTTGCCTCAGTCATGGCGGCTTTTGGTTGGAGTCTCTTTTCTTGTCAGTCCGAACCTTTTGCAGCTGATTGGTGGAAGGAATTAAAAAAGGTAAGGCATACTCCTGGATCAGGCACTTGTGATTTCCTTTGGACAGCCTAAAAAGTAAGCTGCCAAAATATTTTCATCTCCAGGAGGGGTGGGATGAATCAGTTCCCGCAGAAATATAGGTATCTCTCATTTCAAATATTAATTGATCCCAAAAAGATAAAATTTAAGCTGAGCATATTTATTATGTTTTAAAAGATACAGTGACCCAATTTCTTTTTAACAGATGGGAAGGAAAAAGTATCAGAAAGCTTAGGTGGCACTTAATGGAAAGGAAAAAAAAAACAAAAACGCAAACAATGGAACTGTCAAAATTTTGCAAGAAAGCCCTTCAGGCATTCCCACCCGTGTCATGCAGAACCAAGAGGTTCAGATAAACTGCAGATAAACATCAGCTTTTTGTGTATTTTTCTGAACCCAAACACTGGATCTTTTGTTTTACCTTGGCATTATTCTTCACCTTTGCTCCTGAAAAGCTGTAGTAAGTCTTGAAAATTGCATTCAAAAGCAGTTAACTCCATAGTGTGTAGTGAAAGTCAAGCAAGACAATATATTTGCATCGCTGTATGTGTATACTTTGTTAATTCCATAAATTCAATTATATGCTCTTTCCCTCTACATCAACACTTTCCATTATTAAGGCATATGTTTATTATTACAGGAATCTGTTTCATCTGACAAAATAGTGTCCCCTGGAACACTGCTACAGCCTTCCAATGAAACTCAGAGAAAGTCTTCTGAATATACTCATAAAAGTAGGGTCCAGGTCCTTGGAAGATTGATTCATTATCTTAGTGTTTTTAAATCCACTCCTGCTTGAAGGAGTTTCAAAGAAAGGGAGGAGATGCCAAGATCAAAACAAGTAAAAAGGAGAATTTTTCCCTATATGCACATGTGAAGGTGGAATTATTAGAATTCTTTGTAAAAAATATGGCAGATATTGTAAGTTTAAAGGGATAATTAAGCAAGTTCATTGAGGAGAAACCATTTTGGAGACTAAGTACACTGCAATCTTGTCAGGAAACCTCTGATGTGCAATGGGCTGAAAGCTGACAGGAAGGCTGGAGGCTTTTTTTACACATTTCCCAAAGCACCTTGCTCTTGGCCCCGTTGGAGTCAGGACTGCTCTGACCCAGCATGGCTTTTATTCTCTTCTCGTATCCTTATCTTGTTTTAACACAGCTTTTAGAGCTTTTTTATCTCAGAGAAACTAACTTGAAAAATAACAAAAATTGCTTCCAGTGAATTCAGATTCTGAGTCTGTCTCTTATTACATCATTCACTTTTGAAAGGTAATAATACTACAGACAGGCTGCAATTGCTTTTATATAATATTATCAAAGTCCACAACAGGGACTTTTCAATAAAAAAAACCTGATCCAAACCCCAGTGAGGTCACTGGAAAGATTCCCGTTCATTTCAGCGGGCTTGGAGTCAGACCTTAAGATTCTTTGAATGGGAGTATAATAAAACAGGAAAAAAATAAAAGGAACTGGAAAAGAAAATTCTTTTCATGTTTTTCTCTGTGGCAGTTTAATTTTCTTTGCATTGTCATTTCTTTTTTGCTTGTCATCAGTACAAAAATAACATAGTCTAAGAGAAACACCCATATTGTTAAAAATGAGGATTTTAGCAATGTCTGGAAAAGTAATATACAAAAAAATCCATTTTCAATCTAGAATAAGACATGCATTCTGAGGGAAATTCAGGGATAACCCTTATTATAGAGAAGGACAGTACAAAAGTCTGGTTTCACCCCAAACAAACAAATACTGCACCCACTTTTCACTGTTCACCACTTGGAAAATCCTGGGAGTAAAGGCAGGTTGGACAACACCAGGAGTAATTGCAAACTAACTCTAGGTTTAGTTCTGCACACCATTTCTCTGGAACCACTTATCTTATTTTTGGATTTGTGGAGGGTTTAGATAAAATAACTACTAGATCAAATAACTTCTGGTTTTGGTCTTGCAACCCCCTAACTGAGCTCACCAGCTTCTCTCTCCCTAACCACCATTCCACCTTTTCCAGTCAGTTCCTTGGTACTTCAGATTCTTTCCAACGCTTGTCCAAAGCCTCAGGCCCACCTAAGACCCTCCCAGTGGTTTCTATGACCCTTTTTACTCAAGATTTGGTGAGACCAAACTTCCTGATCATCTCCAGCTTCTTGAACCTCTCAGAACATAATTGTACAATGAGCTTCTAATTATTCACCTCCTCTGAAACCAGAAACTGCTTGAAAAAAAGTGCTTTGAACACCGGTCTTTTCAAGCACAAATTGCAGTTTCAGTTTGGTAATGCTATATTTGAAATAAAATAATGCATTCTTGGAGGTAAGGGACGTTTTTCCATAAATTTAGCTTGCACATTGTGGAATGAAATCCCATGCATAAATATTTATAGAAGTATTCAAGCTGACAGATTCTTTTCCTGTGGCCCAAAACCAGCTACAGGGGAAAAGGATTGTACTACTGAGCCTTCTGTAGCAATCAGATGTTGAAAATGTGTTTTGAATGATATTCCTTGTTCTGATAATATTAACCACTGACAACATGCTATGTTTTAGAGGCTCTGAAATTACTTTGCCACACTCAGTTGTGCTCCAAGTCACTTGTGGATATGGGACATGAGTTCAGGAAGGAAGAAACCTTTTTAAGTGGAATAAACATATATTTTAATCCCAGGCCCAGACCAAAAGATTTAGAAAGACTATTTTTGTAGAAGGTTTTCCCTCAGATGTTTCCATCTCATCATGTTCTAATACACATTTTAACAGTTATTCTTAATTTCCATTTACTCCCCTACCACCTGAATGAAATGCATTTATCTTTACACAGGCATTCCAGGGCTTATTAACAGAATTACATTTATATATGATTGGCTGGATTATAAATCCACATTACTCTAGCCAAGGGTATTTTCCCAATGTTATGAAGATAATAATTTTGCATAAAATGCAGTCACCATACCTGGAAGGAAAAGACCTGGCTTTCCCAAGGATTGATCCAACCTGAGAAGCAAACAGAAAATTACCAGCAGAGCAATTACCAAACAACTTAAACTCTGTTGCTAAGCACGGGAGAATAATTTACATGAGAATTTACAGTAGCTCTAAACCCAAACCAAAACAAGCAAAAACATGAGACTAGCATGACTTTCTGCACACACAGTCAGCAGTTTAGCTCTTCAAGAGTTTTCCTTCAAAATCAAACCATATTATTATTGCTATTTTCGTGAGTACTAATATTTCTCAGACTTTCAAGTTGTAACTAAAACATAGTTCTCCTGTGTCCTATGTAATCTAATAACAAAGACTATACAAACAGAATGACTTCTTAATAACATTTGCAACTATTCCTAGAGTCTCATGCAGGCGGATTTAATATCTGTATATGTTGACACAGTAGATTCCATTCAATAGGATTTTTTTTTCATTTAATTTAAGGGCCAGGGGAGTTCATTCTGGTGTCCCAGTCCACAGCATTAATTTGTAAAGAGAAAAGCACTTTGTGCTAAAACAGAATAGAATAGTTTTGTGGCAAAATATTTCAGCTGCAAACCCCAAACGTGGAGAAAGCATGTGCATGGAGGAATGTGGGCAGGGAAAAGTTCCAGATAGTGCAGCACAAGCGAAACAGATTTCTTTCAGTTGTGGAGAACCACAGAGTGGAAACAGAAAGGTAAATCATTATTTGAAAAGTTTTCCTTTTCTAAGAAGAGGACAGAAAAGCTTGGATCACACTATAAACTTCACAGCATGCACCTTCATTTCTTTTAATTCCACTTGGAGAAAAAGGAGAGGAGAATAAAGGGTAATTGTAAACTTGGTCATAAAAAGGGTTAAAAATGGCTCCAAGTTAAATCCTCCAGATATTGTGCTCCCTGTTGTGCTTGCAATTTTGGACAATTACTGTTCATTAAGAACACATCTCTCCTAAAGCCAGCTGGCACTAGAGGAATCAGATATTTCATGGGGTAGACAGGGCCTACCTCCTTTGAAGTTCCTTTATGCGAACCATCATGTTGAGGTGTCCTTGGGAGTACTGCTCAATCACGTCCCGGACGTCGTACGGCTTCCGAGCTTGCTGGGAAAGGAGGCAGGCAGCAAGTTGAAAGGTGAGCATTGGCCAAACTGGATTTCTATTTCAGACAGGCCTTCATTCTGTTTTTTTATCTGCCCATTTGCCCGCCATTTTGCAACAGTTGTTGTAATGAATAAAAAAATACACAGCCGTTGTGGGAGTGAATGTTTGTTGTGGAGACGGAGCCAAATGATTCCCATTACTGTCAGTTAGAGTCATGTCTTCATGTTACTCCATACTGAGCAAAATATTAGCCCTTCACAGTGTATTTGGGGAACACAAATCCAAGATGGATAATTTATTTGGGACTCCCATGTGCAGTATCTCCTGGCTCATTCCAAAGCCATGTGTTAATCATAATGTCAGGGGACTGAACCCCAGGGATTGGCCCAACTCAGAGCACTTGGACCCAGAATCAAACATCTCTGAAGACCAGAGATGTCTGGTGACAGAAATATTGCTGCTTGAGGAGCAGGGAAGACAGATGCTCTGCATAAGTCAGGAGACTGCTGCACATGGGTTTTGTTTGTCCTCCTTTGTCTTTCGTGATACCTTTGAGATCAGAAAAAAAGGTGCAATTAAAATAAGAAAGGACAGGTAAAAAATTGCAAGAGAGTGAAAACACTCCCACCTGCCCAGCTATATTCCCATCCTAATGAGAATGCAGGTGCTTCTGCCAAGCTTTGGTTTCTTGCTGCAACTACTGTGGCCGAATTTCAAAACAAGTCCGGAGAATTTGCAGAAAGTGATGTGGTTATAAAAAGTGCAGCACGGTGAAATTTTAGCAAGTAAAATCAACGTGCGTGGGGGAGATAGCAACGCAAATCATGGCCTGTTGGAAAGACCAGCATTTTGAGAACCCTTATGGGAAATGTGGGGCAAAATGTCTCCCTTTTTGGCTCTGACTCAAGAAATGAAGGGGGGGAGAAAAAAAGCAAAGGTAAACTGCAAATCTAGTAATTGAAAATTACTGAAAACAGCTCATTAGTCATCTTGTTGTCTGTTTGCACTCTGTCACAGCCTCAGCCAGAGCCATTAGCATGCACCACTGCACACATGCATTGAACACCTACAGTATGTGCTGGAGTCATGCTTGGAAGGCTGCCACACAATCCTAGAAATTTCAAATGAAAGCATGGAACTGGAATGGAAACAAATCCTGTGAAATGAATGAAGAAGCCAGAGCTCTTCGTGACAAAATGCCTTCTATGCACACAGCACTTACCTGCACCAATACTTTCAGAAGAGTTGTGGCTTTGGAGGTGTGTGTGTGTGCATTTGAGTGCATTTGGGAGCAGAAGCTTTGTGGGCAGAGAGGTTTCAGCTTTCAGTTTATCGTTCGGTTTTTGGTCGGGCTTTTTCTCTCCCCCTTCCCCAGCTCCACATTTTGCAGACGCTGACACATCACTATTTCTGGCCAGAAAAGCAGCCTATTGTCTTCACCCCGAGAAGCAATGCCAGTATCACTCTTTAGATGGACTAAGGGGGGTGCCTGGAGAGCGTTTTGGCTAAATCCCGTGTCCTTTCCTTTGGACACTCTCTATTTAAACACCGTGCATGGCACAGAGCCTGGATGTGCTGGGGAGCCTTTCCCTCCCCTCTCCCCAATGGGCTACTATGTGCATAATTAATTCTACTCATTCCCAGTGAAATTTCTTTTCCCCCTCAAAAGAAGTCCTCTGACAGTTATCCCTTTTATCAAACCATCAGCTCTGAATCCTACAGTTGCAAAGTGCTGCAATCTGGCTGAGTCCTCTGAAGCTGAGTAAAAAAATCCCTCCAGTTTTCACCACTTTCCCCTCCACTTTTTCCATAAAGATTTAGATCTGGGCATCTCATGTTCTGCCAAACTTAGGCACAATCCTCTGTCATGTTTTTATCAGGAAATGCTAGAGTGATACAACTGAAGACAGGAGGTAATGGGCTTCCAGAGAAGTGTGGTAAATGCAGCACTTGAACAATTCCTTTGACTTTCATTCTGTTGATAATCCCAAATCCTGGCCATTTCAGCTCAGTATGCCACAGTCAGCATGCAAAACTAAATAATATTACCCAGCTTTGAACTTCCAGAATCTAATTAGCATGGGGAGTTCTAGAAACTCTATTTCATGGCCCCAAGAAAGGAAGAAACAAAAGATTATTCCTTTTTCTTCTTCTTCTTCTTCTACCTTGTCACTGACTCATAGAATTCTCTCCATAAATTGATGAAATTCAGTTTTTAAGGTTTGACATGACTGCCACTGTCTGACAGCTCCAGAACATTATATCTCTAGTGGTTTGAAATATCCTAATTTTTAACCGAACTAATTTATAAACTGACTTTATTTTACAGAACTAGTGTCCTTATTTTCTTCCTCTTTTCTTTCTTTCTTTCTTTCTTTCTTTCTTTCTTTCTTTCTTTCTTTCTTTCTTTCTTTCTTTCTTTCTTTCTTTCTTTCTTTCTTTCTTTCTTTCTTTCTTTCTTTCTTTCTTTCTTTCTTTCTTTCTTTCTTTCTTTCTTTCTTTCTTTCTTTCTTTCTTTCTTTCTTTCTTTCTTTCTTTCTTTCTTTCTTTCTTTCTTTCTTTCTTTCTTTCTTTCTTTCTTTCTTTCTTTCTTTCTTTCTTTCTTTCTTTCTTTCTTTCTTTCTTTCTTTCTTTCTTTCTTTCTTTCTTTCTTTCTTTCTTTCTTTCTTTCTTTCTTTCTTTCTTTCTTTCTTTCTTTCTTTCTTTCGAACTAATTTATAAACTGACTTTATTTTACAGAACTAGTGTCCTTATTTTCTTCCTCTTTTCTTTCTTTCTTTCTTTCTTTCTTTCTTTCTTTCTTTCTTTCTTTCTTTCATTTCCCATAGTGTTTATCTCTCTGGTATATTTACAATATAATCCTGCTGTCATGTTTTTTTGCTGAGTTTAACAAACTGACTTCTCCTAGTCTTCTTTCAAAAGGCATGGTTATCTGAAGATACATGTTTGCATGGGATTAGGAAATATATAAGATGTTCTATCCACCCTAATTTAGAGTCTTCTGAATGCTGGGATCTTATCTCAGGCTGCTATTCCTCTATCCTTCTATGAATTTAAGTGCTCAGCTCTAATCAAACTTCCCTGAAATGTAGTTTTTTTGATTTATTTTCTTAAAACCTCTTCAAAAGGATTATGAAAGGCCATTAACTTGCAGTGCATCCTCTTGGGAAAAAAAAAGCATGAACCTTAAGATGGAAATAATGAGGGCTTTGAAAATCAGTCCAGAAGTTAATTTTTCAATTCCATGGCATTTCCAGCCCATGGATGATGAGAATGATGATATCAGCATCACATCCCAATCAAGATTTATCATAAAAAGTCTCACTAAACAGGCAAAATGAAACTGTATTTTCAATGCAGCACATTCAGTTTGAGCACTTTGTAACCTGATTGAGAAAATTAACTGAACACTTCATAAAGACAGCAAATTTCCAGACAGCAGATGCTCCACAATTTTATAAAATATGGCCTAGGAGGTCCCTTTCTGGGAAATACATTTGGAAACGTGAGTCACACCTGTGAAAGCAACTTTGCATCCACAGTACTCATCAGTGAAGCCTATTGATCTGTCAGCCATACACAGCATGGGACTGAACATTCCCTAATTGATCAGATGATTGATAACATTCTTGTTATGATCAGTATTTTTGCAGACACCCTAACAGAGGTTTGTTCACTCCAACACCAGTGTTTTCTTCACTTCTGCTAGTGGATGGATTAGTACTGGGCAGTACAGTTAAACAAGCAGAAGCCCAAAAAAAAAGTGCAGTAAAAAAAGAGAAGCAAAAATAATGATGGTGACTCCACAAAGTCAGGGGTTGTAGCATACTACATCCATGGATCACTGATAATTTTGCCCATGCCATTAAAAAATCCACAAAAGGTGTGAGCCCAAGAACCTCAAAAACACCTTTGATTTGTTACAACCACCCTCACCAAGACAAGTCTGAGGGCGCCTTCGATGTCCCGCGAGCTCACGAGATGCACTTGGGATTAATCCTGCTGCTTACCTGAAATTTCCTTCTGGCCACAAAATACTGCATTCTCCTGATGACTTTCACAGCTGTTCTGTGTGCTTCAGTCAGTCTGCCAAGGAACACAAACACAGACAGACATCAGCTGGGGGGGCAGGAGGGAGGAAAAATGTCTCAATGGAAGGTGTTGACTCCAAGCACCGAAATGTAGAATTATGTTTTATCATTACAATGCAAAACTGAAGTGTAGCAAGCTGTCAGTGCATGCATGCTTTGTTCTGCTGCTTTGCCTTCCTGCAAATTGTGGTTCTAAGTATTCAAAACTGATAAGTGAGACAATGAAAGCAGGTGTACAAAGATAATACATGTGGAAGGGATTAGACAGGATTACTGTCAATGCGCACAACTGGCATCAGTTTGAAGAATATTAAATGTTTTTAGAACCATGACTGCATTCCTCATTTTGCATTTACTGAGTGTTTGCTCATGAGTTATATTGCAGAGAAATTAAGTCCTTCAAAAAGTACTTTGAAGGAAAGGAAAATCAAAGTGTTCTAAAAAAAAAAAAGTAAATAAAAATGCACACAACACATCCTCTCAGCACATGTGTGCGTGTGTCTGTACTGGTATTCAAACACAGAATGGGACATTCTATACCTCAGCTGTATCGCTTCACCTAGAGGATCCTGCATTTGCAGAACACTAATTGTGCCACTTGGCAGGCAATTAATTACCACACCTCTTCTTTATGGTGAATTTTTGGCAGGGTAGAGAGGAAGCAGGAAATGGTAATTATAAGAACGAGTATTTTCTTGAAGGACTGACTCCTTCCCCATGGACTCCTTTATTTATTCAAAATAAGTGAACTAAAGAAAACAAAATTTTCTTTCCAAGGAAGTTGTATTGTTGGGAAATCTATGTTTTATATGGACATCATCCTTGACATGTGATGATAATCCCAGGAAAGCTTTCCAGCCAGAATCTCCTGAAAAGACAATCTGCTGCCTCTTCCCAGTGTGTCTGGCTGGGGAAAAGGAAGTATTGGCTTGATCACCTACTTGGGTGCCACAGTTTAGAGACAAAGTCTTTAAAAATTGGAAAGGTTACAGTGGATTATTTCAAATTGAAGGAAATAAAGGTTAAACAAGCAGGGACTGTGTTGTAAGAATTAGCATACTAATTCATTTTTATATTTATTCTTTGGGGAAAACAGTGCTCATCCTAGAATATGCTGGGCTGGAAGGGACCCATCAGGATCATCGAGTCCAAATCCTGGTACCCAGATAATCCCACCCTGTGCCTAAGAGCTTCTGATTGGGTGAAGATGCCATAGCCACGGGCTTTTAAAATAAGCTTTTAGGAGCTTTTCCTTGCTCCTTCCACTTCAAGTCCCAGAATAACATTAAATACATGCATAAATAGCTGTCTGTCCTGCCTGTATGCCCATATTTTATTTATCTGTGTCTATCCATGCAGATGTCCACATAAATATGCTCACACACACACACAGGAGACAAAGCAGGGTGAGCATGACTGGAGAACTACCTTTGTTGTACACCATCAGCAGCACTGAAGAGGAGGAATCTCTACATTTGTGTAAGCCCATCAAGGGGATTTCAGAAGTGTCACTGATGAACTAGCAGCAGTTTAGCCTGCAGGACCTTTATTATGGTGGAAAAAAAGCTCTCAGCTTGACATGCAGGGCCCCAGCTGAGCTCCTGTGGCTGCTGACTAGAACAGAGATGACATTCTGCTTGCAAATTGCACAGAACTGATAGAGAAATCTTTGTCAGCCCCTACAACTATTTTTTTTTAAAGAAACCACAAAAGAATCACAGTTTGAGGCTTAGGGGCTAGCCTACCTCCCCTGTGTAGCAGTTAAGATAAAAACTTGAAATTATCCCCTAGAAATAAATGATGTGAAACTTCATATATATACTTGAGGGGTTTTTTTATTAGGCTAATCCATACGAGATGGTTCAGGCACTGTTTAAACAGGCTTAAATAGACAAGTTTAAAGAAGTCAGAGATGGAACCAAACCAAGGCAGTAATTTCATCCTAATTCCCTCCCTCAGCACAAATCAGGGCTACAGAACTTTTTCCATTCTGTTATCAAACCAAAGTTTTCAAAACTATGAGACTAAACTCTTGGAACTTGATGCACAGCTGAACAGCCCTCATTTTTAGAGAGAAAAGTAATTTATTTATCAAATACAGCTAAGAAGGTCACCCAACTATCATTCCAGAGCACTAGATATCATCGTGTTCCAATTGGCAAAACTCACACCAGTCTCATTGGGAGAAAATTCTGAAATAGAACTGCTCAGATCTGATGGTCACTGGTGTTAAACTGAGAATCAGAAATGTGTGAAACCCGACTTTGATGGAAAAATAGCATGAAAAGGTGCATATCCATAGACTGAGACATTTGGATAAGTCATCTTAATTGCTCCAATAAATCCCCAGGGAGCACAGCAGCTCCAGCTGAGATAAATTCCTGCTCTGTACAGCAACCAGAGCTATCCTCCTGATGGGAGGTTGGGACAGTGTGGCCATGATCCTAAACATATTTTGAAATTTTAGATGATTTTCATAGGTTTCTGGCCACTAATGTCCATAATGGATAATTACAACTACTACTGACCAGGTTACATTTATCCTTGAATGCAGCCCAACATATCTACCCTGCTAAATCTTGTATTTTATCCCAACCCCCTGGATTGGGCAAAACTCTTTCAGGCTTGAAGGTGTCGGTCTGTCATGTGCCAGGAACATCCACCAGGAGAGAACAAATGGTCAGAGAAGCTCAGGGCCCTGCTTTGGTAGTGCTCAGCAGGAGCACAGCACCACTTGCACCAAATCTCTCAGATATTTTAGGATAAGCAGCTGATGAGACAGCAGCCTGAGGTGGTGTGACTGACACCATATTTGCACACTCTTTCTGTGTGGCATTTTCTATGGAAACAATACAGAAAGGGACAGATCTTACACAGGGATTGTAGTTTCTAACACTCTCGGGGGTGAGGATTTAACTCCTTTCATAGCCTGGCTCCCAAATAGCAGGACCTGAGCCCTTGCCCTAGGCAGGAACAGGAGTGGGTGGGTGCCCACACCTCTGTCCCTACTGAGCAGCCAAACTCTCCTGCCTCTGTGCACCAGAGGGCAGTGGCACACACACACACACGGAGATGCTTTCCAGCACATTAAAACTTTTAATTTTTTAAATCTACCCAGAAACCCAAGCTTAAGCTCTCCTCATAAGGATAGAGTCCACACTGAGGGGGGTGGGTGGTTAGTGTTGGGTGTGCTGTCTTGTCTGTATGTTATGCTCAAAAGAATATAATTAGAGCTCTATTGGCACACCATTCCATGCTTTTCCATCTTTTAACCTAAACAACAGAAAACAACGTTTTGTCAAAACCCTCCCTTAAAACACTTTGTAAAGGAGAACAAAATGACATTTGAACAGAAGTGATCTGGCTTTGGGAAAGTTATGAGCATATAAATTAATAATTGAAGCTTGCAACATCTGTAACTATAATGGATACCATGAAATGTCTATTGAAATAACATATCCTTGGATCCATAAATTGTACTGACATCATCTCTAACTGTGTCTTCAATAGGACCCAAGGCAGTGTGTGTTCCTTACCTCTCTGGTCCAGGATTTCTCAGCAGGATGCTCAATTTTAAAAGGGCTCACAACTACCCTTAATTACAACATTCCTAGTTTGGCTCCTGGGCCGTGCCTGTGGTAGGGCAGGGAGGAAGGGGAGCGGGTGGTGGTTCTGGATCATGGATGTTCACAGTCCCCACCCTGGGGGATGCTCAGGATCACTTGGCAGCTCCTCTGGAAGGGCTGGGGAAGGGGAAGGGCACTCCTCTTGGCTGGCTCAGCCCCTCCTGCAGGTTCTGGCTATGCCTGTGTGGGTGCAGAGCCTGGTGGGACAGCTGTGAGCCCAAGGGCCACTGCAGGCTGGGCTTGCTCCTCTGCTCAGGGCTCAGACAGCACTGAAAGGCATCACTTTCAGCTAAAACACTTGGATGTATTTAAGACTGCCTTTTTTTTTTTTCAATTTAACTGCAGGAAGTCTGTAGCTTAAGCCAAAGAAGCCAAACATTTTCTTTTTTGTTGGAAATAATTGAACCAGAGGAGAAAATAGAGATGATGAAATCCAAAGCAACTGTAAAAAGTATCCCACAGGGATGTTTTTATAATCTTTCTTTGATAGGGCACTCTGTTTGTTAAAAGCTGATGTTGACCAGTTCAGATGTACTCTTTTTATTCTTCTGTATGGAGTCTGATAACTTCCAGCCTAATGTGCTTTGGAGCAGTCAGGGAATATTTTAAGTGAAAAAAGATACCTAAATGGACCCTAAAGCCAGGCAGAGTTACAACTGTTGCAGGCCATGCTGAGGTACAGCTCAAGTCTCCAATCAAGCCTGTTATCAGTGGGACGTATTTTCAGTCCAGAAGCATTTTTTAATCATGAGAGTTGACTTCAGTGTAGGGATCAGGGAAGGGACTTTGGCCAGGCTGGACTGCAGGGTGGCTGCAGATAGCAGAGTGTGCATTCCATACCAGTTTTCCTGACGTTTATTCAGGTGTCATGAATTAGAGGAGTTATTCAGTGTAACATCATGAGCTGTGGAAAACAAAGGCCACTTCAGCAAGGCCAATTATAGCCCTCTGTCCCAATTTACAAAACTGGTTTGAGGATACACGCTCACAGTACGTGAGTTACTGCTGAGCATCATTCATTTGTCAGATTTTCACTGCTTAGCAGGGAAATCCATAGAGAGTCACACTAACTCTGGTCCCTGGGTTGCTGGTAACTCCTGCCCGGAGTAACACACAGCATCATCTGCCCTGGAGCTGTCCAGTTTCTAAGGCATTAGTTTCTAAGGCAGCACATTAGTTTCTAAGGCAGCACAAGCAGGGACTAGATCAGTGATGGCAACTGAAATGTACAGAAGTTACCTGAGAACTCAGCCCTCCATCTGCCTTTTTGCTTTCTCATCACATTTGATTAAGATTATTCACTTTCCTGCTCTGTTTCTGGGAAGAACATTGATTCTTAGTCCGAACTTTTAATTTTTTTCCATGGGCAATTATCTCTAATGGGCCAATGTTTTATTGGTACAATTTAAAGGAAATCTCTAGTCCAAACTTAATTTTTTTCCATGGGCAATTATCTCTAATGGGCCAATGTTTTATTGGTACAATTTAAAGGAAATCTTACTTGCACTGAAAACAAGGGATGAGAAGGGTGGGAGCAGAGAAATCAGAAAGAAGAAAATTAGAGAGCTCTTTGCAGGCAGATGCAGCAGTTGGTCCATATGAAATCAAACACACCATGTGGACCTTCTATTGCTGGAGAAAAGTGGTAGAGAGACATGGTTCCCATCACAAGGGAAAGGATCTTATATAATGTGGTTTTAAAACTGAGGGAAGCGGCAATATCCAAATTTAAAAAAAACCCCTTCTCTATAAATGAAAATATTATTGCCTTTAGCTAAGCCAAGCCAGAAAAAATGCCTTGAGCCTTTTAAACCACAGGAGTTAAGAGAAGGTTGCAGCTTGAGTCTTGAAGTATCCAAATTTTAAAAAAAAACCCACCTTCCCTATAAATGAAAATATTATTGCCTTCAGCTAAGCCAAGCCAGACAAAATGCCTTGAGCCTTTTAAACCACAGGAGTTAAGAGAAGGTTGCAGCTTGAGTCTGACATGCAAACACCTGGAACTGTCAGGCAATGATCCTGATTCCAGAGCTCATCCCAGGCCAGGAGCAGCAGAGAAATACAACATAAATGTAACACCAGAGGTTTCCACTCTTGTAATATTTCATCAAAGCCTTGTAAAGAACAGACACTTCTGGAGCATTTCCACCCCTTACATGATGGAAATTATATAAGATGCTATTTGCACTGAAACCTGAGGGAACATTTCAGAAAATTTTGGCACAACTTTTCTTTTCCCTTTATTCCTAATCACCACTCCACCTTAAATCTACCTCACCTCTATTGTAACTATATCCTTACCTGAACCTTTTCAAGCCCGTGTTTGGCTCAAAGCTACAAATAAATTAGGATTGGCTTCTCTCAGAACACAGCAGCCTGGAGGCCTATTTGGCTTCACCACGCTCTGCTGACAGCCTCAGTTTGTGAAGGAATGCTGCAGGCTCTGCAAATCCCTCCTCTGCAGGTACAATCCCACGTAGGAAAGAGTACAGAATTGAGAGAGTACAGCTTGTAAGGGGCTGCTTTCTGGGAGCTGGTTGCTTTGCTGAAGATTTGGTGCCATTTGCTGTCTTCACCCACCCACCCACCCATCCCACATACACTGGTGCCTCTGAATTCATTCCAGAACCGGCTGCCTCTATTTCTACCTGCCCCTCTAACTTGACCTTCCCTGAAGGGGAAAGAAAGCAGATTTCCTACAGCAGGGAATCTAGGGGCAGGGAGGACAGGACAACAGCTCTGAGGGCAAACTGCCAGAAGAGGAAGAACTAGGACGTGTTTAGAGGGAAAAACAGGCCAGACAATATACTGGCAGAGGAAACACCATTGGGAGAAGCAGCAGCACAGGGTGATTTCTTCATGTTGTCCAGGAACAGGATAAAGTAAGCAAAAAGCTCCTGAAAATGCTCAGAGATGGATGTAACCCGCTCACTGAATATGATTTCATGAAGGAGAAAAGCCCCTGAACTTGGAGTTGTTTTTCTCAACTGCAGACAGTTGGAGTTTTCAGTTACAAGTTTGTTCTGTAATATTACAAAGTGGGTTTATTGAGAAAGTGGGAGAAAAGCACTGTGTTAGTCCCCTGCTAATTAAAATGCATAATTAAAATGAGTAATTAAGCTTACTACAGAATGCTCTTGTGTCTGGGAGCCCAACTGCCCTTGGACAACAACTCATCTGCTGAACTGTCTCTGAGAATTAAAGTAGCCATTGGATATTGTGGTTACATCTTTCTTCTATTTTTTGTTGGCAGCAAAATAAAAGTCCCTGGTCTCTTTTCTGCCATTTTATTTCTTCCATTCTTGCAATGTCAGAAGAAACAAGATGATGTCATAGGAATGTCTTTTCAGTGTGGAAATGCAAACACAGAAAGATTTTCTTTTTTCTTCTTTTTTTCCTGAGCAAACAGCTTCTAGAAATTGCAACAATAACTTCCTGTGTTAGCTCTGACCATCACTGCTGCTGGTCCCAGGATAGGTGAAATGCTCCTGTCTCCATGCCAGCTCTCATTTGCTTAGAAAACACCCTTAAGCCACAAACCCCTTCTTGGGATGTGGATCGATGCTGGCAGATGATGTTTTTATCCCACATATTACAATATTCACTGATCCTAGCGGCTAAGTAATTTTTTTTTTTAAATTCACTCTCTTTAAAACTTGGTCTTCATCAATTTGTCTATTTAAAAATGCCTACAGACAGTCTAGCTGCTGAAAGACACTTCAGAGACAGCCACCACTAGGTCCAAACAACTTCCCAGAGACACCTTTCTGGAATCTGAATAGCCTTCACATCTGTGCAGCACGGGAATGGGATGGCCTTATTCCATAGATTCTGGTTTGCTCACTTAAAAAAAATGCCACAAACAAAATTAATGAACTTTAGGACTTCATTTTCCCCTTCTCTGTATTCAGCATTTATGGGAACAACGTGGTGTTGTTAATAAACACCAATGACTGAGTGCTGTATTTATGCCTCAATGATTTTCTGTCATGAGAATATAATGCCTGGCAAAGACTGATTCTCTGAAATACCAGTTTGTTTGGGGTCATTAATCTTAATTCCTATCTTGCCTGAATAGGAACTGGATAACAGTCAAATCAGGGAATAGTTCTGAGAATTAAATCTTCAGTGTCTTTTGGGCTGCCCAAGGCTTCACATTTCTTTTGAAAAATATGAAATTAATTAATGTGCACCAAGTACTAGGGAGAGACCCTGTGGAATAATGCAAAATGCTTCTTGTGGTTTTAAAAAACAGAAAACCAGTGGCTTTTGGCAGGATCTTTTCTTAGTAGTTCTTGTGATTTAGTAGTTGCAGCAGGGGCTATGGAAACACAACTCCTGGTTTCTTGAACTGATTGATGTGACTGGCCTCTGTGTTTCTGAGTGATCTTGTTCAAGTTCTTTTACCTGGCTGTGCTTTGGTTTATAGGTCTATAAAATAGGTGTAAAACCTGTCTAAGTCATGGAGCTGTCATGGGGATTTTAAGGCAATTAGCAGTCCCAAATGAAGTTGTATTTTATTTATAGAATGAGTCAGCAGGGGGAAAAAAAAAGAGTAGTGACAATATGTTTATCTTTTAATGGTGATAAGAAACAAGGGATACTGGTCTGCAGGCTTGGGATAAGCTGCCAAGTCGCTGAGCCCTGAGCAGAGGCTGTTTTCCAAAGCATTCTCCCTTCTCTACCTGCCCTGCTCCTCCTCTGAGCACCTGAGCAATCCATGTAGGAATTAGTTCCCTGTTCACCAGATACCTGGCAATGCAAGACACCCACAGCATCTGAAGCCAAGCAGGACCATTAGATCATAAATGTGACCTGCTCAACAGTGCAGGGGATTGCATTTCACACAGCTGCCCTTACCCTGAGCCAAAAACCTTGTGTAGGACTAAAGTAACTTTCCAGAAAGGCAACTGGCCTTGATAGATAGACCTTTATATACTGTTAAAAAGTGCCTTATTTTTTATTTAAATTTGTCAGTATTCAGCTTCTAGGCTTCTCTCTCCAACTGGAGTAGCAGAGCAATTTTAGCCTTTTCCAGGCCTATCTTTATTCCAGGGACCTTCAGGGGTGCCAGATGCACTGCCCATGGCCTGGCAGGGAGACTAGGCTCTGGTGCAGGAAAGAGAGAGTACAGTACTGCTCTCTCTGGAATTGCAAGAGGAGACTGAAATCCTTCTTTTTTTTTATTTTTTCATTATTTTTCTGCCTGTGGTTTGAATCATGCTACCAGTAATTACAGAGATTCATAATGGACATGCTCAGACTGCCTAGAATGGGGAATGAATGGGAAGGTCTATGTGTGTAAGCCCTGTGAGGGTGGCAGGTGCATGAACATCACAGCATAATTATGAACAGCTTTTGAAAATACCCAATTCAACAACACAAAGAACAGGTTCAGTCAGAAAAGACCACTAAGAGGTGATGGTAGGACAATACAGAACAGGTTTGGAGTCTTAAGACACTCTGGTAAGAAGACAGAGTAGAGGTAATAAAACCTAATCATTCCCAGAGTTGTCAGAGCACAGAGGAAATAAAAGATCCTGGTCACTGGCAGCTCCCAAAGGCAAAAAAGGTTTGGTGGCACCTGGATCCTGAGGATGTCCCAGCATGAAGACTCAGCAGAGCACTTCACGGCCCTCCACACAATGGCAAGAAATCCTGAGCATCCCACCTGGATGCTGAGCTGGGACACAGGCTGGGGGACACACAGAATGGTATTTGTGGGTACCTGGTTATGGGATGTCAATGGCTGAAACTTGCCATCTTCAAAGAAAATTACTTAGCCCTCTGCTAAGGTTTGGTATTCAGCATTGGGACACAACAACCAGTTTATACCAGCAGAAAATCCCCTTGAAAACTGGTTCTCAAAGGGATCTCCTATTTGATCACAGGCAGATTTGCCTTTTCAAGGTCTTCTCAAACCCACAGATATCCTCACAAAGTCTATGCAAACTTCCATCACAACCCATTTTGAACTCCAATGCCAGTTTCTACAAACCCATGTGCCAAGAAAGGATACTGCTTTGTCACTGGAGGAACTGCCATTTCAAAACCAGACAAAAATCATGTATCTTTAAATAGGAAAAAAAATTAGTGTGCTTGAACTATTTTGCAGACAACAGTGATCATACTTGTAGAACCTCACAGGGAACTTTACGTGACCACAGACACGTATTATTTTTCCACCCTGTATTTCATGTGAGAACATGCATAAAAATCCTACAGGTCTCACTTGCCTAATACTGAAAATATGCAGTGCTTATCAATAGTTTACAATAGAAATAAATATCTTGTGAAGAATTGCAAGCATCACTTGTGAAAACAATCACTGAAACCAGAAGTTTTGCTGAGCTGCTTATTTCAAGAGATTTCACTTGCTCATTGAGAAACTTCTTTCTGTTCAAAGATTGTGCATTTTTTTCTTTACTTTCAGGAAAAGATGCTATCTCTTGGCATTTTTATTTTTCTGGCAGACCTTTGGCTCAGCCAGTGGATGAACAGAAGGAAAGTGTTCATATACTAATTGCTTATGACTTACTATTAAAGAACAGGAAAAATTCTGTTTTCGATGTAAGTGAGGAAATCTGTGCCTTCGTGCTCTGGGGAATTCTGATTTTCCTGTCTTTGTTTCCATCCCAACACAAAGGAAAAATACTTTAAAAGCCATTATGAAACAAAAGATTCTGAAAGCATTTGAACCTGAAATGATAATATGCTTCAATTTCTCCCCCTCCATTTTAAATGCACTTTTGATTCCAAAAGAGAAATATTTTATCCTCTTATAAAATGAATACATTTTATCTGGTTTATGCCCTTTCACCTCCCTGTAACTGGGACACTTTCCTGCATCATCTGGTGCAGAATGAAGACCACATGTCTCAGAGAAGATGTAAACTGGTTTACAGGATACTACTGAAGAATGGCATATCCATGCTATAAATCCCATGAAACAGCAAATGATCCTGGGAAGCCTCAGTTCAGATAATGGAAGAGACTTTGACAAT
Source organism: Passer montanus (assembly GCF_014805655.1). Taxonomy (NCBI): domain Eukaryota; kingdom Metazoa; phylum Chordata; class Aves; order Passeriformes; family Passeridae; genus Passer; species Passer montanus. The sequence goes on from NW_024366592.1 coordinate 6,741,916, forward strand.
TTTCCACTAATAACAGTGTCCTGAATTCTGCCTGCATCAAGTGAGTTTTGTTTTCACTCCTCTGTTACAAAATTAAATTAATAAAACTTCCACTGCCCCTAAAGTCTTGTCATGGAAAAGATCAATTTTAAAGGGTTTTTTTCCCCTCTTTTGAAAGATCATCAGCTCTTTTTTCATGGAAAGTTATTAGCAAATGAGTATCTGATAGAAACAAAAGATAGCCATTTACTATAGAGTGCAGGAGGTGAGCTAATTAACAGGAAAATGGCTATTAGTTCTTCAAAGTCTCAACCTTTTGGGTTTTGATTTTTTTGTGTGTGTTTTGTTTGGGTTTTTTTAATTGGGCCTTGAGGATGCCAGTACTTCAATCAAAAGTGTTTCTAAATAATTATGCACTCATTTAGGTGGCTAACCACCTGAATTGCTGTAATTAGAACACTTGATATAAACAATTAATTATGTTAGCACTGCTGAAGGCTGTTTTTAAGATCTAGATACAGAAATATGTTCAAACAAAGAAAACCCCAAATCACAAGGGGATCTTTATTTCATCTGACACATGCCCACTGATTGTTCTCTGACAACAATCTGAGAACTTCTCTTGGAAGCCCTCTGTAAGAATGAAATAAAAACTGGGAGTGATGCTATCAGGACTCCCACTGAAATGGAATTATTTTCTTTTTCCAAGGAACTGATATATAAAAATTGCCTCCAATCAGTTTTATCTTCTCCTTGAGTAACTGGCTTCATTCTGGATCTGAAGAACTGACTGCAGAGATGATGCAGCAGCTCAAGCATTCACGTACTCAAGCCCAAAATTTCAGTGCTCCAAAAAGTGAAATAGGTCACAACCCTCTATACATTTGGAGCTGAAGTAAGAATATACTTCTTCTCCTCTAATTTAATTCTCTTACACAGAAGTTTCCCAGTGTTCTGCTGTCCTCCAACAAGTCCTCACAACAATGAGCAGGCTTGATAATGAATTACAGGTGTAGTTTTCTAAAAGTTCACAAAACTATAAACTTCAGCCCCATTCCAAAGGAGCTTGACACAATTTATCTTTTTGCTTGGCTATTATGCAAAAAGAAACTATGCAAAATCTCAGGTTTGGCATGGATTTGAAACAAAACCACTTGAAAGGCTGCAATTTAAAGTGAATTTTCTTTGACAATTTCAGTTTGCCCGAACCTGAAACTCAAAGCAAACCTCAGGGCAGAGGTGCAAACCAGAACAGATAGAAATCAACAGACATTTACACAACATTCCATGAATCAAAGGTACCTAACTTCACATGACACCAAGCAGAGGCTGACAAAACAGGAATCAAACAAGAACATTTTTGAGCATGATCTACTTCACATTTAACACAATAATTTATTTCTCCTATTAGCAGTCTGCTAACCATGAAGACTCATAATCTCAAGTTTTAAGCTCTTTTCCCAGTCTTAAAATTGCTACTGTCATCACTTCAATCTTTCTCAAATTTTCAAGCCTCATGCTGTGAGAACTACAGGGGAAATAAAACCATTTTATTCTAACCAAACCCATCTTTAAATGTGTTCTCTGTAGAATAATCACCCGTACTGGTGAACCTGTTGAGTCTGAGTGATAAATGATAATTTCCCTGAATGATAAAGTGCCATCAAGGTAATTGATAATGGACACTTACAGATTATGAAGACTCTTGAAAATGCACAGGAAGGTTTAAAAAATGTATCAACCCTGTGTGTTGTTTTTCAGATACCTCAGGTCGGGTTTTGAAGCTGCAGTTTCCATTCCTGGCAGCTGTAAAGTTAAACCCTGAAAGTGTTTACACACCTCTCCTACACCTTCCAAAATAGCTCTTTAATGGAAGTACCTAGGGAATGGGGAACTAGTTAACTTTCCAAATGACTGCGGAAAAATACCTGCATAGGCCAAGATCTGTTCAGAATTAATGAAGGGCTTGATTCTGCAAACCCACTTCCAGGTAATTCTGTACACGAGTTATTTCCCTGAGAGCAGAGGCTGTGGACAGGTATCAAACCATATTCAAAATTAAAGTTTGCAACATGGCAGCCCGATGATGCAATTAAAAGTAGTGTTCAGGGAGTGCTCTTCAGTCATTTATCCTCATTATTTCTGCATGATTTTATTGCATATTTTCATATTGTTCACAAGAAAATTGGTCATTTTGGAGACGGACACATATATGTATAAAACATCACATTTAATTCACTTCCATGAGTTAAGCTCATTAGTGAATTTCAGAAAGTAATTAAACATGCACTAAAGTACATGCAAAGTTCTAGGTTGTAAGCATAAATATGGAAAAATACAAACCTGATTTATAAGCTCAAAATAATCTTTCAAGAGTGATTTAGCCATAGTTTTAATAGCATGAAAATGACTAATTTAAGGTCAGGAGTAATTTAGTTTTGACTGACTTGGCAATCCTTTGTTCTCTGGGTCATGTAAGTGTTGAGTAAATTATAAACCTGTAATTCTATCCTGAGGTCAAGGAACTTCAGAACTGATTTGATATATTGGGCTCCTGGAAAGTTCTTCCAAGGCCAGTACCCCCTAAACTGTGTTTATGAGTTGACTGCATTAATAACTGATAGAATCATATAATATTAGCAGAGGTGAAATATACCTTTAAAAAGAAGACCATGCTCAAATTGGGATTTTTGAATAAGAGACAGGCAAATCAGATATATCTGTGAGAAGTCAAGATTCTACACAGTACTAAAAAAACCAAACATAACTGAGAAAAGGTGTAGATGTTTGACTTCAGGAAGAGAACCAGACTGATTATTCTTGTGAACATTACATGGGATAATTCTGTGTTTGTGAAGCAAAACTTCACATTCATATCTTACATGAGGCAAAAATAAACAAGCCATCAATGACTTTTACAGACTATGTCAGAAGCATAAATACATTAAAAAAATAAGCAACTGTTCATTTAATGCAGGCTTTGCTCTATCCCATAACACTTGCCATTGAAAATCTGAAATGGGATGTAAAGTGAGATGTTTTCCATTCAAGAATTCAGTGTGCATTATAGCAGCGCTTCTTAATTTTGAACCTTTCCATGTTTCAAAATGAAAGCCACTGCACTGCTAAAGAAATACATTGTAAAGCCCAGACAAAGAGCCTGGACTATTCTTTCATCATCAGGCAAAAATTAAAGTTAATGGTCCTCAAAGTGTTTAGGGCTATTTCTTTTGCCCAACATCACAGAAATTATTAGTAAGAGATCTATTCAGATTACTCTGTTCAGTTCTGATTTAAAAGAAACTCAATCTGAAATCTTGAAATCCTTAAGAATAACCTGGTGTTAAACTTGAGCATTCCTGTGAAAAATCAGAATAAGGTTTCCCCCACCTCCAAGCACGTAGATTTTGTATTAACATCAAAATCTCCTGGTAACAATGAACATTTCTCCTGGACAGTCCTTGGCTATCTCCTTTCAAATTCCTAGCAAGAGCACCAATTTCAGTTTTATTGTATAAAAATCCAACAGGTGGTTAGATTAACCAGCCATAAACACACACCCAGGTTAAAGAAATAATCAGCATCAGAATTAAAACTCCTCAAATTCTTCCCACAATGGGTTACAGTTTTTGACATGGTCACACAGTAAGAAACACTTTGAAAAGAGGCATTGTATTGCTGACAGTACTTCAGGCTCTTCCCAGGTCCTGTCGCTGGTCCCAGAGAGCAGAGCTCAGGGCCTGCCCCTCCTGTTCCCCTCAGTAGAAGCTGTGACAACCATGGCTGCCCTAAGGCAACTCCAGCTGAACAGACCAAGTGCCCTCAGCTGCTCCTCACACGGCTTCCCCTCAAGGCCCTTCACCATCCTCGTGCCCTCCTTTGGACACTCTCTAATGGCTTTATGTCTTTCTTACATTGTGGCACCCAAAGCTTCACACAACATTCCAGGTGAGGCTGTCGTAGAGCAGGGCAGGACAATCCCTCTCTGGCCCAGCTGTGCCTGATGTCCCCAGGACAGGGATGTCCCTCCTGGCTCCAGGACACTGCAGCCTCATGTCCAGCTGGCCATTGACCAGGAGCCCCTGCAGGTCCCTTTCCCTGGCACTGCTTTCCAGCCTGTCATTCCCAGTGTGTCCGTGCACCCAGGGCTGCCCCATCCCAGGCCCAGAACCCGGCCCTGTCCCTTGCTGAACTCCCATGGTTTGTGAGTGCCCAGCCCCGCCATTTGTGGGGGTCTCTCTGCAGGGCCTCCCGGCCATCGAGGGGGTCAACAGCTCCTCCCAGTTTAGTGTAATCAGAAAACTGACCAAGTATTCCTTAGGGTGCTGCATCCAGGTCATTACTGCGGAAGTTGAAGAACACAGGGCTGATGATGGTGCCCTGCAGAAGCCCACAAGTGACCAGTGCCAGCCTGATGTCACCGCAGCCATTGTCACCCTTTGTGCCCGACCTGTGAGCCTGCTGCCCACGCATCATGTTATCCAGCTGTGGGCTGGACAGTTTGTCCTGAAAAATCCTGTGAGAAACAGCATCAAAAGCTTTGCTGAAGTCCAAAAAGGTTCATCTCCTGGGTTTCCTGGATCAGCCAGATGGGTACCCTGCTGTAGAAGGAAATCAGGTTTGACAAACAGAACTTTCCTTTCATGAAGCCATGCTGGCTGTGACCAATAACTGTGCTGTCCTTCAGACATTTTTCAATCTCTCCCAGAATCATCTTTTCCACAATTTTCCAGGGCACTGACGCGAGAATGATGCAGCTTTGTGAACTGGCTCAGAGCTGGATCTCCAGGATGATGGACAGGGTAGGGAGGGGAGGGATGTGCAGCTGGAGTAGAACCTGCCCATGGAGAGCTTTGTGTTGGCTCAAACTCAGCCTGACTCACTCCTTCAGCTCAGGGACACCACGTGCTACAACAGGCGTCTGACAGCTTGTGAAAAAATAGGTGAAGCCTGGCAGGTTTGAGAAGCAAGAGTTGTAACTGCATCTGGCAGGGGAGGAGGGCAAATTAGCAGTGAAAACAGCCCGTGCTGATTTGAGAACGAGGGCACTTGAACTGGCTGGCTGGGAGCTGGCTTACATAAATATTTTTTACATTATATGCAAGGTAGAACTCATCTCCCTGTGCTGAGCTCAGGGCACTGGCACGTTCCTCACTGAGGGTCAGAGGGAGTTTAGCTCAGGTCTAGGCTTTAACAACATCAACAGAAGGGTGAGGGCCTGAAGCAAGGATTCAACTCTGGGTTTAAGTTGCATTACAAACTTCTCCCCAAATATTCTGTGAGTAGCAGCTTCTGACTGTTCACAGTGAAAAGTAATAAATTTGAACAGATGATGTGTGGGACAGAGATTTAGTTACTAAAGGTTGCCCTATATAACACACAGAGTTCCTATAGTTGAAGTCACTGTTTTGCTGTTTAATTTCATCAAAAGCATCTTCTTAATTCTGTATTTTTCTTGGTGTATCAGTACTACAAAATAAAATTTCAGTTTGCTAACATTTATCAGCTGTATTCTAAATGAAAGATATTTTCTGGGTGATACTGAAAGAAATTTCCCTCCTCCCTAATTTTAGATAATATATACTCTATGGAGAGTATATGCTATATTGTATATTTTCTATAAAAACATTACACTTTTAACTTCCTTGGGACCATGTATATAAATATTTGTACATGAAATTATAAGATAGGCTTTGAAATTTATGCCATAAATTTCTGTTAATGTTCTAAAAATATTTGTTCAGGCAAATGAAATCGCAGTAAAATATTTTACTACAGATCAGTCAAAGGTTCTCAAAACTTTATATTCTTAAAAAACAATCTTTCAAGCTATAAAACAGAGTTCCATTTTAGATATCAAAAAGGCAAATTTAACCAGCTTGACTTGATTAATACCAAACAGCTTAACATTTTAGAAAACACTGAGATCTAAGGTGAAATAAAGTCAAGTTGTAAGCATTTTCTCTTATTACATACATGTTTTAATTTTGTTTTCTAGAAACTTGTACTGTTAGAGGCAAATGGCAGTGGATGGGGGATTATGTCCATATTTCCTATTGCAATTAACACTAATGAGAGCAGGATGTGTTGCTCAGCACACAAGACTCCAAGTACACAAATTGTTAATAAATTTGACTCCTCCAAGCCAGAAAACTAATGCAGCATTCAGAGCAATGTCCCAGATCTGTTTCTGAGGGAGCTCCTTGGGATGTCCCAAACCTCAGTCAGGAGCTCAGCCCCACCTGCAGACTCCCAATGGCTTTTTGCCCTGTTCTGCATCACCATTTCTGCCCCACAAAACTCCCTTAAATGGCAGCAGCTTTCCCTCAGGAAGGTTCCAAACAGCCCCCAAACCACAGGCTCAGTATCAGCAGCTTTCCTGTGTGTCTTCATGAAAAGCTGTTTTCCCTCCTCCAAACCCCCACCTAAAGACCACGGTCAGGTGAGTTTGTGTCCCCAGGAGCTCTCAGCTTTCCCAGGAGCTCAGCACAGCTGCAGACACCCCTGAGCCCAGCTCACACTCACACCTCAGCATCAGCATCCTGCTGACCCAGCTGCCATGGGAGAAGGCTCCTCACTGCATTCTGCAGCCCCTGCTCCCCACCCTGCTCATGCTGCCTGGCCCTGACTGACACCTTGGAGGGGCTACCTAAAACAGAGCCTAGAGAAGATTAAGAGAATAAAAATTGGTATTTATTAAAGGTCTTTAATATGTACACCTTGGGCACCCAAAATCCTTCAAGAGGATATACCCAAGATGGACAATGATCACAAGTTTTTCACACAGATATAAGTTTGGTCCATTTGCATATCAGGGGTTAATTCTCCAATTACAGCTTCAGATAATGAAGTCATGTAGCCCCAGTTTGCTCACCCCAAACTCACTTTTGTTTATAACTTTTGGTGGCCTGAGGCAGTAAGGCATCCTTGAGTCCCAGGCCCAGAGAAGAATTGTTTTGTCTGAATAAAACAGGACAACAGTTGCTGACAGGCTATGGAGCTTTAGAGTTAAACACTAAAGAATTGCAGGATTACAAATGTATGAAAAACATAAAGACTAAAATTCTAAGGCATCACAACCACCTGCAAAGCTGCCAAAGCTTGATCCCTGCCCTGCCTTCTCCACAGGAATCCCACACCTCTGGATGCCAACATCCCTTGGGGTGCCTGTGCTGCACACACTGAGCAGCTGCCCAGTGCCAAGGGGATGCTTCAGATCACTGGTGCCAAGGGAAGAGCACAGACAGATTCATGGGCTGTGGGCACAGACTCAGGTTTAGGAATTACTCCAGCAATTTGCTAATCACCATGAATCTTTTAGATCTGCCCAAATACTTTTTCCCCTTGCAGCATTAGTGTATTTCCCAGCAGATGGAAATAGCTTTTCTTCCTCTTATTGGCATCAGCAGTAAACAACCGCTCCTTGGGCTTGTGTCAATTCTATTTTTTTTTTTTTTTAAGGAGGAAGGGCATTTTTTTGTTCTTCTTTTCAGACTTAACATGATTTTTTTTGTAGTTCATGTTTTATCTCTAAACAGAAGCAAACTTAAAGTCATCTCAGTTGTTGCTCAAAACAAAAGAATCAAGAACACCAGTAGTCACACCTATATTAGAGACAGATCTCCAAAAACCATGTCTCTACATAGAATTTTTCTGTTTTCCATTGCAATGGATTCTGGTAAGACAGGAAAGAGAAAAAAATTGTTATATACTATTTTTCTGTATCCCACAGAACAGTTTTACAGAGCTGAATCAAGGATAGGATGTCACTCTGTCATTACTGCTAAAGTATATTTTTGCTTATTGAACAACAGCAAATGCATTCCAGAAATAAAAATTACTGATAAAATTTTAAAAAACAATGTCAGGATGGCAGCACCAACCAGGAGAGTTTAGAAAATGCCATATGTTAGGTACCTTCACAAACTCAGTTAAAGCTTCTATGTGTTAGCATTATACTAGGATTGTTGGAGTTTTCAAAATGAGTGAAAATATACTCAGATATTATCTTCTGCACTACATTCAGCCAAGAATGGAGAAAGTTCACTACAGTCTCCCTTACCTGATTTATGTTGGATTTTGCAATAAAGTTCAGGTGACTGCAGGTTTTTTTTTTAATGTAAAGAAAATACCATGCAGTAAAAAGAGTACCACAGTAGGGAAGCTTCAGTTCTTGTATTCATTTCAAAGCTGGGTCACTGCACAAACATGGGAATAATCCTAAACCAAACACCCAGCCCATTCTGACAGCCAGAGAAAGGTGGTAGGGAAATCAAGTGCCTGCGTTGAGCTCACAAAGGTGAGAGGAGAGGGACTGGCCAGGTAATTCAGCCACTACCCAGCCTCAGATGGGAAGGAAAAACTGAAGCCACCACAGGTATGCCTTTCTTCAGGCATGACAGCACTTTGCAGAGTCAGCAATGAGAACACTGAAAACTTTGTGTCAAAGGCCTGAACTAACATGCACATGACCATGCAAGAGGAATTTGTACCAAACTGGGAGTCAGGCTAGGCTTAGATGTCTGTGCAGCATTCCTGGTGATCTTGGTTACTGTGGGTTCCTCAGAGGCCTTACTTTTGTCCAAGAAGTTGATTGCAAACTCAATGAAGAAATAAAGAAGTGGAAATTAATAGATGACATCATGTCCCACTGTATAAAAAACCCAAAAGCATTGAAGAAAAAACTCAATACTAAAGCTTTCTACTCATGTAACATAACTGTAGATGTTTTTTTTTTACACTTCGAAAAACAGAAAGCTCAAATCAGTGTTCATAGAGTAATTTAATTTCAATTTTAATGTACTTGTGTTCATAGTTTGAGAACTTAAGCCATGGTGCCCAAGAGACGTGGCTTTGTGCCAGAAATTTAGAAGACAGACTTTTACCTCAGACATTAACTCAGATCTACTGCAGCAAATCAGGATGGGAGACAGACACAAAAGCTAAAAGTTTAATGAAAAAATGCAGCAAACCCACAAGACCCTACTGCTGAAACTTCTGACTTTTGTGCCTTTGACTTCATGACCATAAGGTTTCACTAAAAGAGTGCGCTGAATATATTTTCTTTGCATTCTTTTTGGGGATGGGTTCATATGAGAATTTTATCTTTGTTTCCTGGGATTCCATCTGCTCCCACTGCCACTACCCTCTCTGTGAGCCTTTCAGAAATGGCTCCTGTGGACACAATTCAGGGCTCCAGGTGAGGAACAATTACATGAGTAAGATTAACTCTTCAGATGGAAAGGTCTCCCTTTCATTCAGACTTCCTTGATAACAAAGAGTGAGAGAGAGAGCAAAACAAGAGAACAGAATACATAGCAGTGCCAGAATTGTCAGTGTTTAGAAGTGCTCCTAAAGAAAATGTTGCTCTGAACCTTTTCTTGAGAAAAGTTCCTCCCTACGTACAAAGGGTGCTGGGTTGACAGAATGGGTAACATGAACTCCCTCAGAATTAGATGATGTTCTGCCAGAGCTATAAAAAAAGTGTAAGAATGAAGTAACTTAGTCACCACTAAAATCATAATCGTACACTCATCCAGGCTGGAAGTGCACTTCAATCCCTTGTTAGCTCAGGGCTAATGTCAAAGTTAGGTCAGGTTGCTCAGGTTTTGAGAATCTTTGGAGCAGAATCTCCAGTTATGAGGTAATAATAACCCCAGAGGCCCATCAGGCTGGCAAGCTGTATTGCAATATCACATAAAGGAACTGGGATCAACTTTGTGGCATGAAAATCACCCAGCACACTACACAGAAATACAAGTAAAAGACAATACTATGACTGCAAATGTTTAAGAACATTTCAATCAGCATATGAGAGGTTTATGGAAAGAATTTTGGAAGGGCAGCAGATAGATCAGTTTCTTTCCCAAAAACTACTAATGAACTGTTGTGTGACCTCAGGCAAAATCCCTTCAGTGCTCCATCCTCCTACTTCCCTCCCCACTGGGTCTATTTAGACTGGGAGTGCTCAGGGACAGGGACTGTCTCTCCCTGTCTATTTACACAGTGTCTGACACAGCCAGCCCCTGATCCTGCAGGGGACCTACAGATGCTATTGCATTACAGAAAAATAACAGTAGTGACAAGCAAGATGGAACCAAATTAGGCAAATTGCAAGAGGGATTGAATTTACTTCTGAGCTTTGCTGGAGTTTTTGTTGAGGAGTTTATTATGACAGCAGATTTTAATGCACAGCTAGAGCAGGCAAAACCAGCAAAGAAAATGCACGTAGGGGCAGAGCTGCACAAACTGAAGGCTAAAGATCAGCTTTGGCTCTGTTAATAGAACCTACAGTTAATCTGCTAGACATGATTTTTGTTGCATGTGATATAGCACGCTTTCATTTCCTTATTTTCAAAATGGGAAGATGTTTAAATGATTTTAGAGACAGGAAACAGATAACAGTGATTGTATTTGTTAGTGAAATTTCACCCAGTTGTCCCTAATAATGACACCAATAACTTGTTTTATATTCTTATCTTCAAGAGTGTCCTCTTTACTTTCCAAGTTTCAGTGAAATGTCTGTATTGAGTTTTCAGTATTATCCTGAATTTCTTTTCAAATTCATTTCCATCCTGTGTGAACTACCCCTTTCTGAACTCTAGAAGAATTTTTAGTTTCTTCCAAGAAATGCTTCTAAGAAGGAGGAATACACTGAACCCTTATGAATCATTCATTTATTTTTTCATGTCAAAGAAAAAAGCAGTGTCAGGAGGAGGTAGCAGATAGTAAGCAAATAGATTAAGCAGCCTTGTTGGAAATATTTTTACTTTCTTCCTAAAATACACTTTAGGATGATATGAATTCACAGACAAACTAATATGCCTTGAAATGGGAGATAGGGATTTTTTTTTTTTTTTATAATTTCTCTGGGGGGAACATTTTTGGAAACACCTGATACCTGAGGCAGTCTACTTCATTTCAAAGGCAATTATTTGCTCTTTAGGAGTAACCTTTGCTAATGGATGCAAACCTAGCAAGGCCAAAAAAATCACTTTGATCTCTGTTTCAAAATGTTTTGGGAATTTATCCATTGCCAGGGAATGGGTTTCTTCTCCTGGAAAGCTCTGAACCCTCATATTAAATATACCCCTCGACTGACAAAGTTAAATCTTAACATTTTAGACTTACAATATGATTTGCATCAATACAAGTGTGCCTTCACCATCCAAATATTCCAAAGATTTCTAGGTCCTTTTCTATTCCAGAAATAGAAGTAGAAATACCTCAGTCCCAAACATTTGTCACTTCTATCTCAATGTAAGTTTTATAAGCAAGAAACTGTGCCAAAACTGCCCAACTACAGTGCATGCAAGCAAAAACCCCCTATATTGTACATCGTGTCAAAAGTTACCAAAATGTTTCTTTATCTTTGTACAATGAATTGGATGTCAGTCGATGATTTAAATGCTGGATATCTGTAGCTTTTAATACTTTTCGATGATTTACACATGGACACAGTAAAAATAGCTGGAACACAGACGAGTTCAAGTGTGAAATAGACTGTGGACTTTTAATGCAATTTGATCAGGAAGTTTATAATTCTTGCTATCTGGAATTCTTAAGTCTTAGTGAAACAAACTAAAATATACCCCCCTGGAATTTGTTTGCTTTGGTGTTTTTTTTTGTTTCGTTAGAACCAATTATTTGTCTTATACTGCTATTTTGCCTCAGCCAGAACTGAAGAGCTATATTCAATGAGCTTTTTATCTTTGTGAGATCTCTTGGAATAAATATTTTTCCCACAGAGGCAATCTAGTGCGCTGATTTGTTGAGGACTTATTAAAAGAACAAAAGTCATAAGGAACAATGAAAATTTCACAGGCAATTCACAGTTTTTGCACAAAAACATCAGTTGAAGAGCCAATGTATTAAAGAAATCCCAGTCTACAAGGCAGAAGTCTGAATATGAACTCTGCAGTCTGGTCTCCTGGTTTTGTATATTTTACAAAGGTCAAACTGAGCCCAAAAGCAAGTGCACAAAATGAAGCATTGGACCAGTAGTTTAAAAGGTGAGAATCCAGCTATATTTTATCCTTATTTTGCTTTCTAGTCTTAAAGCTATTGTTATTGGCATGTAAGCCATGTATAAAAACAAATACTCACCCAAGAGAAATATTAATAATAATAAATACAGGATTTCACAATAATTTGATTAACCCAATAAATTAACAAACCATAACAATCCAGTACACTGGGTATATAACTTAAAAAGAAGGCTGAATAATTCAATTATGTATTTTAAACCCTACCACATATATGACCAAGTCATACAATATAAATCAAGATGAAAATCTTACTTTCTGTGTTCTTCATTCAGATTTTGACAACAACATTATGCAAATGCAAAGTCTGACTTCAGAATATTGCTGAAAAGAGCAGATATTGATTCCTGGCCGAGGTCCCCTTTGAAATTTCACACAATCTGAGCTTTCTATCTTTGATAAATTATTTGGATGATATTTAAAATTCATTTTATTGTTTGATATAGACAGCTGAAATCATATTTATTCAACCTGGAATGAATTTAACTTATGGGTCTTCTCAAAGGTGTAATGCCATCCAAGCTCTGGCCAAAAGACTGACTGGTAGAATCAAATCCCATGGCCTGATTTGGAATCAACACACACCTCTGAGCTACAAAACCATATTGACTGTGTTTGATATGAATGTTTAAGGAATTTGTATTTGGGGAAAACCAGCAAAATGAACTTTCAGTACTTGGACTGTAAAAAAAAAAAAAAAAAAGATTAATAAGACTATATTTCTTACTGTTTTGGAAGGAAAGAGGAGGTAGAAAAAGAAAACTTAAGAGGCAATATTTGCTTTTTTAAGTGAAGAGACCAGACATTTCTCAAAGAGTGGCTGAGCACCTCCTTCTAAAAGCACAGAGTCCCCCAGCACCAACACACGTTGGCTTCCACTGCAGAATGCCTTCCTACCACACTGCAGAGACACTTAACTTCCTCCTGGGAAGTGCAGCTTTCTTCCCTAACAATGGCCCAACTGGTTTTCATAACGGAGATAAACGCTCCCTGCTGTGAATTGTAATAGAAAAACATGTCAAACAACCAACAATAAAAAGAAGCACAGCCAAAAGACTGGCTTTTCCTGTTTTTATGTGCAGCACAGAGGAAACCAAGCACGTGAACTGCACTTCGCTCCTTACAAGTCAAAATATCATTTCTTTTAAATGAGAAGAGGAAAAAATGCAACTCATTTCTGACCCTTTTTTCACTCTGAAGTGTAGACATGAAAACTGAACCCATTAGCACTCAGTTGCCAGAGGTTATAATGAAACCTCTGAATGTGAAAGTCATATGCTTTGTTAAAAATATAAAAAAGGAACAGTTATTCAGTTAGGATTTTTCCACCCTTTTAAAAGCTGTTATAGTATGAGTGATAAGGACATCCAGCTGCCATTCTGATGATCCTGTGGTATTTTCTAGTTTTATGTTCTTTGCTCATGCTAACAAAAGATCACTTGCTTAAACTCCCTTTTTCTTTCATCCCATCATGTATTTGCTTTCTGCTGCCCTGCATGCTTCTCTTCATTGCCTTTTCCCCCCCAACTAACTTTTAATAACCTACTAGTTTTATTTTGATGTCTCTAGATAATTAGAGGTGCAATTTCCTTTCTTGCTGTCCTTTTCACCTGCTTAAACTGCCTTCTGCCAGAAAAGAGGTTCTTTTTATTGAGCATGGATGAATCTGCAATTTTTTTTTTTTAACATTAGATCTCAGTCTGGGTAAATTGTGCAGAAAATGGTCAAAGAGATCAAATGCATCCATTGCCATGGCTGAAGACAACTCAAGTTTATGGTACAGCCCTGATAACTGTTGATGAGTAGGCAAAAAAGTGTAATTTGGAGGCTGAACAGCTGTTTACAGTGCTGAGAGTAATTTTGATAGAAATGAGCTTCTGACAGTCCTGCTTGGACAGAGAGAATACTGTTTTTTGTTAGTGCTTTTCCTCAAGCAGAGATCTCTTCTGTTCTCATTTTGTTCCTCTTGTTTGCTACCTGTATCAGACTCCTGGAAGGAAATATTGCTGCGCATGCAGCAGACCCACAGTATTATATTTGTAAATTTTTCCAGGAACACCAGTGTACAGACAGGAAACCTGACACCTCCACGTCTCTGAACACTGAACTGAACATGCCCAGACTAACTCTACAGCATGTATTTGGGTGCATCTGACTCACTAAGCATATAGAATGAGTATTTACATGAGATCTGAGGAATTCTAAGTCACAGGTGCTGGGAAGGTGGGCAAGTATCACTAGGTACCTCTTCTATTTTTCATAAAGTATCCACATCACTGGCACGTGATGAGGCTGGACAGGCTCTTTATTCAGTATGTTCTTAGGTGGGAATCCTGCTGGTGAGAGATGGTGATGGAAGGGCTGAATCCTCCCAGGGGCCTCTGATGTTCAGCATTTCCATGTGGTACTGAGTGCTGAGATTTTAACTGCAAGGAGCCCATTGCTGCTGGATTTCAAACCAAGCATTTCAAAAGGTTTGTGTTAGCTGAGATTCTAACTGCAAGGAGCCCATTGCTGCTGGATTTCAAACCAAGCATTTCAAAAGGGAAAAATAACAGCAACTTCTCCTGTTGCTGTTTGTATACTCCATTTTAACCCTTCCTTGCTCCATATTTAAAGACAACACATCACACCTGGAATTAAGGGGATCTTAATCACGCACCCTAAATCTCTCAGAGCCTCAGAAGGTTCCTCACTCACTCTCATGGTGGATGCCCCCTTGCTCCATATTTAAAGCCAGTACCTCACACCTGGAATTAAGGGGATTTAATCACACACCCTAAATCTCTCAGAGCCTCAGAAGGTTCCTCACTCACTCTCATGGTGGATGCCTGTACTTTGGGAACAGAAGGCACTGGACTCTGTTTATAAAAGTGACATTCTAGACGAGCACAAATTGTGAGATTAGAAACAATAGATTAGAGAATGCAAGATGTTTGTTACTGTAATAAGGATGATTAGACTGTGAGGGGAATGGGAGAGGTCACGGGAACAGCAAGAGAGAAGAGTCACCACAAGAGGCCTCGAATGTGTGGTTATCAGGAAGGCTGCTTCCACCCTGCTCTGGTTTCTGTTAACAAGACCCCAGCTTGGAGCCCATCTGAAGACTCTGAAATATAAATGCATTAAGGTACATTAGCTGCTGTGGCTATAAAGAACCTTAGAGTCATGACATTATCAGATCCACAGGACAAAGAACAGATTCTCAGAGCAGCCAGAGAAAGCAAACAATTAATTACAAGAATAGCCTGCCCACATGTTGTTCTTCCCAGACCTGAGCCCAACACAAAACCTTCAAAAGGCATAAATTAGATTTTAAGGTGCTCCTAGCCAAGGGAGATGCCAAAACTCACTCCCATTTGATGTAGAATTAAGTATTCTGCAAAGATCAGCCATGCACTATTAGTGCATGGTGTGGAGAAAAAAGAATTAGATAACTTGGAAGCATACTGATGATCACAATATCTGTGATCTTCTTGCAGAAGATCCAGGAAAAGAAGTGGATGCTGGAGGATCTCTTGCACCAATGTCCCCAGATGGGGGTGGGAAAGGGTAGAAAATGGGCAAAGAGTAAAGCAAATTTTGAGATGGCTGAAATTTTCTTTCTCCTCAAGTCACAGCTGTCAAGTATCCCACATGGAATCTTAGAATGGTTGTGATATTTAGGACAAGATTTTTTGCATCATTAGGTCATATGTTAAGAACTGCTAATATTCTGAGTATTCTTACACTTATATGGGTCAATATTGACTACCTGCTTGTTTACACACCAGATTTCTGACCATTACAATGAAAAAGAACTAGACCCTGCCTTTCTGAGGGTTTATATCCAATAAGAGAAGCAATGGTGGATATGTTTAAATGACTGGAGAGTCTCCAAATGCCACTAATGAAGAGCAAGAGCAGTTTTTTCCAGATAGAAATTAAGATCTTTTTTTTTTCCTAGTGACTGTCAGTCCTTATTTACCACATTTTACTGAACTGGGGCCAAACATGTGAGCTGTTGGAAATGGTGCCAGTCAGAAGGATATCGTCATCTCTACCATAAAGTTTAGGTTGCAATTTTTAAGTTCAGTGAATAGATGTAAATAAACATCCCCCTGTAAAGGGGGGGAAAGAAGCAGCTGGCTGAATTACATTACACTTGAGATTAGAACTGGAAATTCAGTGAAAATAAAGGAGAAATGGTTAATTTACCTTGTCAGTTTTTGTATGCCAACAAAGAGAAAGACTGAGACTTGAGAATTTTAAAAATATATCAGACTTTTAACAGTCAATTTTTTTTATTCGAAAGCCATGTACAATATGTGACCTTATTTTACTGCATATCCACTCTCTTTTTATTAATGCTTATTTAAAATCTCAGTCCATCATAGTTGTGGTTCTGTAGCAATCTGAAAAACTGTGTAGCAATACTGCCTGCACTTTGTTTCTTTTACAGCAGCACCACAGAAAAAAATGTTTATAATTGTCTGTGCAGTGACACACAGTTGCCACGTCTTTGTTTTATTTTGCATGAGTTATCTGCACTATGTACTGTTTCCTGTTATGTGTATGGCTGCATTCTCCTGTTTCCAGCTCAGATCTGCTCCAAAGGGGCAGAATCTGTTGATATCTGTGCCTACGGCCCAGAAACAATCTGTAGTTCAGCAAAGCACTTAAGGGCAAAAATAACGTCTTTGTTACTCAGCAAAGCAATTTATTTCAGTATGCAAGTGAGCATTATGCTGAAAGTGGATAGAATGATTGTTACCTGGTGCTAAAATTGTGGTGAATTGCTTTTCTTGCTTAGGCAATGGAGGAATTAAAGGATGACCCTGCTGATTCAGCTGTAGTGAAATTGTTGGTGAAAACTTAGAAAGGAAACAGAGTGGTTCTCTCAGCTCTATTTTCCTCTACTTTCCTCTATTTTCCTCTACTTTCCTCTATTTTCCAAAATAAACTCTTTTTTAGTAGACCCAAAAAAAAAAAAACAGAAGGAAAATGGGTCTGTAACCCAGAACAGCTTTTTGTGTGTTCAAATGCACAGACACACTTATGTTTAATCTGTTTATAAATTGGCTTTTTCCAGCATTAGTAGTAAACAAAGTGACCGTAAATGCATATTTTGCTTATTTAAACCAGTCTCTCATTACCCATCTATATTTAAAAATAGGATCTTTATATTTAATATCACATCCCAGTGAAAATGCATTGGAACCATGCCTTTCAGTATTGTTAAAATTTATTTCCATCACAGCTTTCCCCTCTTTTTGCTCTTACAGTCTTTTGGCCTTTGACAACAAGGAGGGCAAGCCTCCCTTTTCCATGGCTTTCCATATGGTTCAGAGTAGATCCAGAGAAGAGCAAGAGGGATCTGAATTTTTTATTGCTGTGAGTCATCACCAGAGGGTTTCTGAGAGGCAAAAGTTCCTGGAGGGATGTGAGTGAAGAGAGGAGGAAGGAGCATGATGGAACAGAGAACCCATCCTGGAGAGAAACAGAGCATGCAAAAAAAAAAGTTGTGTTCTGTACAGAAAAATAAGCAAGGTTAGGAAAGGCATGAAAGGCCAGAAGAGATGTTATTGAGGTGTTTTGCTCTTGAAGATGAAGGAGACAGCACTGAAGTGCGCAGGAAAGCAGAAGCAAGAATTTCCAGTGCTTATCACGTGGTTCAAGCCAAGAGGGGACTGTGAGCAATCTGAGGGGCATCACATTTCTGGATGGAAAGAATTGTTGGGAGTGCATCAAGGAATATCAACAAGACTAACCTTCAGTTGCCCCCTTAATGAAATATTTCAGTGGGATCCTGTCCATTGTTACACTGAGTATTGTTACAGGACCTGGGGCCCCTGTGACAGGATCCAGCAAAGCTTTTCAGCCAGGGCACAGGAGGAATTTGTGTTTTCCAGCAAAGCATTTACAAACACACACACACACACACACATTCTGACATTTGCAGTGCAAGGATTTATTGTTCATAACAGAGTAGGAGAGGAATTGAGGGAAAAAACTCTCTACACAATGCAAGCCAGAAAATTTATGGAATGAAAACTCAGATACATCCCAGAAACTTGAGAGAAGATCAGATTAACCTAATCTTTTTTCTGCAATTTTTTTAAAATTTACATTTTGGGACATAATTTATTACTAAGGCCAAGGAAACTGACTTAGTAACTTGAGATAAAATACTACGTTTAGACTGACTTACAGATTGGTGGAAAATATTTTATATTACTTATTCCAACATAATAGTAATCTTAAATGTATCCTTTCACTGCTCTAATGATGTTGTTATTATTTTTTATTTATTATGTGTATTTATATTTATGTTATTATTTTTATAGCAGATGGTTAAAAAAATTAATATGCCAATTGGTCATTAAACCTTTCAGTATTTTAAGTATGGCAGGATACAACAGTGTGTTTTCAATCCCTTGATGGATAAGAATGTACCTAATATGTAGTAACATCCATAATTTTCAGTAAACATATAATAACTGTGAAGCTATAATTTTTTTTCCTCTTTATTTGTCATTATTCACATGAAATTAAATGTTACTGGAGGTTACTATTCATGTACTGAAAAAAGATGGAATCAATACAATCTAGAACAGTTTACTATAAAACCTAAATATTTCCCAAACTTTTGCAAGGGAAGAAAATTAAGAAGAGGTCAGAAATTATTTACCTAGCTCTAGACTTAGCTTTACAATTTTTAATTTTATTTTTTTTAATTCCATCCTTCCTCAAAGCAGATTTCTTATTTTATTTTGATGAGCAGCTCAGACAACTTTTCACGAAGTCCTGGTATTGCTGACACAAAATCCACCCACAAGAAGAGGTAAACTTTATGCTCTAACATCTATTACTGGAGAGTGCAATGACCTCATCTAAGCCCACGTGGGTTACCTCGTAATTAGTGCAAGGCATTATTGTAAGGGTTAGCAGATCACAGCCCGATACCCCAGAGCTTAGGCTGTTTATTGGATCCTGCCCTGAGCCCCGAGGGAATCCACTGTGACTTCTCCCCTCAGCTGCAGACTTTGTGGAGTCTTTGTAGCCTGGGAGTTTGGTAAACCCAGGACTCCCAAGATCCTTGGAAAAGTCCGGTTTGCTTTAGTTTTAAATCGCTGATTATGCCACAACACAAAATGTGATCAGCGCTGAAGCCGCTGGGGTCACCTCTCTGCCATACCTAAAAGGCTGTTTTAAGACTGTAGAGGAGCAGGCTTTAAAAACAATTATTTCAGGGGTACAGAGAGCACTCATCAGGGAGCAGGAGCAAGAGTATTTCACTGGGAGCAAGGCCAGCTCTTTCCCACACACCCATACCAGTGCCGGTGACCTGGCCACCCCCGTCATGGCATCCCTGCTCGGTTCTGCTGATACCTTAGGTTTTAAGGTTTTCTGTTCTGCTTTGGTGTGCAGCTTTAGCTTTATATTTAGTGTTACTAGGATCTTTTCACAGGGTGGTGAAGACAAAACTGTCCTATTCTAGCTGGAGGTTCAAGGAAAATCTCTTCAAACTTCAGGCCCAAATCATAAACAAGGCTAAAAGAGGAGGGCAGACAAGGCAGAAAAGAGGATGAAACTTCATTATTTGAAGCTATTAATTCGACAGTTAATTCCTACATTCAAATAGATTAAAACATATAAAAATGTGAGATCTCATGAACAAGCCCTCTTTTGCTTCCATCTTGGAGTCATCCGGGCAGAGCCATGACGGTGGCTCTGGTACTGCCAGAGTGTGGCTGTGGTACACAATAAATAAATAAATAAATAAATAAATTTAATAATTTAATTATTTAAAATCAATAAATATCAATTTATTTCTCTTAAATCCATCCAGCCTCTGTTCCAGCTCCTTAAGGCATCACTGCCAAACCCCTCTGTCCTGACCTGTGGCACCCTTGGCTCTTCCAGCCCTGGGGCTCCCCAAAAGCTCTCCAGGAGCTCCTCTCTGCGTGCCCCAAGCTCCCTGTGTTGCTCTGGCCCAGCTGCTGATCTCTGGGCACTCCTGGGCCCCTCCATCCTCTGTAAACGAGCCCCTGTCCTGACCTGCAGCCACCCTTCCCACTGGGATCCAGGATCTCCTCTGAGCAGAGCCTGTCACTCATTCCAGACCTCTGCCTACAGGGCTTGGGGAGATTTCTCCTCCTTTTTTTTGCTGTATTTGGGGGAAGGTGGGGAGGGGGAAGGAAAGGGCTGTTTTTAAAGCTTAATAGAATCAACGAAGAATTTAAAGAATACATTTTATAACATGTTATGAAAACAAAGGCTTTACCCTGGTTCACTGCAGCAAAATCACATGAAATGACACTTTTGTACTTGTGGGAACACAACGTGGATTGAAATAGAAGGAAAGAGCACATAGGAAAGGATTAGTCAGAAGCAATCAAAGATCCTGACAGGCAAAAGAAAAACAGAAATGTCTGTGTGTGCAGTTGGAGGTGCAGCCCTGCACAGTTCAGCCCTGCTCCCTTGTAGAATTCCCTGCTGATTTCCCACATTCAGCATTTTTGCTCTCCCCCATCTTTTTGTGTCCTTGCCCACGTGGACCATAACCCACCAAATATGATGTGCTGAGTCTCCCTGAGCTCAAGGAGATGGGTTCACTGTCTAGAATTTCTCAAGAATTACTTGTGTGACAAGACAGGAAAATTCAAGGATTCAGAATCTGAGGATTCAAACCATGAAGTGTTTGAGATAGAGATTTTTAATTTTTTTCTGTTCAGCTTCATCCAAAAAGGTGCAGCTATGGTAATACTGGCTTGAATTGTATTAATGTGAGAGATGACAAAGGTTAAATGCAAAATCTACTACTAATGAGTAACTTCTGTTTCTTTCCTTTAAGGTTTTTGTAAATCCTTGCCCTACAGTCTTGAAATCTTAGTGTTCCCAGTCTGGATTTTTTTTCCCCTCTGATCAGTATCAGCATTTAAAATATTTATTTTGTGTTAATTTCTTACAGCTGTAGCATCCTCTTTCCTTCTGAAACAATGTGGGTTGAACACCCCCTCACCCTTCTCCCCCCTTCTGACCTGCTCCAGGCTTTTGGTTTCTTCACATCACCAGGAACATTTGTTTGCTGATAGTTGTTTTTTTTTTAATCTTTAACTATGTACCTTTAGGAAGAGACATGCAAGCAGTAATTTTCTGTAAATTCTTTCAGATTCATTAAATGTTTGTACTTCCCAAATTTATGTCAAGACCACAAGTTGAAATTACCCTGATGAATTTCCTGATTTGGTGACTTGCTGGAAACATCATCTCCTAGTTCAGATACAAGTTACTAATCATTAGAGACAAAAATGCTTATTCAGAAATTTCAAGGATTTTTAGGATAGCTCTGTAGTTTACAACATGATGCACTGGATGGAAAGTAATTTTAGACATGTAGGGATCTTGCTGCGCTGAGCCAAAAAAGGAAAAGTACTTCATATCTGCAAAATAACTTAAAAAAATAAAATTCATATATATTTCTAAGTCAAACTTTAAGTCAAAATGTTTGTGTTAGTTCTGAAAAAAATTATTTCATAAAAAACTTTGTTTGGGTTTAATTTGTCCAAAAATAAATGAATTCTACCTGATTTCAAGAGCAGTGTAAGCACAACCAAAACCCCATGTAATCTGCAATATCTAATCAGACAAAGCTACAGGTGATCTTCCCTCTGCTTAGACTGTCATTGTATATTTGGATTAGGTTCACTTTGAGTTCTAACTACAATATGGAAAAAAGAGCTGTTTGGTGGTTTTGCTTTTGGGTTTTTGTTGGTTTTGTTGTTGTTTGTTTTGGTTTGGGTTTTTTTGAATGTTTTTTAAAAACAGCATTTTTTTCCACGAGCAGTTTGCATTGGGTTTTATAAGGAAAACAGAACTGATTAAAAAATCTTCCCCTTTAAATGTATTGAAGGTAGGGAAAAATGGACTCATTAAAATAATTTGAATCCTCTGTTTTATAAACTGTAAAATAGTGAAATGCAGAGAGAGGCCTGACACACGAGATAAGGGATTATAAATGAATTCCATGAAAAAGGCCAAGTTAAAATAGGTGTTCACCACATCTTAAAGAGCATTTAGAAACGGCAAGACAGCAAGAAAGATCTCAAACTAGCTAGGAGATACTGATGGAACATATTGTGAAACACAATCCTTGAGATTCCAAGGTTTAGATTTTCCTTTTCCAGCAGGACAGGGTACCAAGGATGTGAGCTAGGGCAGGAGAGCCCAGGAGGAGCTCCAGCACAGCCAGCTAAGACACCTCCAGGAGTGGATGCTGTCCCTCCCACTACTCACCCAGCAGCTCCAGGAATATTTGCCACCTTTCTGGATCAGTGCCAGGGATCCTGGCCTTGGGTTGTACCAAATCCTTGCAGTGTGAGGTAAGGAATTGCAGTTCCTCACCTTTCCTCCTCTGTCCTCCTGTGCCACCAGGTTCTGCCCGACCCACACTTAGCAAACTAAAGGAAATCAATCAAGCTTAACCCTGCTCTCACTCAGCTGGTTTTCATGAGAGTTTTGTTTTACAAAACTCTTCCTCCATGCACCAATTTTCCTTTTCACAGTGATCCTATGAGCCTGACACTGTCTTGATTTCCACACCAGCAGGTGAGACAGTCCTGCTCCACTCCTGCTGCAGGAATAGCAGCAAATCCACAGGATAAGCAGGGACCTTTGGAGAGGGGCAGCACCCACCGGGAGCTGCAGGCTGTACTCCTACATCTCCAAAGACAAGACCCTGAGTGACTTGAAATACTTTACGCAGGTTTGGTGCATTCCAAAGATCCCAGAAACTTGGTGAATGCAGGGCCTCAATGTGAAAAATGCAATTGTTTCACTGAAGGGGAAAACAATAAAGATGTGCTGCTATCAGAGGTGCAACCTGAAGGAGAGATGTGGCTCGACAGTTCATCACACCAACTTAACAAGGGCTTAAATCCATCTGCCACTACCCTGCCAAAGAGCACAGTGAGAATGAGGTGCAGAAAGGTGCAGGCTGGGTTTTAAACAAGCTGCTGCTGTCTTTACTTGCCTCCCCAGGGTTTGTAGTGGCCCTAACACAAACCTCGCTGAGCACAACCAACACGGGAGGATGGGGGAAGGGATGGGGAGAAGCAGTCGTGGTAGGGATTGTGTGACTAAAATGAGGTATTGAATTTCTGGGTTTCACAATGAAACACTCCAGGACAAATGAGGTGCTGAAGCAGGATTTATAATTCATTGAGTAATAGGATTTTGTACTGTTTAGCAGGATTAGGCATGTTAAAGAAAGACCTATTTATTTCAGCCTGACAATGGATGAGAAAAGTGTATACTGCTCTTCGTTGTTATTTTAAGCAATTTACAGGATTACTCAGTAGTGGAGGCCCTGTGCTGCCCTATCTGCAGTGTGTCACAGTAATGGTGATATTTGGATAATTGCAGTTTTCTCCATACAGTTTCAGAATCCTGGCAGTTGAAGGATCAAAGGTGTGAAGGTTGGTGGAGGGGAGGAGGGAGGGAAAGGAGGGATGTCAGGGGAGAAACAGTAGAAACCAATTAAAACACTCCCTTATTAGGCCCATGACCTCGGTGACCTCAGCCCGCCAAGCCTTTGGGACAGCATGTTCTGTGACTTAATGGTTTTTTTCAGGGGTTTTATGCTAAAGTGCTGACTGTGCTTTCTCCAACGATGTCTGCCATTGACATGGGGACTGAAACCTCTCTTGCAAAGTAGTTGGAGAGGGAAATTACTTTAACACTCAGGATGAGATTTCCTGAGTGTTATAGACATTATTTTTGTTCCCTCCCACTCCTTTTCTCTAACACTCAGGATGAGATTTCCTGTTATAGACATTATTTTTGTTCCCTCCCACTCCTTTCTTTAAAAAAAGAAAAAATAAAGCAAACAAACAACATGTTCAGCTTTCTGACTTTTCCCTTTCTTAATATTTGACAGTTTTCGTGCAGTTGTTTATTTCTGTAGGCCAATGTGGAAATAAAACTATCAGTACATCCAAGCCAGGGTTTCAGAGTGAAAGGCACGTGCAGAGCAAGTGGGACTTTTCCCAGCAGTGTTTATTCTTAAGCAAATGTATGAAACAGCAACCTCTGTCAGGAAGAACTCTCAGGTCAGAGAAGAGAGGCTGAAAGCCAGATTATTCCTTGGGAATCTGAAATGCAGCTTAATTAAACAAGTATTAGTCCCTCACAACAAAGTTTTTAATTGTGACCACTTTCTTTCTGAATTTAAAACATCTAAGGCAGTTTTAAAAACTCAAATCCTTTCTCTCCAGAAACTCAGATGGTCAAAACTCTGCTGCCAATTAAGTTAGAGAATTCCTGTGGAAATCTGCAGAGGTTGCATAATGCTCAGCTCTTTTAACCCTGAAAATAAGCCCCGGTGGCATGATCACTTTGCTCTCAAAACCCTTGAGCTCTGCTCTGAGCAACAGAATATCCATGTTTCTTCTGGAAACCCCATTACTGCTGAAGAAACTGGAAAACCAGGTGCCTAAACTGGGATGACTTTCTGCTGAACACTGAATTACAAATATAATAGGTAGAAAATGAAAATCTGCTTTTTATTCTTCCTAGCAGATGGAACATGAGGCTATTTAGAGCAGGAAAAAATGGGTAATGGAAAACAACAAGAATCTTTAAAATCTTTGCGACAGACTCATTTGCTGAACTGAGGCATTGCATTAAACCACTGGCATATATTCTACTTGCAGAATGGGGTGACAACAGTGGTGGACACCTAGCTAACTTCCCTTCCTCCCTAAAGGAAGGGCAAAACTTAGTAAAAAATCCTCAGAAGAACAGAGGATTTTTTGTACATGTAACTGTTTTAAGCAGCACCTGCAGAAGGTTGTTGCATTCTCATGGTATCCACAGAAAGAACTGAATTATCATCAAGTCAGGAACTTTCTGGTCTTATGGCAGCAATAACAAAAAACCTGCAAGTTTTGTTCTTCTCACCGTTTGGAAGGAGATGTTAAATATTTGACAATGCTAATCATCATGTGGCAGAATTAATTAGGAAACAATCTCTTGAAAATTGGTCATTAGTCCAGGCAGAGACAAAACAGAGGGGGGTCAATAATCTAACAAAATGGTAATTAGCAGCAGTTTAAATACTTTGATTTGACTGGATTCTTGCTAGGATCCAAACCAGCAGGTTACCCAGCAACGAATAATAAAAATGGGATCATAAAAATATATTCATGCAATCTGGCAACAAACACTAATCCTAAAGACAGGACTAATTATTTTGGACCACAGCACTGAGAACTGTCAGAATCATCTTTTCTGCTCAGAAAATATTTTGTTGAGATGTGAAACCCTTTTCAAACCAGAATTATGCCTCAGAGAATTCTTGGGAGGTGAATATGCCAGGTTTTAAAAATAGTCTGTATGCTGACCATAACATAGAGAAGCAAGTAAAGTATTGCAGATGAAAAGCAAACTTGGGCACTCATGGATGTGCTTGTTTACAGGCATGAAATCAGAGCTCTGAAGTAGCTAATGAATATTTACTCTTGTGACAAGACTAAATGGACAGTCCCATGGTATTCCATGACTTTCTCAGTGTCCCATGCCACAGGCAGCAAGGCATTGTGTAGGAATTGCTCATGAAAAATGTGTGTAAGATGTCTGCTATTCAAAACTTGGAATAAAATATAGAAGAATTGAAAATTAATCATAATAACGCAGCATTTTGTGATTTTTGAGGTTGCTGGCTTGCAGTTTTGGAATGGCAATACTGGTTGAACTTTTGGCTGCACTGCTCATTAGATACAATAAAAAATCTACAGGTAAACTATGAGAGGCAGAAGAGCTGTAATTATTAATTTATCTATTGTTTTTGTGCAGCAACTTCAAATTGCATTTAGAATCCAAACTGAAAAACAGCCTCACCATGCCATACTTCTTTAAAGGGTACATTTAAAATGTCCCTTTAGAAGTCATAGTGTGAGATTAGATTTTTAGACTTTACATTTTTAATCTATTTCACCGAGTAAAAAACTATTAGTACCCTATCCTTGATACTCTGAGAAGCATCCACCTGTCAAACTGTTTTATTCTGACTAATTCTGAACAGTGACTAAAAGTAGTTAGCAAGAAGACAGCCAAATCCATCAAAATAATGTTTAAACATAACCCTAAACAATTATTCACTTTTGCTCCATTTGTGCTGTCATGGTTTATGCTCAAAAGCAGACTGAGAAGTCACATCTGAAGTGTATTTTCTACCCAGTTGTTAGAAAGAGCAATTATCAACAACACAGGTATGTTCCATCACCTACAAAATAATGTAAGAATGCTGTGAGATGTGCTTTAAGGAGGATCAAGGTGATTTTAACTCAAGGATCTCATCAGAAATGAGCTGATGTCTGCATGCTAGGCAGCTGCCCTGGGAATTTATCCACCCACAGTCTTTCCAGTCACTGTCTTTTATATTATTATACCTGGATCTATTTTTAACACACTGATTGTTTAACCTGCTTTATAGTGCAATACTTTGGATTGCTACTTTAAATAAAGTCATTATTTTAGTAGCACAAAGCATGTGAATAATGTTGGCAGGATTTGGCCAGTTCTCCAAAGATTCCACTATTCTTATGGAGTGAGGGATAAGATTTCTCAGTAGCACCCTGAAGTAATCCATGAACAATTCTTGAGCTCAGCAAAGCTCAGTACCAAACCCTTCTTTTATAATAATAAAACAATAATGAAATAGGTGGCAAAAAACCTGAAGAATGACTGCAAACGTTTCAATTAGTTCTGCTTAGGTATCATAACATTCATAATCCTCAGAGCCAACAGTTCCCAAGGATTAACTCTGATAGATACAACTTGCAGTACTTGTTCACAATATTTGCTAAAAATCTGGTGTTTCAGATCTGCAAACTCAAAACACCTGTCTACACAGTCAAAGCAAATTCATTACAAACCAAAATTGACTGCAAGGCAACATGAGAGTAGAATGCTCGTTCAAATGCTTTAGATTTAAGAAGCACACTAGGAAAGGCTTTTGAAAAGTACATCAAATATGTCTTAGAACAAAAACAGAGTGCATTTTAAATGTGGATATTAGGAAGGCATTTGTTACTAAATAGTAACTAAAAATATAAGGTGTAGAATACTAACTTTCCACTGCTGTTACAAGTGATTTAAAGCCTGGCACTGTTCAAAGGATGTGTAAATTCTCTCTCCCACTACTGGAAAAGGAATGAGAATAACACCACGGCCATGGTAGAAGAGCAGAGTCACATGAGTGCTGTTAGCCATGACAACACAGAAACACATCCCACAGCAGAACTGAGAGTTTTATCTTGTTCAAATATTGCCATGTCCATAAAACCCAGTAGGAACCTGCTCAGTTCTGTGATGCCCCAAACCTTAATTCTGTCAGACTTCAGGCTGGGCTGGTATCAGTTTGAAAGGCAATTAATGTGATGAGAGTGGGCAGCTCTGGAATTGCACCAATCTACTCACAAGTCAATCCCTTCGCTGGCAAAGAGTTAAAATTTACTCTCCTCTATCATTTATGGCACTTTCCCTCTCTGGTTTTCCATCCTGTCTAACACAATGACACATTGGTGTCCAGAAACACAAATGATAAGCAAAATTATCCCTGGTGAAAAACATATTTATTATGGGTTTGTTTTTTTTCCCCCACTGGTTACAGTGCAGAGTTTATAAGAGTTTATAAGAGAACACATTGGTCCCCATGCACAGCTGAAACAGCACGTATTCCAAAACCCAGGGACCTGTTTGTTCTTTCCACCCCTTGGAAACTGCAGTAGGATATTTTCTCTAATAACAGATGACCCACAGCTTCAAGACGTCAAGTTTCTTTAAAATGTCAGCTGAGGTACTCAACATCATCAGTCATTTTTAAAAACGTTAGTCCTCCTCCCTGGGACACTGGCTGTAGTTGAGTCCACTCAGGAAGAAATCTGATTCCCTCTTTGAATTAAACACACTGTGTTTCTGCAGTAATGACACTGGATACTGGACTGACTTTCCTCAATGTAACAAATGCTTGTTCACTTAGCAAAATGTAATGCTTTGACCTTCTTACCCCACAGGAATAATGATTTGTTATTAGCCAACCAAGAGACATTTCTGTCATTCAGCATTTAAAGACAAAGGCAGTTCAATTTCACCTACTACTCTGAGGAAAAATACTGTACAATTGCATTATGGCAGATGTAAGTAACCATTTAAAAGAATTCAATATTGAAATTTGTACCAAAATAAAGGCATTAAATCCAGGAAATAAAAACAGCATGGTTAAAAAGCATAACTATATTTTCATTGTTTCTGATTTATTCCTAACTCTAAATGTATTCTCTTTTTTTCCAAAATGGAAAATCACTTGCATAATACTGGCCTATATTTCCTGAGAATGAATATAAAGAGAGATTCATTATTACTACTTTTCACAATATAGTTAATCTGGCTAAGGATCTAATACTTTCCCTGAAATATTTATATGCATATGAGCCTTCACATAACTGTAGCACCATAAAAATGACTTGTACTGCTAAAGTGGAATTTCCCTGACATGTCTGTGAACATGCACATCTCCCTAAACCTACACGAGGGTTGTTTATACTCAATTACTCCATCAGCCAAGTTAAACTGCGGGACTGGATGAATTGGAACCATTGTTTCCTCCAGTTTCATGGTATCAAACAAAATAGTCACGAGAGTGAGAGAATTAATTCATGTGTAACTTCGCAGTGCCTGTTCTGATCACTGCCCCTCCAGATTATTTTTACATGTGTGGCACTGCACTGAATACACAGTTCCCTAATACTGGGCTGCTTTTCATTTCAGACTTTAAGCACGAGCGTTGTTGGATTAAATTCAATTTATAGAGCTATGGACGAGAATGTTGCCAGGGCTGAAGTGCCAAGCTAACCAACAACATGTGACAGAAGTTAGCCCCATTGCAGCGTGCAGATCTGGCAGTGAAGGGGATTTGGGAACCTGTGCAGAATGGAAATCTGAATTTTGTATTGAAAATAGGGGAAAGTCCTGCTGAAGAAACAGCTATTGGGAATAGAATGATATGGAATGAAATGCTCTATCCTTTTTTTTCTCCAACACTTCTAGAACCTTTTTCTCATCTATCTGTTCAATAATAATTTTTAAAGCTATATTTATCAGAAATGACAATGATCATGTTTTATCTCTTTAATACTGTTTGCACACAGTAGCAGTAAACTACTATTTTAAATGCAGCAAAAAGCTTGGGGTTTGTTGTTGTTGTTTGTTTGGCTTTTTTTTATTGGTTGGGGGTATTTTTTCTAGTGATTTTCTGTGTTTAAATAAAGCAATTATAGATGTGCAAACTGAATTTTTTGTCAGCTTTGTTTTCTGTGTGTGTTTGGTTTGGAGTACAGAGGAATAGCTGGGATATGACTTTGGAAACTTGCAGAAGCCATTTAAACTGCCCTTGTAGCACCAGGAGCTGTTCCACAGCAGCATCTCCCAGTGCCCTGCTGGTGTGAAGACAAGGATGGACACAGCAAGGGATACAGCGGGTGTGCAATTCTGCTCTCCAAAACCAACCACAGAATCTTCCTCACTTAGTTCCTAATCCTAAAGGATGCATTTGTGCCAAAGAGCAAAGTCAAACAGGACATCCACACCTGAGTACCACCTTCTTTAGACGGGGTTGGGCAAAACTGGAAACCTCCTGCAGGCTGCTTTACACTCTGAAAAGCAGTGTCTGTGTCTCCACTATGTGTTTCAGAGTCTGGGTGTCAGAGTGAGCCAGGTGGGATTTCCCTGGCTGTCCTGGCCAAGAGGATGTGTTGTGTTTGCCCAGCCTCTGACCCAGCACAGGGCTGCTCTGGAAATGTGACCAGGTTTTATATCAGAGTAAACACAGGAAGATGCTTCTTTGTCACCTAAAGCCATTTAAAACCCATTGGACACAAGTCTCCCTGCAGCCTCTTGGTGCTAAACCACTCCCTCTCCGGTGCTTAAACGTCCAAAACAAAGCCAGATGATCCATCCTCCAAACCTGTCTTGTTCCAAGTGAGCAGGTTTTTCTGATAAGGTAAATTACAGAACAAAGGCAAAAGCACTGCTTCTGCCCTCCCTCCCCCTTTAATTATCAGTGGCTGGAGACACAATTAATTTTGGAATTAAGACTGTCTGCTTCCATAAAAATATCCTTCCTTGTTGGCTACACTTGGGTTTTTTTTCCCAACAATGTTAGCAATTATCTTCTGGGTCGCCTCTCAGCTGTCAATGGGCTGTCTGTGTGCCCCTGTGTTCCTGCAGTGTTTACAACAACTGGCTGTTTGTGACACAATGTGGCACAGCCAGGGAGGAAAAAAACAACCCCAAAATGCTTCAGCAGGGCTGCAGAGGCTGATATGATGGAGTAATTACAGATGTCATACAACCTGATAGCATCTTTGAATCACAGGGCCTCCTAATGAGAATGGTAACACTTGGAGCGATTGTTTCAAGCCTTGACTGTGGTATAATTATGTAAAACAACCCCCCAGCTCTGAGCTGACTAAACCCCTGACTAAAAGGCATGGATTTCACAAGCTTCAGACAAGTCTCAGAAAATGCCAGCATGACCCACTCTTCAGGATTCTAAGGGAAGCCATTCAGGAAGAAGGTGATTCAGGAATGGTGGCACAGACAAGAACAAAGCTGCACCCATCAGAAAGGGCAGGGATTTCCTGCTATAAAATGTGCTCACCACGGTGGAGATTGGAGTTCTTCCCATAAAGTCTCTGCTCAGACTGGAAAAAAAGACACGTAAGGCAGCTGGGGGTAGGATGATTTTGCCTCCACGTGGTCCCTGATCTCCCCCTGAGAGCACCCCAGGGCTGCCACTGCAGCCTAATCCTTGCAATAAGATCCAAAAATGAAAGCTGGGACTGGAATTGTAAGTATCCAAGTAAATTAGAGATGTTCTGTACATTGCAACATGAGACAGGCTCACACCAGGATGCTGTCGATGAAAATACAATAAATAACCCAGTATCTTTGGGATGGATTGGCCAGCCAATGCACTTCTCTCCTGTTTTAATCTCAGAAGTGCCCCTGCTCTGGTCCAGTCCTGCCTCTCTGGACTGCAACCTTAGCGACAATTTTTTCCCTTTGGATTTGGAGATAGGCAGAAACATTTTCAGAAGAAATACAAATAAAAAGTACATTTACGCCAGGAGCTGAAGCAATGCAGATCTCAAAATGATAATTCCACTTCTCATAGAAAATGAGCACTTGGCTGGCCTAGGAATCTCATAAATTCCTGGGCCAGGGATCCTGCTAGCCAGCACGTGCTGTTACCACACTACAACATCAGAATATCATTCCTCAGTTTCACTTTCTGATACGGTGATTAAGTGTAGTCTCCTTGCCTGTAAAACAAAACTTCTAGATACATCGAATGAGACAGTGTAGCTCATGATTTTATGATCCTATTTTGCTTCCTTTTTGTTTCTTCATATTTGAATTTCTAATGATGCTGTATTCTTAGCTCCATTTTAAATTTTTGAGTTTCCCTTTCTTTCTTCTAAATCCCTGTGTGCTTGTGAACAACCCAAAGGCAAGTTAACAGCAGAAAGGAATTTGGTAACGTAAATGTAGCCACTGTCCTCCTTCAGGAAGAGCAGATTATTTACACTGGTCAACATCTTTCAAAATAATTTTATTTTTTCTTACAGTTCTATTGTATTCTGCCAAAACCCGCTCTGTCACAGGTAAAACAAGGTATTTTTAAATTGCTTTTATCTAGTAGGAATGCATTTTTTTGTGTTTTTCTTTCTCTTTTTTTACACTTTAGCATCTGAACTACAAAGTGAAAGGTTTGATTAAACAAGACACCACTCAGTTTTTACAAGAGAGTTGGGCTACTCTGGTTAATGGAGTAGTTTACAGATATAACTGAAGGTTTTAGTATGACATCCACCACAGTAATAAAACATTTTTTTAAAATAAAGTATAAAAGCCAAAATCAGCATGCAGGAAGAAGGGCTCAATATTACTTAGAAGGCCTAAGAAACATGTGAAATTAGAAGGACATTTGCCTTCCATCAGCTATTGCACATAAAGGACATACAAAAAGGTGAAAAAATTTGATGTTTCCATCAGGAATTTTTAGGTCAAGAAATCCATTCAGAAGCTGTCCAACAGGAGCATCTGAAACAGGTTATTTCATCCAGTACCCTACTGAATGGTGCTCTCTGCTACTAAAACCTTCAGTTATACCTGGAAACTACTTCCACTAACCAGAGTAGCCCAACTCCCTCATTCAAACTGAAAAGTATCTTTTTTAATCAAGCCTTACATTTTGTAGCTAAGACACTAAAGTGTAAGTAGAAATAAAATAAAAGCACAAAAAAATGCTGGTCAGCAGTAAAAAATTTTAAAAAATTAAAAAATTGTTTTACCTAAGGAGAACAGGCATGCTGAAAATACAGCATTTTCTATTGAATCATACCTTCCAATAAATGGAGGCTTATAAATGCCAAGCTGAAAGAGAATAATGCCTTGCTTTAAAATCAGAGTTTAATTCACCCAAGGGAGAACAAAAAAATTCCTTCTGCAGCTGATGATAAGCTCTCATTATTTCAGGCTGTCTTCCAGGCCCTAGCCTGAAGCAGAGAAAAACAATGAGGGAAAAAGTGTAGCTTCATAAAAGTATCTGACCCTGTACCTGTAGTAACAAGAAATCACATCTAGCTGCTGGAGATGTTCCTTCTGGTGAGTAAAATACAACACAACCACTCTTTCCATATGGTAAAATGATTTATTCTCAGCTATTACAGTTGTGTACTGATGCAACTCACTGCTGTCACAGGTTCTTGGCAGCAGTATTGAGAAAATGTGATCAAGCTCAATGACAAGTACCTGTCAAACAAAGGACATGGATTTGCCTGGCTAAGTGGGATGTAAATTCCCAGCCTGCAAGAGAGGAAAATTCTTCTTCAGCATCAGGTCCACACAGGGAGAAATTACCTGGGCAGAAGAGATTCTGGAGAAATATTTACACAAAAAGACTTCTGGGATGTGCAGCACCAGGGTACAGATTTGGGATTTGCACATGGAGATCAGCTCAGGGAATGGAGGGCAAGGCTAGGGAAAGAATCCTGCTTTAGCTCCAGGGGTGTAGGAAAGGATGGAAGAAGTGCTCTTGTGCTTCCTCTGCATGTCTGAGCTGCAGCCTCTGAGCCTCCAATAGACAGAGAACAAGGAGGGTTTACAAAACCCAGTGAGATGACACAATTATTTAAGGCTAGGAAGGAATTCAGGGCCATGTGTGACTGCAGCAGAGGTGAAGGAAAATCTCACTGCAATCCTTGAAGCAGCAGCTTGGCCAGGCCAGGAGGATTAACAACCCCAGGTTCTGCAAAAGCATCATTGGAACTTTGAGAATCAAAGCGTTCAGCACTTTTATTTCTTGGGCAAACTGTGAGCCAACAGCAGAATTTTGAATAAATGAAGTTTACCTACATTATTTCCTACAAGACCAATACACAAGAGCTGCAGTGGTTCATCCTGGATTTTACCAAAGGAGCTTCAGTTCAGGTCAATCCTTTTAATTTTCAACCTTTAGCATTCAGCCAAATAGTTGTGACTTAATAGGATCTGCAAGTTAAAATTAAAATCCTGCATGCTTGTCTGTTTCAGTTCTTATCCCACACTTCCTCCCTGGGCAGTACGCTCCATTCCTACTGCTGCTGTATCCTGGATTCTTTCTCTGGTCTCCTTCAACTTGTGGCAACACCTACTTAACAAAGACCCAAACATGCCACAGTGGAACTCCTTGGAAATAGCTGAATATTCTCCTAAGTCTCCAAAGGACTTCAGTTCAGAGCCTTAGAGGAAGAAAAGAAACAGTGCATAAGCCCAGCAAACTCAGGGCCCTGGAGGTGCGTGGAAGACGTGATAGAGCATATTCCAGGATCCAGCAGAAAGAACTTTAGAGGAAGCCTAGGACTGAAAGTCCAAATTCAAATACTTTTTTTGACACATTTTATTCCCTTACTTCAAATAACAAAAGGGATTTTTATACCTAATCAACCAAGGGATTAGAAATAATAAACAACTGCTGTGTTTGTATTTTAACTGCATGGAAAGGAAACCATTTCTGTTATGTAGCATAGGCCAACACTTACAAAAAAATACTTATATGTGCTGTAACTACTGAGGACAACTCTGAAATACATTAGCAGCAATAATTTCAATCACAGATCAACTGTGACTTTTTCCTTCACTTTTTTATTTACATTCCTTTTCCTCTTCCAGGCTTTTTCTTCCCTTCCCATTTTTTTTTCCACCTCACATTTCTATTCAAACAAGTTAGACAAATGTTTTAAACAATAAAATGTGTAGCAAATTCAGTATCTGGCAGCTTCTTGTCCTATTTCACAATGAACGTGCACTGTGTTTTCTACTGCAACCTGAAGGCTTTGCAGACTTGGGAATCACTGTGCTTTTGTAAACCAATAAAAATAAATATACACATGTATTTTACAAAGGATCCAGTTGCTCTCTGAAAAGCTTATGACCAAAATAGTTTCCTGTTTTATACTCTCCAGCAAATAAAACAGAGATCATAGTTACAAACTGAGAAATTTGGAGCCTGGCATTTCCAAAAATTTATTATCAAATAGTTCTTAAGTGGATATATAAGAATTAATATTCCCTGTGACTGCTGTATAAGGAGAAGTTCAGCTAATTTGTTAGAAATTCTTATTTTAAGATGATTTAAGACTTCATAAACCTGATAAGAAAACAAGAGGGGTAAGATAATAAGTTTCTACCCTTGATCACTTTCCTGCTTTAGTGGGGTGCTCCCCCTGTGACCTGCACCAGACATTTATCTGCAAGAGAGAGGAGCAGAGAGAAACTCAGGGTGAGTATTAAAGCCGATGTCTCCTTTGTCCAGCCATGTGCACAGGCTTAATCAACCCAAGCCAGCAGTCTGCCCCTTCCCTGGCAGAGCCCAGCCCTGTCCCTGCCTGTGGCAGGATGGAGGTGGGATGGAGAGAGCAGGGGGAGCTGCCTGACTGATGCCTGCCTTTGCCACTGTCCCTGCATCCATGAGCAGGATGGGTTTGAGTGCTGAGCTGCCCATCTCCACATCCCACACCCGTCCATCAGGACACAAATTGTGGCAATGAAAGTTCTCGTGAAAATTTCCCAGTTCAGCTTTCACACAGTGACCTAAGACGATTTTTTAAAGCAACACCTATTAGGCTTGCTCTACGAAAGCAGAGACTGTTCCAGGCCAGGATGTTCCTCAGGGGCAGAAGCCAAACAAAAGCCTGTAACTGAATCTCCAGCATCCACTCTCCCACCATGAAAAACCCCAGCAATGTTGTAGTTTAAAATTCAGGAAGAAAAACAGTTAGCATAATAAATAGCTCTGGGCTCAACGTGTTCTTGCTGAGGGTGATATTGGGTTCTCCCCTAAATAAAAGCATCCCAAGAGAATGAAATGCTAGGATAGTAAATATTATGAAGGAGAGGCAGACCTGCCAGCTGTCTTAAACTGAAATCCAGGAAAAATCCCATTTCTTCTCCCTATCCGTATATGATTTAGTATTCCAAGGCCCAAATGAGGAATCAAAAGGCACTGAAAAAATCGCATGACTGTGGAAAACTTTAAGTAGCTCATGTAATCTAGAATCAAACTGAAAAAATCCAGTTTCAGATTTATAAGTTTATGAAAATACAAAGTATGAGAGAGATGACTAAAAAATTACAACAGTAAAAAAAAATCCAATTGTATATCTGAAATTAAAACCCATTCCTTTATGAATTATTTTAATCTGCTACAGTTCTATGATCAAAATTGTAATAAAATACTGAATGAGAAAATTTATTTTCAACAGATCTTTAATATACCATAAATAACTGGAAGTTTCCCTTTCATTTAATGGGAGAATATGGTTATGTGAGTGGCAATATTCTCAACCATAAAACGTAAGGAGGGTCCTTAATTCAGGAAAAGCAGGATAAAGAAGGCTCCTGAGAATTCTAGACCATCACAAAAATCCAGACATAAAAGACACTGTTAACTCAAAGATAAGGGACTAAAGTTAAGGAACAACAGGGGGTGTCTTGACCCCAGTGTTCAAATAGTGGGGGCAGATGGACAATCCCATCCTAACAAAATGTTGCTTAAAATTCTTTCTATTAAGATTTTTTAAAATCAAAAATTTAAAGGACAGTGAGACAAAATTATCAGTATGTTTT
Source organism: Passer montanus (assembly GCF_014805655.1). Classification (NCBI taxonomy): domain Eukaryota; kingdom Metazoa; phylum Chordata; class Aves; order Passeriformes; family Passeridae; genus Passer; species Passer montanus. The sequence goes on from NW_024366592.1 coordinate 6,778,152, forward strand.
AAAATTTAACTTTTTGGAGTGCTGGTGCTTTTTTCTCATACTCACAGAAATATGCTTGCCAAATCTTGCCATTTTTAATGAACTATTATCATCACCCATGACAGCTGAGTGATGCATATTCCAGCAGTCTGAAGAAAGCAGGAGGTCATAGCATTTCACCTAAAATATTTTGAATTCCACATGATGCTGTATGTAAATAGCAAATATAGCCAGATATACACAAAGCACAAAGGCTGTCAGGTTTCTCTTAAATCTTTTTGACACAAAGTGAATTTTGAAGAATCAAAAGAAGGAAAAAAAACCCACATAAAAAATAGGGAAATCAAACCTTCCTATTTCTTGTTTTAAGTCTCAGTTGAGAGCTGAGTCCTACAATTAACAAACTTTTTTCTGTCTGATCCTGCTATTGGATAACAGTCTTGGGTTTGAGACACTGGAATCTGTTACCCACAAAATGACATTGATCCAATTCTGAATTGCCAGAAAAGAATCAGATGAGAAAGCACAAACATTAAAAAAAAAAGCAAGAGAGCTCCAAGTTTCCACTCACGCTGTCAATAATTAGACTATCAGAAAGCTTCATTTTGAAAAAGAAACAAAATCATTTCTGTTTAAAGAACAATGCTGTCACCTTGCTAACAGCCTTTCAAGAAATTAATCATGTGTAAGGAAGGAGAGATTATTTTCTTTCTAGGCAAGAACTGGTGAGTCACCACTGCTGGGGCTTGCCAAGAAGCAATCACTACACTCATCCTTCTGCTTTCTTTAAGATTTATTTCCACAGGAACATCACACATTTCACAGACCTATTGCACCTGAGACATCTTTTTACCTCCTATTCCCATTACTGGCTGCCAAGTCTTTTTGTAAGAGGTTCAAAGGACAGTGTGGAAAAGGCAGACTGCCTTCTCTGGATCCTCCCAAACCTTTCTCTGTGGAATCAAGACACTTTTGCTCAGATCTGCATCACTCCACCTCAGCCAGGATTTACGTCTGGCATGTCTGAAAGCTTTCTTGGGTATGAAAATCCTTCTTTAAAAAAGAACAAACAAAAAGCAGCGAGAAAGAGAGCTCACTGAGCAGTAGAAACTACCCAAGTAAAACAGGCTGAAGGCTGAGGTATGTGATTTAATTGGGGATGTATTTTGGCTAGCAGGAAATGCCACTGATAAGAAGCTAAGGACTAAATGGATAATGTCTTCTAAGGGATTTCAAATTCTTTGATGAGCCTATGAGGCAGAAGTCCCCTTACAGTCTGTGCTGCAACCAGAGTTAATTATGGATTTATACATGTGGAGAAAAGGCTTGATAGTTATCTGTAATAAGCCTAAATTGGAGAGAGACAACCTGAGGTCAGAGAAGTTATTAGTCTGCCACAGAGAACTTGTAATGAGGCCAGAAAATTATGTGTGTGTAAAAAACCTCAAACCCACCTCCCCTCCTTCCCAATTTGAGGTAGCCCTGCCTTCATCATCCTTTACTTGCAGAAATCAAGGTTTTCCCTTTTCATAATATCTGTTAAATTTACTTCCCCCTTTCCATATAGTATCTACACTTAACAATCACTCTGTTACCCATGCTGTCACACACTCTCAAGGAGTCAGCTGAAAAGGCAGCTGGTTTCTGGAACACGGGAATTTTTCAGGATATCACTGTGTTCTGAAAATGGAGATGGTCTCCCTCGTACAGGGATAAATGGTTTTGGAGGCCAACAGCAACTCCTCACCCAGGCAAGCAGCCAGGATTTACCTGGCTGAGTCTCTGCAGCTCTGCCAGAGGATGGAGGTCACAGTCTGGGAGAATTCCAGTTCTGATGTGAAAGTGCTAGAAAAGCTCTGGAGATAGTGGATTGAATGCCAGCTTTCTGTTGTGTTGTCAGAAACACAAGGTACAAGTGAACAAATTATTCACCCTGGGGCTCTCTAACTTAATTTTCTGTGTGCATGTTAAATCAAACAAAATTCTTGCCTTTCCAAAAAGTTACTTTACTGCACTTCTAAAGGTGCAGCTTGATCAGCTGACTTTGATTTCACCAGAGACCTACACTGTACAGAGAGTGCCTGCCAAACCTGCACACACACACACAAAAGCATTTAAGTGCCTGTTCTAAAAGGAAAAAAAAAAATAAAATCCAGTCTTCCTGGCTTAAAATGTTTGATGCTCTCCACATTCTGAATGGGCAGTTTTCAAGGGAGAAATTTAAACAAAAATAGTGATGACAGAGCAGAGCTCTCAGGCTGGGCTCAAGACCATGCTCACAACCCAGGGAAGTGTGTGCAGGAACTTCCCACCACCATGTACAGTGCTGGGTGCTCACACCACACTGAAATTTTGGTTGTGGTCATACAAAATCCAGAAGTGCCAAGGCTTAGGTGACCTCTGAACACACAAAGCAATAGTGGCAATGAATTCTTCCTCTTGCCCAAAATGAAGGAATCGAGACAGCATTCCATGCTGGACTTGGGGCTGTTGATATTGGGAACTGGGCTCCCCCTGCACATCCAGCACTTCAGGGACTACCCAGCTGTGATCCCCATGGCTCACTCAGCCCTTTTTGTCTGCCCTGCATCTGGTCACAAAGGCTTTGATGATTGCCAACTGGAAGGGCTGGTTTTGTTAGAAAGCACAGAGGAGTGGAGTATAGAACTTCCTTTTGACCTGCATGTCCAGCTGTGATCCCCATGGCTCACTCAGCCCTTTTGTCTGCCCTGCATCTGGTCACAAAGGCTTTGATGATTGCCAACTGGAAGGGCTGGTTTTGTTAGAAAGCACAGAGGAGTGGAGTATAGAACTTCCTTTTGCAGATTCCCACTAATTGCTTCCCAGAGTTTTCCAGTCCAGAGGGAAAAGTGGTGCTTCTCTCTTTCCCTTTTAGTGAAGGCCATGATTTCAATTTAAGTTATGAGTGGGATAAAACCTATCTTTAAATAAGCAGGTGAGTAGAAATGTTTGAAGATCCTGGGTTTATGGATCAAAAGCTTCAGAGCCAGGAGACTGCAGTAATATGTGCTTCCATTAGAAACAGGTGTGCTGAATTTTAGGCAAAATACCTTTGCTTCCAATACCACTAGATACTAGAAATCAACCATTCATTTTTAGGTCATTAAGTTAAATGAGCACACTTGCTAAAGACATCATTCCTAACATGAAAGAACATTTTTTTGGTAACCTATAAGCCTAAGATTTCATTTTCTTGTGGCTAGCTGCTCATGTAAAGAGGGAGAATATCTTTTCCCTTCAGAAAATATCTAGGTCTGTGTAAAGTCTTCATCTGAGACTCACATTAAATGCTGATTTCATCTGTGACTAAGAAATTCTACTAAGGCTTGTACAAATCTGTTTCTAAGCCTTGCAATTCTCATGAGTGATAGCATTTTAAATGCAGTCAATTAAAGACCTTTCACCTTTCTTGTGAAAGATGTGGTAAAAATGAGTAACAAAAATCAATTACCTACTTCAGCTGTTGATTCAGAAAAATCAGTGCTAAACTGCAGGTTTGCTCTGCTGCATTTTGGACTGTCACTTTTTGGGGTTTCTTGGATGGAAGAGATGCCAGTTGGATTACAAAGCACTTAACACATTTGCAAAAATGTCTGAATTTTTTAGTGCCAGGAAGCAACACTGGATTTTTACCAAGCTTAGCTTAAGTATATACATTGCTGCTCCTGATTTTTTTACTGGCTGTGTAGTTCAAAACTTATCTGAATAATTCCAGTTCCAGGATGCCCTTCTAATTCTCAGTTGCAGTAATGGAGCAAGCACAACACAAAAAAAAAGGAATATTTCAACAAAAAAACCCATCTGTGCCAAGTAATGACCAGGCTTAGCTTTATTTAGTTTATGGTCCCTGATAAGGGACAGCCATGGCACCGTAGTGATGTTACATGAGGCAACTCTCTCCCTAATTTCTTTTGGTGCAATGATTTGCTTTCCTTCAATTTACCAATGGCTCCATAAGAAAAGAGGAAAGAAAAGGAACAAGAAGTGTATTACAGCTGAGTGAGAATGGAAAACCTTAATTTCCATCATTGTGTTCTGGAAAAGTTATGTACAGCCAGCCACCAGGTTTGTGGTAAATGCCCAATAACACTGCTAGCAAGAGAGAGTCATTACTGCTATCCTGAACCTGAAATGCCAAAAAAGCATTATCCTGAAACAAAATGCCAAAAGCCAGCCAAAATGAGAATGGAATAAAAGTTACAGATGAATAACAGAGCTTATCAGCCTCTGTGCTTCATACAGAGCTCCCTCATTTAATTCAGAAAGAAGTCAAAGTACAACTGGTGAGTCAAGTCTCTGACCTCACTTAAATCTTTGAGATAATCTTGTGATTGTGGTATTTCCTCCTGGCTGTTCTAATTTGTGAGTTATGATATCATGATTTTCCTATTATAAGCTGTTCTTTCAAAACACATATTTGAATTAACAATAATATATAAAGAATCTTTAAATGTCTCCCAAAACAAAGATAAATCAGGAGAATATTAGACGGGGTATACCTTCTAATTAAAAATACGTTATTTGGCTTCTAGGATAATATCCTCGGTATTGGAACATTAAGAAAACAATGGGGATGTTCTAATGGCTAGAGGAGAGCCATTCATTACTTTTGTTACATGAATTTCTCCTGGTCAAACCTGATACCAGTTCACAGTGGCTACCGAACCCACAATCACTTCCCAAAATAAGCACCATCCCCTCCATAGCACCTGAGTAAATCTGAACGGCTCCTATTGACTGCTGCCTTTCTTCATTTTGTAAAAGATCACTGCTTCAGAAATCCTGGAGTGAACCCCAGAATCATGAATATTTGGGAGGGATGGACAGAGATCATCTAGTCCAGGCTCCTGTTCAAAGCACAGCCACCCCAGACCAATAACTCAAGGCTTGGTGTGCATCTCTCTAAGGATGGAGAGTCCCCTCTCTCCCACCAGCAGCTGTCCCATCCCCTCATGACCACAAAACATTTCTCTGTATCCACCCAGCATTTCCCATTGCCCAGTTGGCATCTCTTGCTGCCCTCATCTGTCACAGGGATGAATTTTTTTTCTACATCCTCCCATCAGGTGGCTGCAGACAGCAGCAAGGTTTCCCCTAAACCTCCCCTTTTTATTCCCCTGTGCCCAGGATATGTCAGGTACCCCGGTGGCACACCTGGGTGTCAGAAACCCCTTTGAAAATGCATCATTATTCAGTGTTACACAGCAGAAAGTGCAAGCTGTAATGCTTACAGTGAGCTCAGAAACAACTGCACCCCCTTCCCCCACCTGAGCAGGGAGCTGAGCCACACAGACCATGCAGGTGGAGAACCCATAACCAACTGAGGGGACACATCCTAACCCAGCAGGAGCTTCTCTTTTATAGGATGGTTTTTATTTATCAATTATAAAATGGAGATTTTCAGAGATAGAACAGTGGATACACAGGTGTCCAATAATCATATTAGACACATGCTGAGAAAGCCTATAAAAACCCAGTTAGTTGGTATTGCTGAAACTCTCTCTCAAACCCAACCTTCACTAATGCAGCTCAATCTCATCAAAGCTTCTAAATACGCAACCCTGCATCAGATCTCAGAAATTAATAGCAATATAAGCAATCACTTAATGGCCCAGGTGGTGTTCTTGGTCAAAATACCACATAATTATTATATTTCCATTAATAATTAGCTGTTTTGCTTTATAGATAGAAATTAATATTCTAACTTCCTACAAAACCTCATAGATAAACACTTCTCTCAAACTATTAATATTTAGTAGTAGTGTTGTTGAAGACCTTGGGTGTTCCACACATCAAGCTCTCAATTTAAAAACAAACCAACAGTCAAACAATCCCTAACACTGGAGAAACTATCCCTGGTTTACGCCAAAATAAAACTGCAGTTCTGAAATTTAAACAAGATTTTTTGTTTCTGTGGAATGGAGACAAAATGGTGCTTATTAGCAGTTTGGTCACTAGTTTTGATGTTGTCAGCATCTCCACAGGACATGAATAATTAACAGTGGGACATTCAGAGAGACTTGGATCACTTTCACTATTTCTGCAGAATAATGCCTGAAGCCTTTTAGATATTGAAAATTATCATTATTATATCCTGTCTTCCTAATAAGTAATTGATCTTCAGATTGTAACAAAGTGATCACAGTTGCTTAATTAGTCTCAAATTTTAGGAAAAAGAGCTTGATCAGTATTTATGCACTTTAATAGGTACTTTTAAGATCACCTCCAACGTGGTGTGATTTGCCAGCTGCTGCATTACAAATGCCACATTCACATCAGCCTTATCAGACAGATTAAACATTTGATTTTAAAATCCTCTTCTAAATATGCACTTTAATGAAACTGCCTGACCTGTTTATTTATTCCTTATCACTGATTCAGAATTAAAGAATTCAGAATTCAAAATATTGAGGTCAAAAGACCATGTTTTCTTTCTTACAGATATTCAAGCAGAATTCTTTTTCTAGCCATACAACATGGACACAAAAACACCTTGAACAGAGTACCTTTATACAAACAGTTTTGGCCAATGACTTTAGGTCATTAAGAGCTAGCTCATGTTATTTTCCAAACTACAGAGAAATGTTATGTATTTAAGAAACTTAAATGCATATTAGCTCGATCTTTGACAATTTAGCAATCATTTGGTCAATTATTGCATAGGGTTTAAATGCCTTTAATGATAGCATGCTCTTAATGAAAAATCATTTAATCCAGTTGAACTGCAAATTCAGTTTTTCCTGATGAGGGTCAGAATTCAGTACCATTCTTCTCCATTTTTTTTTTTCTCTTTATCAAACAGTCTAGCTATACAACTCCCAAAGCATCTACTTTTCACAGAGTGCAGATTTCCTAGGGAATGGAATGTGAAGTATTTGGAGGCTTCTTGCACATTGAAGCATGATAAGAATTTCTGGTCTCATTGCTAGAAAGCAGTAAGTGATCAAACAAAAAAAAAATATATTGTATTTTATAAAATAAATGTTACTTCCAGGGGCCTGTTCTGCTGTTATCAATAAGGATGCACCTTCTTTGACAAAGTGTGGTTCCAGCACTAAAACAGAGCAAGTCCCCTAGGTTAGAACCATGAAGTCATAGATCCACAGGATGGTTTGGGCTGGAAGGGATCTCAAAGATCATCCAGTTCCACCCCTTACCACGGGCAGGAACACCTCCCACAATCTCAGGTTGCTCTAAGCCCTGTCCAGCCCTGAGCCCTGGTTGGATGAGACAACCCTACACCTGTCCCACAGCCCCAAACCAGCCTCACTGAACTGCACCTTACAGCATCACCCTGCAGGCTGCAGCAGCAGAGCTCTCCGGAGCAGATTTCCCAGTCCCACCTCTCAGACTGGGTTGAGTTGTTTGGCTGGGCCTTGCACACATAACTCTCAGTATTTCTCAGGATGGAGATTACACACCCCACACACCTTCAGACACCTCTCCCAGCTCTCATGGGAAGTATTTTCCCTTCCAAATATTTGCAAATCCCTTTGGTTGCAAGTTGTGTCTTCTGTGCACCTCCAAGAAGTGTCTAAGCTTCCACACACTGTGAATTCTCTTAGTGTTCTGAACAACTGCTGGCCAGCAGCAAAAGTGACCCTTACATATCCAACGCTGTTCGAGTTACTGCCAAGACATCCACCACACGTGTGTTATCAAATGGGACATTCAGTGATATTTGCAGTCTGGTCATGAACCCAGAAGCTGTAAACCATGAGCAACCTGACATCTCCTTACATATCCAACGCTGTTCAAGTTACTGCCACCACACACGTGTGTTAAAACATGGGACATTCAGTGATATTTGCACTCTGGTCATGAACCCAGAAGCTGTAAACCATGAGCAATCTGACATCACTGGATACAGGCACTACCCAGGCTGAAAGCTCACTCCCCTTAAATCATGTTTTTCAAAAGACTATTTTTAGTGCAACAATTCTGTGAAATTAGCTCAGTAAAAAAGTTAGTCTGCTTAAATATAACTTTGTTTGACACATGAGCACACTGAGGTCACACCCAGATCTCTATAAACATCTGAGTGTTTGAGGGGTATGAACAGTAAGATACAGGAGTTTCCACAATAATTGAATACTGACAAAACCATTTATTATGAACATCAACTGTAGAGACAGACACAGGAATGTGGCTTTTGCACTCTTCAAAAAAGGACCTGCCACTGGACCAGCATGAATATAAAACTAAAGCTTCAGAGTAAGGGATGCCACACTCACTGCCAGCTTCTCTTTAGTGGATCTCCAGTCCCTTCCATTAATGTTTCATTTTTTCAGGACATATGTCTTCAGATAGATGTCCTTTAGCTTTTTCACTTAACAGATGTATTTCTATCATTCCAGCCACGTCTTGTTTTGTGTATGCAGTAATGAAAGGTCATGAGTGCACTATAAAACAGATCCCTCAGGTCAGGAGGCCTTGAACAAAGGCAAATATTGCTAAAGGCAACATCCCCTTAACTGCTGAGTGAGGGGAACTAGAAAAACACCACATTGTCCTCATCAGAATATTTTTGCCTCCAACAGCTGGAACTTTTCAATGGAACTATTACTGGAAGAGAGTGCCACAGTAATGTTTTTATCAGTTTACATGGACAGCTACTCGTACAAGCCAGGATCAGGCTGCTGTAGGTGTGCTGGCAAGAGATTACTGGGAGCAGCTGGAATTTGAGAAACACACTCCTGTGGCCAGCTGTTTGAGTCAGACATTTTGGGCTCTTTAGCTGGTCTATGACACATTTGCTTCTTTTTGTTTAAGTGAACGATGGCTTCTGTTAGAGTATTTAAAAAGAACAAATTATAGTAAGGTCTGACAGTTAATTTAATTAAGCAATGACTGGCTTTGATGAATGGCTAAAGCAGTTTATCTTCAGGAATGCTTCATCACCCTACAAACATAAAAGAAAAGAACATTTTTTTCTAATTCTATCCAATAAATTTTTTTTGGGAATTAAATGTTCCCACCCTACAAACATAAAAGAACATTTTTTTCTAATTCTATCCAATAAATTTTTTTGGGAATTAAATGTTCTTGCTGTCTCCTATAGCATATGCAATTTTCTTAGGAATTTAGTTTTCTATTTAGTTCAAATCACTAGGTGTTTTCCAGGGAATTATGAATCAGGCATCCAAGCAGCAGTAACAAAAATCATTACTGACCCTCTTTCTGCAGTCAGCAGCAAGGACTCTGCCAAGACTGCAGTACGTAACTGTGGTTAAGGTCCTGCACTAATTTACTGCTTTGTGCCATAGATGAAATTTGGCACTCTTTTGCAAAAAGACCCTTTATGATCTAGTGAAGGTTGCCCAAAATTTTTGTCTTATCCTAGACAGAGATCACACATCAAAATCAAATGCATGATAGGCAGGAAAAAGGCCAGCAGCTTAATGAGGTTATGCTCCCAGATTGCCACTAGGAAGGATGTGCAGTGTGACTTCCACATGAGCTTTTCCAAAGCAAGCCATGACACTGGACTCAGTGAGAATCCTCAGTGAGATCAGAGAGAAGGAAAACAGTTCCTGACTCCACTTTCTTTATTCAGCAGTGCTGAATGCAGTTTGCTGGATGTGGCAGGAATTTTAGCAGGATAATCCTGAGCACCCTTCTAAAAGACAGGTCTGAACTACTGGCCCTTGAGCAATCTCAGCACCCAAAAAAAGTTAAAGGAGGAGCCAAAATACCATGATACAGCAATCATATTCAAGACTGAATCACAAAATATAAACTTCAGACAACATTCATATCACTTTGTGGAGGTGATTAATTTAGGTATCACAGCAACCAAGATTTAGGCACTCAGCCCCAGCAGGAGATTTCAAAGAAATGATCAAAACAGTCTGGAGTAATTTCCTCACCTCTGGCAGACATTACCCAGTCATTTGCCACAGGGGCTGAGCTCCCTCACTTGATAATGAAGAGGATATTTTTGAACAGCTAACTCTGCTTTCCTGCAAAACAAACACTTCCTTCAAACACCAGCTGTTTTTCACAACTCCTTAAAATTACATAAAGCCATTTGATGATGGTAGGAGAGCTGCTGCCAGTGTTTCAGGAAGTCCTGGAGATGACCAGCATTGGTATTTGTGCCAGTTCTACCAGAGTGGCTGGGAATGCCACGTGAAAGCTTTGCTCCCCTCTCAGGTCCCACAATCCAGGGCACAGGTCGGTGCTGACATGTTTGTGAAGGGGACCACAATCTACACATCAGAGCCACTGCAGAAATGTGATCCAGCAGTGCCTGGGCCCTGCAGGGAAAGGCACCTGGTTTTGTCAAGTAACATCCATCCGTCTTGGAGGGGAAGGTTTCACAAAGGAAAGGCACAAAATCATGTCCAGCACAGACACAGGAGTGAAATTCTTACAGATTTGTCATGTCTTGAATACTGACACATCATCTAAGCAACAAGTGGGTGGAAGTTTCCTCCACTGTCTCTTTGGAGGCACTGAAACACAACCTGTGGGAGGTGAATTTGATCCAACTGGCCCAAGTCCAGCTATGACAGCAGCAGCTTCATCCACTGCCACTGCAGATATCAAAATCACCTCTTTATTTTACTGCAGGTGCACAGAGATTTGTTTGTGCCTACCCCTGTTTGGAAAAAGATAAGACTCTCAGCATGAAAGGCACAAACAACAACAAAAAAAACCCTCAAACAAACATAAAAAACAACACTCCCCCAAATCTGTTCTTCTATTTCTAAAAAACCTTTAACTATAAACAAACACCAGTAAGTTTGTTGTGTTTCTGTGATCCTGAGAAGCAATGTCTATGTTCCACAGTGTTTTCCCAAGCATCTGTATTGTAAAGATGTTTCCTTTGAATATACACAGAGAGATCAGAAGAGCTGCTGCAGCATTCCCATGGGAATGTTTAAACTTGTGAAACAAATGTTTTCACTGGCTGTGCTAAATTGCAGTTTAATTTTTTTTTTTTTTAAACCAAGTGCAATTTCCAGCCCACATTATTACTGCTGCTTTGTCAAAAATATGTGATTTCAAGAGAATTGCTCCTAAGGGTTTGCAGTTAATGGCTGAGGGACATACAGCAGCATTGTTATTTGTTCACAGATGGATAACTCGAAATGCTAGCAGTAATTCAATGTTTAAACAAACAACTTCTAGAAGTAATTGACTGTTCAACTGCTTTTACTCCTGGATAGTATCAACTCTCTCATTTCCAGTTTTTCTGCCTGTCTTCATAGGCCCTGCTGGCACTGGATTTGTTCTTCCCCTTAGAAGTCCCGAGGCACTTGTATCCACTATCATCATCAGTCAGACTAATAATTTTTTATGGCTTTGCTGGCAACCCATATTATCATATTCAAGTATTATCACTATTTGTAAATACCAGCTCTTATTCATGTTTTACTTAGAAGAAAAACCAATACCTTTCTTGAAAAGACAACCCAATTTTTAGCCCTGTGCCATAAGAAAACTAAAGTGATTGTAATATCTGCATAATTTTACATCTCTGTTGGCCTTCCATCTTGGTATATCTGAGATGGACTTTTATCACCACTTTGATAGAGGAGCGATGATCACAATTATGCTTTGTTCTAATAAACTGACTGAAAATAGAAGCAGCAAAGATGAAAAAAGGTAGCCCCCATCAGTGGTGCCCCACAAACAGGAAAGACTGCAACATAAACTTCTGTTTTATTAGACACCAGAGAATGGAAGTACACAAGAGGTTCTGCAATATCCTAGCTGTGGGAAAAGCTTCAGTTGGAACTCAGACAGTCCAGCCATAAAACTCAAATCCATAGGAAGCCAAGCTTCACTGGTTGCACTCCCCACAGACAATATGTTGGGAAATAGGTATTTATCAGAGATTTAATTCCATGTTCTTGCCCTCTGCTGTGTACATGCAAATGCAGCCAGCACACACACAGCCTGCAGGAGATACTGTCTGTCTGCAAGAACAAAGCACTGCAAATCAGGAAGCTTTGGCACCCTTCCTGGCTCTTTCACCAGGCTCCAATGTGTGATCTCAGGAAAAAATCAAAACATTCCCATGGGTCAGGCTTCCTCTAGCCATATATATTTATGTTTTTACAGCACTTGTGATTCCCAGCTAGAAGGTGGTCTGTGAAAGCAAGGAAGTTTGGAACTGTTGTTAATATTGCTCATTTTCCTACACACCACACCTGACTCTGTACTCAAGGGTTAATTGTTATTTCTACAGTAACTTCTTCAGCTATAGAAGACCTCTCTCAAATAAAAACCAAAACAATAATTTCTGAATCACTCTCTCCAACCCCAGCTGAGAGGAGCCACCCAATTAAAATGCGATGCAATTTTACAGACCATGAAAGCGTAACAACATATTAAAAGCCACACAGGCATCTTTTACTATAAAGGCAAAACATTGTACAAGAGCCATATTTTTGAAAATGACTCAGTTTGAAAAAAAAGGGTTTTCAGAATTTTTTTCTTCTTGTGAGGCAGCTGTCCAATAGGAACAAATTCTATGTCTCAAGAATCATTTAAAGCAATGGTTTTACCCTGCCAATCAAGGCTACAAGACTCAAAATTAATACCATCTCTAACTTCAAAACCAACAGGTCCTGGATACATTAATACGCTTCTTTGTGCTAAAGACTCTTTTCCTGAAGGCCAATTTTGAAATCAAACTGCTCGCTTTTTTCCAGGGAGCCAACATAAAGAAGGCAGAGGGGTCATTAAATCCCAGCCCCCAGCACAGGGAGGCTACAGAGCAAAGTGGTGGAGCAGGGCTGCAAGCCCAGCTGGGGAAAAAGTGATGCCTTGGAGTGGCTACCTAGAACAGGGGCTAGAGAGAGTTAAGATAATAAAGTGTGTATTTATTAAGGGCCTTCAATAGGTACACACCTGGGGCAGCCAAAAGCCTGCAGAGGCTACACCCCAGATAGACAAGAGTCAGGAGTTTTTCAGACATATGTAAGTTTGGTCTATTTGCATATTAGGGGTTAATTCTCCAGTTGCAGCTTCAGGTAATGAAGTCATGTACGCCCAGTTTGCTCACTTTTGTTTCCACTTTTCGGGGCCTGAGGCAGAGGTTGTTCTTAGATCTCAGGCCTGGAAGGATTGTTTTGCCTGACCAAAATGTGAAGAGAGCTTACCAACACTCCATATGGAGTTCAGAGTTATACACTAATGCAGTACAGGATCTGAAAATAACAAAACTAAAACTTAAGGTCTCAGAAGGACAGCAAGGGATTTGAAAACAACAAAGCTAAAACTTAAGGTCTCAGAAGGACAGCAAGGGACCAGAGTGTGTGCTGCCTGTGAGAGGTCATCCCAGGACACGTGGGGAAGCCTGTGCAGACTGCTCTGCGGGGAGAGGCATCTCTGCAGCTCTGACACATGGTTTTCCATGGAAAGGGTGTGGCCAAGGATAACACCACGTTTCTTAAGTTAGCTCACTGCCTCTCAGCAGAGCCCTTTCAGAGAGTGGGAAGAGGCAGGAAGAGAAAAACAACCGACTTATTCCTCTTTTTGTTCCTCTGTCCCTTCCAATCCTCCTATTCCACGATCACCATAACACCAATTCATAAACTGCAGCAAACAAGAAGGCAGGAAATAGGCTCAGAGGCATGTCCACTCCATCTGTCTCTTCTCCAGGCACCGTGGATGGAAGCTCATAATTAACAGGAAGTGTTTCAGTGTTATGACTAGGCCAGAAAAAGCAAGGGTTTACCTAAAGTAACACTGTTTAAGCCACTATTAATACAGCACATAGTCCTTTAATGAGGTAATCTCTGGCCAGCAGAGCCCTTCTCTGTGTGCCCCCAGACTGACGTCTGACCTCGGCAGGCACCAGAGGGGAAAACAAAGAGTCCATGACAACATGGCCAGTAACACAGCGGCTTGTGCTGGGCCTTTATTGACAAGGTTAGGCTGTGGCTGACTTCCACCCCAGGAGCTGCGACAACAAAGCGGGCCCGGCCCAGACACGGCCTGAAGGGCTGTTGTCACAGAGCCCTGGCACCGGAGAATGGCTCCAACAGGCCTCAGAATGATCCCTTCTGGCAGCGGTGAGGCATCTGCCCAGCTCCAGGCTGATGTTATGACGGGGTATTGTTGGTCCTTTGGGAATTGCCCACCGGTACCGTGTGAACAAAGCCACGGGTCTTTCCATGGCGCTGGGCAAGCCTGGGATGGCCCTTTGTATAAAACTGAGAATTGGTGTGCTGAAACGTCCCCAAAGCCCTTCATCTTATTCTACTGCGTGGGGCCAGTGGGGATAATCAGAGGAGAATGCCAACAAAACCCAAGGAGTCTGCTGAGGCAGCAAGTGCTAATGCAATTTTTTACCACAACATATAAATAACCCCCCAAGTTTCTCTTTGTAATCATATGTGGTAAAAGGAGCATGCAAAGCTTTTATCACGCAACTCTTGTGTTGCTTTAGAATAGTTAATCAAATAAAAGCTTCCAGAGCGCTGACTTATGAAAATCTACACCCTACATTTGCTTTGGCAGTTGCACACCAATATTATGTTACTAAAGCTGGAGCTTTAATACAAAAATGAGTGAACTGAGGGAATTGTGCTAAGAGAGGAAAGAGAACAAGATGGAGTTAAATTCCCAGAACATGACTAGACAGATCCACTGTTCTGCCCTGCTCTTCAGGAAGGTCTCCAGATCTCTGTATCAGTATGAGAACATCTATGAGTAAATAAACATAGCACAGAAGTGCTTACAAATTAACATTTCATCTCCACCTCATCCAGCTATGTCTGTCTTTACTAAAAATTGCTGCCTGTGGGCTGAAGGAAACCCCTCAGATGCCTCCCTACATCACACCTAAGCTCTCCACGCTGTGCCTGAATTTCAACATCCATTGTGAATATTCAAACTTCCTTTCTTCATTGAAAAGTTTGGATATTTAGAACACACATCAGTATAACTTTATTGCAGTAATGTCAAATAAAGCTTATCCATTTGTTTTCTCTCACAATTTTAGGGTGATTTTGGATACCAGGAAAACCAGAAAAAAATTAAATTTTTCATTGAGAGTTTCTGGAGGCCAAGGTAATATTTACTTGTATTCCTCTTTCTATCAACATTCATATATTTTTATATTTTTTAAATAAAAGCATCTAATTTCAATCTACTGAGCTGAAACAGAACATTCAGCTGAGTTAATCTCAACATTAAAATGTATTTCCCATTGAGAAAGAGAAGAGAAAAGAAGTTCCAGTTAAGATCTCACTCACGTTAGGCTTTCTGTATCTCTCATAATAAATTCCAGTTGTGTAACTCCATGATGAGTTGCACAAGACTGACCATGTTATGTTACAACCAAGACTGGTTAAAGGAAAACTGTTATTTTATGTCAGAATTAGCCCTCTGGTCAGCTCAGGCTTCAGGAAACAAAAGCAGCTTGGATTTCAGGCCTTGGAGGGAAATGTACTGCTTGGAAAAAGCAGGTATGTTAAGTTGTTTTAAAACTAAATGTTTGCAACGTAGTCAACTAAATTCTAATGGGCACCAACTGACCTGAAACAATATACTGCAATTTGGGTTTCCTGCTGTGTTTTGGCAATATTTCAGGCTCTCAGATGGAAAAAGTAGATTTTGTAGACACTGGATTTTCCACTAGACAATGGTTCTCCTACAGGTCCTGTCAGTAACTGAAATTATTCGATATTTCAGTGTGTACAAGACCCTTTCCCCCCTCACTCCTCCTGCAGGGGCTACACACACAAAAAAGGGCCAAGCCAGCAAATGGGAAGGGTAAAAGAAACTTAAATTACACCAGACACCACTTGGCTTCCTTGAATATCTCAGTTCTATTTTCAGGGCCCCTGCAATAATAATATCTTCCTCCAGTTAACTCGTTAAGGAGCAGACACAGACAATCCCTCATCACATCAAGCTCCAAGGGAATTCACTCTTCCAGAATCTATTCTTCTTCTGGAAATGCCTTCCTCTTTTCTGGACATCTCACAAAGGATATCCCAGGTTAGCTTGAAAAGTGGGAATGTCACTGGCCATGAAGAAACATGACTGATGAGCTGTCAGTTTATTATTAACCTTTGCTTGATGGGAGTTGAGAGAATCTGGTCTTGGTCAGCTCACAAAATGGGAACTAAACTCAGTCCTCCTCACTCATATGTGTCATACCCCACAGAAAACAGGAATTTGACAGCACGCACTTCTAGACTATTAATTCTTTTACCTTTTTAAAAAATTTTCATGGGGTGTTAGAAGCTCAGCTTTCCAACCAGTGAGAGAGTCTTGAAAAGCTGAGGCAAATGCAAATGCCTGAAAGGTTCAGTTCCTGCATCCACTGATGACAGGAAATCTGTATTAGTAAATAACCTGCTCCTGGATCACAGTCTGCAGCAGTGGAATTAACTCTTCACAAATTACTCAGGTTACAGGTGGAAGTGTTGGAGCAGTCTGACACACAGGGGTTAAGGTATCAAAAAATGAAATTACACTTTCCCTTTGCCTCCCCTCTCCACTTGCACACAGAGGTTTAAAGGAACTCTTGGCCCAGAAACAGCAGAGAAAAAGGAGATTCACCTTTCACACCTCCAAAAAACCTATCAAAAGCAAAAATTTAAAAACTGCAAAAGTCAAAACAGCAGCACCTCTCGTAGACTGTTCAAAGCACCAATGAGCATCCCCTTAAGTCAAATCCTAAAGCTTTACCCAGATGTCCCTTACACAGCAGGTGACTCCTTCCAACACCATAACTCAGAAGGGGCTGGAAGGCAAAGTTTCAGCTTGGTGGCAAACAGAGCATAACAACAATAGCTAAAATCCAGTTCAATCCTTCAAGAAATTCTTTACTCCTCAAGAGTGAGATTCATGCTTTATCTCAACTTTAACCATTCTTCTAAACTTCTTTTTCTTCAATTCCCTCACTAGATTCATATCCAGCTTGCCTAGCACAAGGGAGAAACATCCTAAGCCAAAGCAATAATATGAAAATATTATGGTTGAGTAGTTCAGTTTCCAAGTGACATAAATTGGCAGTAGCTGTTGAGATTGTTGGAAAATGTAATAAAAAAAATAAATTTTATTGTGCCAAAAAACCCTATGCCTGGAATCATATAACACTGTCCCACTGATACTAGTACACAGAAACCAGAAAAACAGAGAAAACAAACAAATTCTGCCCAAGGGTTCTAAAAATATAATTGATTTGAAGTGTTTTGGTTACTGAGTGCTCAGCAGGATACTCCCAAAACGTGCTCTGGAAATCTGCGTATTCCTAAAGATTGTAAATCTTCACAAGGGTGCATTACAAGACAGGTTTATGCTTCTGAAAGAATTTGATTTTAAGCTCAGCCTTGCCTAATTAATATTAATTAATATTCAGAAATGTGGTAGAAAGTAAAAGTTGTTAATAGTGTTTATTTTTTGGTGGCTATGCTAGAAAAGCACACACACACACAAAGGATAAAGAGCAGAGTGTTGAGATACTTCTGCCAACACTTTCTCCTCATGGTGACTTCCCCACCAAACATCTGACAGGCTTTGAAATAATACTAATAATAATAATTTTATAAACCAAAAGATTAATATCCACTAGAACTATACAGAAAACTGTGAAACAGGAACACAAAAATAGCTAAACCAGAGAGAGAGAAACAAAAACATATTCTCTATAGCTACTGTATTCTTGCTCCATTCATGGATTTAATTTAATTGCTGACTTTAAGTACCAGTAAACTCTCTTGTTTTCTTGAGAGTTTTTTTTTTCTCCCTGGTGTTTTTTTATTATTTTGGGGGGTGGGTTTTTTGCCTTTTTTTTTTTTTAATGGGAGATTGGGGGTTGTATTGCTTGCTAGTGGGTTTTTTTTTTCCCTGGTGTTTTTTTATTATTTTGGGGAGTGGGTTTTTTGCCCTTTTTTTTTTTTTTTTAATGGGAGATTGGGGGTTGTATTGCTTGCTGATATGCCTTCTTTCAAAGACTCCACTTTCAACACTTGTTAGGAACCTGAGATCCAGCATTAAAAAAATGGGAATGTGATAATGAGAGTTAAAGAATATTGATTGGGACATCACGGCTACTGGAATTTACATTTTAAGACAGACATAAATAAAAGCACCTTTGTCAAGGGAATAGTGTGGCGTTAAAGCCAAGCCTTCAGAAATGAGGAAATACCCATTAAAAACATGCATTTTCATACAACCCCAGGAAAATATTCTACTGAAAGATGCTTAGAGATTCTGCAGTTAAAGACTGTGTTACACACACAAAGTTTAACATACAGTGAACCTCCAGCCTCTGAATTATGGCGTTTGAACCACTGATGTCCTTCTAATGCCATTTTTATATGTAATAGTTCTGTGTTTTTCATCTGTGTGCATTTGTAAAGCAGATACACATCCCATCAGTTTGATGGAACTGCCCTGATTTACTGCAGCAATAAAAAGCTAAGAGAGATCTGGTAGAGTTTCAAACTCAAAGAATTTGTTCACTTCATGCAAGAGAATGGGTCTCTGCAAAATGAGGAAGCTCACTGGGGTTAGAGGCCCATTTTGGTATGGAAAAAGGCTCTTTCAGAAAAACAGCATTTTTATGTATTCGTGCAGTTCTGACTGCAGTGGAGACGGGAATGCAGTGCACCAGTGCTAGAGCAAATAAGAATTACAGAAAACCAGAATGTAACAGAAGCAGTTAATCATATCTGACTTGAATATGTTTTGTATTACACAGTGTACTCCAGAGATACAGTGCTTCCACTTCAAATATTGCATTTCTGGACAAGATGCTGAAAAGAAATGCACAGCATTTACAAGCACACAGCTACAGTAAAAAAGTTGCTGTCACACCCCATAGGAATAGTGACAATCTGAGAATCTTGGGAGGAGGACATACTCCACCAACTCAACAAAAGAAGCAAGAATCACACACAATTGATTTCTCTCACTTCAGTCTCTGCAGAGCCCCCACAATGTGACAGCTTATCTGAAAACAGAACCAAAAATGGGTTCAGAGAACACTTTCCATAGAAGTAACTTGAATGGAAATCATAAGTACACCATCAAAAATACTCAGTGAAATGAAGAAAATGAGTAGGCACTGAAAGATTGACTCAAATCCATCAGTAATGAAGTGGAATATGTAGAAATTCTCTCAGAATTCCTTGTTTGCTTTTACTGCCAGTGTGCATGCACAGATCTCAGGGACACAGACAAGAGGTGTGACACAGGCTGCAGGTGTCAGCTCCTTGTGACAGGACTGTGTTGTTTCATTGAGCAGCAAAAGGAACTCCTGCTCAGTGTCAGCAACTTCAGCCCTGACTCTCATTAATAAAGGGAACCCAACACCTGCCCCTTGCTGTACAAAATGTGTGTGCCAGCAGGGGCTCCATTGTGTTTTCAAAGGAACTGACACCCTAGATAAGGTTTGATCTGTGTGCTGCTCACCAAGATCACACAACCTGGGTTGGAAGACTGCAGCATGCGGCAGGAAAAGAAGCAGTTTTGGCTCAGAAATACTGTCAGGTTAAGAGACTGAGCTTACTTCCAGGGAATAATCAGGTGCTTGATTCAGCCCTCATGTACTGAAAATGTCTCACCAGGTTTCATTTATGTCCTCAACAAGGCAGGAAAATAAAACATTACATAAGGGGGAATTCAATTCAGAAGGAAGACACCATCTAATTAAAAAAAAAAAAAGAAAGCCTCTGTTGTTCAGTGAAAACAGGCTCTCTTAGGGACTTCTCACAAGTCCTCTCCAAGGCCTTTTCCTCTCTTTGTCAGCCTCACCTTGAAGAGGAGCAGTCATACAAGAAGGACACAAACATCACTCACTGTTCATTCAAAGGTAAAAATCCAACTTATCAGAAAAACACAAACTTGGAAAGGACACACCTTTTTTTTTTTTTTATTCCCAAATTTTGCCAAAACCAAGCAGCAGCCAAGTGAAAGGAAAGCTCTCCCATGACAATTCGACCTTTTCACTGCCTTTCTAAAATTCATGTTTGAGGGCACCTGCCTGGGCCAGAATGATTCACACACTGAGGGCAGGGGGGTGAATTGTCCAAACTCCTTTGCAATCTGGCTGGGAGGTGTGTGAGGTTCTGCAGCTCTGCCCCATTGGACTTGTTTGGGAGAGTGACCAAAGGCACCACAGCAGGACAAACTGCTATGAACCTATGAACCAAACTGCTATGGTTTTGTTCTTTATCCTGCACCCAGGAATTTCTGTGCAGGATAAAGAACAAAATCTGCTTTTTATTGCAGCAGAATAAAAAAACCTGTGTGGGGAGGAGAACCATCTGTTTTCCAAGGGTAATGCCAGAGCTGCAAGTGAGGCTCCAACATCCTTCCATGCTGAAGGAGACAGCAGGGTGAGGGATGAGACTGATGTCAGCAGTTGCCATGCCAAATTCCTGAGACTCCATTTGCCACCTCATTCTGCTTTGGTTTGTATTCCTGCCCTTCTTGGTGTCCTCTGAATTGACCATCAATGACAGCAGATGTGGAATTAGGCAAATAAAGCAGAAATTTCCCTCTTCATTTGCAGAATGTATTTTGCATCCAAATGCAAATAATTTTATTTGGTTAAAGAATGAGCTAATGCAGCAATTTGGTGCTGTAGTTTTTCAAGTTGATTATGGTTGGCCATGGCTGTGCCCTGCAAACATCCTGAGTTCGTGTGCAATAACTGGATTTAATTAATCCTTTAGGAAACAGGAAGTTTGGTTCTATTACATTTCTTATGATATTGTGAGAAAAGGCTGGGTTTTTCGTATAAGTTATTTTTTTAGAAAGCTATCCTTTTGCTTCTTTTAATTAATGACATCATTACTAATGCATAAACAGTTAAAATATTACCCAAACTCCTGAAAAACAAAATCTCTTACTTTCTTCCAAAACAAGGTGTTGTGTTTTGGTCCTTCCAGGCCATCAAGGTCTTTTTGCCACATTTCCCTGGTAAAATGCCACAAATACCACCATGAGTCAGCTAGCAAATAATCCATGGAAAAAAACCAACCACCCTCTGTCCCTGAGGTCTGACACTACTTGAATTAGGACCTGTAAGGGAAACTAGTTATGTTCATGCTATGTCATGTATCAATAGTATTGATTTTAAAAAAATTAATTTATAGTATTATGCCAGGCAGACATGACTTGGTGAGACATTGATTATGGATATACCCATGGTGAATTTCAAATCATTTCCGTGACCAGTAACTGAAGGAAGTATTAAACAGTCCATTTTAGAGAATAACATTTACCCCAGTACAATGCTGTTAAAAAAACTCATCACAAAGGAAAACTATTATGTTAATCTCAGTTCACATGCAGAACTGGGAGACACAGAAGCTGATGTCAGTACAAGAATCCAGATCCTGAAATCTTTATTTTTTTGGTGGCTGAGATCAGATAATTTGGCAAATATAACTGGTAGGTACACAATAAAAAATTAAATATAGAAACACAGACAACAGTCAAAAGACACTATTTAAATCTATTTCCTAATGCCCTTTCAAATATGATTCATGAAAGAAAAACAAACAAAAACAGCACACACTGAATCAATGAAAGTAGCTATGGCATTTCATTTTGGTTTTTTTCTCTAAATCACTGGTGAGAACATGATAAACCTTCTTTGATTCATTTCAGATCATCATTCATGGCAGGACTCAAAACAACAAATGATTCCCACAGAGAAACACCCTGGTACATTTTTCCATAGAATTTTACATTTTGTTTTCTGTCTTCATGCAAGACAAAAACAAAGTAGAATTTATTGCTAATATGATAACAGAAGTTTTTCAAAGACTGCTACCCTTTAATTAAATTTCAACTTCTTTTGATGGCACGAGATATTATCCTAATTTTATAACTGTCCTAATTTTGTTTCAAGAAGCCCTGATTGCAACACCATATTGAGTAGTATTGCAGCTGACATGAAATAGGTGCTCTACCAAAACTAGTTCTTAAACAGTCTGATTAAAAATAGTTTGCCACCAAGGAATTTTTGGACAGTATATTTTTGGACAGTATTTTGCAACAGATAAACTGAATGGGGAAGATCATATAAATGCTGGGCACTGTAAATCAGGTTATTGGAAATAGTTCCATTTTCAAGAGCCTGGATTGAACCACACTATTTTTAAAGCCTATGTATTTCAAGGTTTTCCTATCTGATAGATTGAGTAAAAGGAACTAAAAACTCCCCTGCAAACCAAACAAATAAAAAACCACAAACAAACCAAAAGCCTAAAATAATTCTACATTCCTCTCTGTAACTAGGGAGTTGTCTTCATTCATAATTTAAAAAATAATAAAAATAATAATATTCAAAGGATATATAAAGGCAGGTATTGTATACCAAACATCCAGACATAAAACAGCCCAGGCTGGTCACAAACCATGAGCCTGAGTTTCAACAAGGAGGTTGATTTCCCAGCTTTGGCCATAACTCAGCCTGCACTGTGGGAATGATTTATGGGTGGGATTTGGTTATCTCTCCCTTTGTGTTCCTGCTTTGGAGCTGCCACGGTTACAGGTGGAAAAGGAGCCCCAGTCCAGAGAGAGAGCTGCTCTGAAATGGTGCAGCAAAAACATCCGTGTGGTTGGGGCAGCAGGAGAAAGGCCAAAGAATACATTTCTAGTACTGTTTGAATTAATGTCTCCAGAAAACCCCCAGCGGGGTTGCGAGGAGAGGAAGCCAACGCCAGAATTCAAAGTGTAAAAGGGGTAAACCAATGAATGGACCTCTTTCCCATTTCCTAAAATATGTAAAGCTGAGGGAGAGGAAATCAACAGAGCAAGATCCCAGCTAAGGGCAGAGCACTGAGGGCATGGATGGTTTGATCTGGGGCTGTTCTCTGCAGTGTCACAGGCAAGAACAGCACAGGGAGAAACACCAGCAGGTGTGGATGGCAATCTCCCCTTTCCCCTGCAGAACAGCTCAAGGGCCCCACAGCTCTGGGAAACACCCCTTGAAACTGCAACCTGCCCTCTCAAAAAAAAGATAGTGTTTCACCAGCCCAGACAAAAAGCACCTATTTCCCTGCTCACCTGTCACTGTGCAGCTTTAAAATGAAAAGCCAGGCCCTCCCCACACGGAGAGCCACAAAGCAGAAGTGCATATTGCGCACACGTGTCAGGGAGAGGTGGCAGGGCTGCCAGATGTTTGGGTCCAGATCAGTAACCAGACACCACACAGGCCTGAATAACAGGTAAAGAACCTTTTTCCCCCACAATGACATTGGCTTCCTTGGGAGATGACAAATCAGCTCAGCTTCAGTGAAAGTGATTCATCACTTTATAATGACACACCAGAAACCTCAGGAGGAACATGCTACCCTCCCTGTTCTTTGTTTTTCCAGGGGTGAAGAACAAAGTGGCATCAATTAATTATTAATTACAAAGATCTTTTCACATGAAGGATTGATGGTAGCTTATTGTGCTTTGCTAACAATAGTTAATTTGTTTCTGAGCAAGACTTGTGAAATATTTCAGTATTTTTCTTCATGTTATATACAAAGATTTGAGAGATTAATTGTCCAGATGTTTCCTTGGGTTTTGTTCTCTCTTTCTCACATAATAAAAATCTTTCAGCACACTTTTTTTTCCCAATAAACCCACAGTCCATCTGTTATACTTTGCTGGAGACATAAAACAGCACTACATGTGTGTTACAATCATTCTAAAAAGTAAATCTTCACCATTTTCTTTTACAAATAAGGTGAAAGACTCCATTTTTATTTGTTAGGTAATGTCTTGATATGTTGCCCTTTGCCCTAAAACAAAGCTCTGTTCACTAATACCTTCACCTTTGCTTCTAATGTCATGGGGTAAAATATTCAAATTCCGAGTCAGACCATCAAGTATTCCTGTCTCACAGCAGAAAAACTCTGGAAAAATACAGCAGAGCAAGTGTTTAACAGCTCTCCAGTTTAAATACAGCACAACTGCTTCAAAACAGTTTAGAAGTAATCAGTCTCAGGCTGTCATGAATGAAGTGAATAATGGTAATGTGCATTTTTATTTCTGTATGTATTACAAGAAGCATTTGTTCTGTAAACTGAGCAAGTGAAAACACAGATTAAAGTGTAGGAAGTGTCAAAAACTTACTTCCTAGATTGCTGCTGCATGCTTCAAGTCCTGAAGCAGAATTGATAAGAAATTTTTTCACTTTAGCCATGCAAAATTTGCAGTTTTCAAACCTGGTTTCCAAACATACTTTTGGGAAGCAAAATTTCAAAGCCACTCTAGACTCAATGATTTTTAGTTTAGTTGATACAACCAAAAAAAAGAGCCTCAGAAATCTTTCACATCTAGTCCTTCAAAATCCCACACAAAAAAAAAAAAATCCAGCAGGAGAGTACTGAATAAAATAATAAGACCATGTCAAGAAGACCTCCATCAGCAGATATGTAACAGTCACAACTTCCACAGATTTGAAGGAAAAATTTATGTAAGAACAACATTCTGACAAGGCAGATGAGACTTGAAGTGGGGTCTTGTTGGAAGTGAGTCTCACTTGAAGTGAGACTTGTTGGAAGATTTCAGTGTCTTGAAGGTTTCCCAAGTGTCAAACAGGTTTGGGACAGGACTAAATTCAAACTGGTGCCAGTTTGCAAGACAACTCATGAATCTTTCTCAAAGGATATTTCAGATTATCCTCAAGTCTTGCAGGAACACATAAAAGATTTCTAGCTACATGATTTTTTTTTTCTTTTCTGCCTCTTAAAATGCATGGACCTGGGCTTTTCCTTCATGTGAGGCATGCCAGCTTTCCTCATCCATGAGGAATACGGCACTTTCCCTAAAATAAGAAATCACACATCTAAGTAAAGCCAACCATCTGTATGAATTAGTAGAAGACCCCAGAGGCTAATTTAAATATTTACATAATCATTATTTCACTTTCTATGCCAAAAGAGCATAGAAACATAGCTAACATTAAAAAACACTTCATTAAAAAACACTTCACATCTAATAATAGATTATTAAAAATAATCTATTTTTATTATAGTTAAAAGTCCAAGAGATTACTTTTATTAGCTTATACCTTAACTTTCAAAATATCTCATTCAAAAATATTCATTCCAGGATCAGCTGCATCCTCTGAGAACAGAGGTGCTCTTCTCACCAAGTTATAAAGCTGAAATTTTTTTTGCATTTCAAGATAAACAAGTAGTGATACAGTAGTGATCTAGCAGTTCCTCGATTTTCATTACTAGCACTGCTCTGCCCTAACACCAGCTGGTTTCAGTCTCTATCTCAACACAATGACAAAAATTTACTTCCAGGCAATAAGGAAGGTCTGAAATTACTCACATATAGCCAGAATTTAACTCATGAATACCACTTACAATAGAATTTCAACAACCCTTTCTAAGAAGCCAGTGTTTTAAGTAAGAAGTGATTTAATTCAGTCAAGCAGAACACTCAAATCCACAGCCATTGTCAAAGATGAAGCAGGGAGATTGTATAATGGCTCCTTGGTTTTCTATCTGTTGCCTGGAGAAACCTGGAGTCTGCAGACTATTTATAAGAGGCTAGAAAATGCCATAAATGATAGCAAATTCATTAATTCATTCATTAATGCTGTGTACATTTGTGAAAGAGGTTTGCATACTCACTGGAGAATGTTTAGGATGTGTAAGTAAAAAAAGTGTAGAAAACCCACTACTCCTGTCATTGTTTTCTGAGTATCTGGTGGCAACCAGCTCCTGCAAAGTGAGAGCACTGTTTCAGAAGGACATGGGAGGAACACAAGGGACAAGGCAGGAGAAGAGAGAAGAAAACCCTTCCTCCTCTTTGTGGGAGACCAAAATTCCTGTGTAGCTCAGGTGGGTTCTCCTCGTGGAGAGCTGTCTTTGGACTAATCATGGCCTGTTTAAAAGGCAAAGTCAGCATGTGGAATCCACTCCAGACAACACCACAAAGCAAACACTGCAACTTGATACGGGATGCCAGGCTGGCCATGACTACTTTGTGGCACTCAGCCCTTTTAATCAACATCCCCTCTTCTCATTTTCCTCAAGGCTGAGTACTGTTGCACATTCAGACATGAAAAACAAAACAAAAAACAGAAACCAAGGAAGAAAAACCCCAAGCAACCAACTGACTCAAAACCCCAAAGGCTTCAGTGAGTGATGCAATTTTCTTTAAGTGACAAAGACTATCATTCACATCCCCTCTCTTATGAGTGTAACCTACTAATTATGTCAGCCAGCACGTGCTGAAATCATGAGGAAAGAAGGAAGAAAAGTACTTCTCTGACAAATGCATTCAAAATGACAAAGCCACCTGTTAAAATCTCTACAGCTGCCAGAGTTCCTAGGTGGGCACAGAAATCTTCATTTAAGTTTTCTGACGCAAGTTCAGCGTTTTTACATTACTGTAGAAATAACACCATGTAAATGCTTGCCAAAACAACCAAAGGCTCAACATTGCCACCTCTGTAACCCTACCCTGGCTTTGGTGTATCTGAGGGGATGCTGTAACATAAGCTTTTTAATAACAATAAATATTTAGGGCCATGCATTACAAACGGTGGGTGCCACATGCAGAGCTGGGTGGGGTCGTTCTTTACAGCCACTCACCATCTGGTATCCCTGAGGAAAGTGATCTCCTGAGCCTGCCTTCACTGCTGTGGTGTTAAATTACTTTCCTTCCTCTGCCCCCATTCACTCGCACCAGGAGTCAAGTAGATTCACCTGCCTGTGTCCCCTGCAGGACCATGTTCTGCAGCTGCTTCCATCCCCAGCATTTAACAGACTGTTACATTATTCTGCTGCATTTAATCGGCAGAATGTGGGCAGAGGAAGGAACAATATCCACGGGTTAGTGTTCAAAGGGTCAAAGCAGAGCAGTGAATCTCATGCACCTCTCTCAGCTGCCACTGCTGTAAGGTGGCTACAAAACCTTTACCTGATAAAGACTGCTGGGTCAGAGGGAATCATTAGAATTCAGCCACCACTGCATTTCTTCTTTCCTTTTGTGTGTAAGAGCATCCAATTTCACTGAAGAGGCAGAACAAGGTGCTGCATCTGGCCTCAGTTCCTTGGGAGTGAACAGAGGAGCAAGCAACCGACCTCTCTGCATACAACCTTATGTGTAAAGCACGTTGTTTGTTCCCCTTAACTGGAGTTATATCACCACATGGAAACCACCTGGTTCATGGACAGTGTCCCTAGGAAAGGTTCAACTCCTTCCCATTGGAGCAATTCCTTATCTTCAGGGCTTTGTCAGCCAAGAGACACAAGCACTGTGGGTGATCTCAATCCACAGACATTTCTTGGGGTCTGTATTGACTTGTCTGTCTGTCTCCCATCAAAGAGATTTGTTAACAGCCACATTTTCCTTTTGGTTCAGTAGTGGTTTTATCCTCAAGGTCCCTTTTCCCTGTCAGCTTTGAAACTTATCACGGGTTTAAAGTTTTGAGGAGAAAATAGTAACAGATCAAAGACTGTGATCTCACCAAAGAATTACTGCCCTAGGAAGGTACACTGAAAGATAATTATTTTTATAGTAGCCCGGGATATATTAACCCATGTTTGTGTGTTCTTTTCTTCCTATTTTTTTTTAATGCTAGTTTTCATAAACAAAGTGACAGAAAATACTTAATTTTAATAGATACACAAATAAAACAATTCCCTTGATAGAAGGATTCCTAATGGTCTTATCAAACAAACAGAAAGCAAAAGAAAATGTATTAGACTAAGGTCTCTTCTAAACAATGGGAAAAAGCTTAAATCTTAAAGAGACAAAAATATTCAGGTATCAAGGTATCTCAAGTCCCTATTTTTATAATACAAAACTAACAAAGTGATATCTAACATCTATATCATTGCTGTTCCTGGTATTTTTTTTTTCCTCACTAAGTCATACCATGTTCCCTCTTAGGTCCTGAACTTTTAAACATTTAAGCAAGTGTATAATTGTATCTCCCTGAGAGGTTCCAAAGAAATTCCTGAAGCCATTCACAGGAGCAAATCTATGGATGTGGTTGTGTATTGCATTTGCAGGGACCCCTGTGGCAGGGAGGAGTGATGAATCTGACTTCATGTTCTCAGAAGGCTAATTTATTACTTTATAAAATATATTATATGAAAGAATACTATACTATACTAAAGAATACAGAAAGGATACTTACAGAATGCTAAAAAGATAATAATGAAAACTCGTGACTCTCTCTGCAGAGCCCTGACACAGCTTGGCACTGGTTGGCCAATGAGTCAACACAACTCACACCAGAAACCAATGAAACAATCACCTGTGGGTAAACAATCTCCAAACGCACTCCAAAACAGCAAAACACAGGAGAAGCAAATGAGATAATAATTGTTTTCCTTTTCTCCAAGGTTTCTCAGCTTCCCAGGAGAAAAATCCTGGGTGAAGGGATTTTCTCAGAGAATGTGAATGCCACAGTTGTGTGACTGCAAGATGAGGCTGACATTATGAGCATTTTATGGCAGCAACTTTGTGCTGTTTGTTTGGACTGCTCAGCCACCAGTCTACCTCTGGGCACTGCAAAATGTTAATCTGAACATTTATTAAAAGATAGTGGGAACCAGCATCTCGATCAACAGGAAATTTTAATTAAAGTATAAACACAAGACTTCTAGAACTGTCACACCAGTCACATTGCTTGTGTGACAGAACCCTTCCTCTGGTGCCTTGTTAGCATGGCTGATCATTTCTGGGCTGAGATAATCTGACTTCTTTGAGCAATATCAGTCACTAAACAACATCAGCAAAAAATGATTAGTGTGTATCAGTGGAAGGTCATTCTCTGCATACAAACTCCTTGTGAGCAATTCAGTGTACTTTCAGTGTGTCACTGGTGTATCATCATTCTTGTAGGGTTTAGGTTCAGAGCAAAACAAGTTTTCATATCAGTGCAGGTTTCACAGAACCACAGAATGGCCTGGGTTAGAATGGGCCTCAAAGTTCCCCTAATTCCAGCCTCCTCCCATGGGCAGGGACACCTTGCACTATCCCAGGTTACTCCAAGCCCCATCCGGCCTGGCCTTGGACACTTCCAGGGATGGGACAGCCCTTGCCTAGTATGCAGACATACAAATTTTATAGTGAATTCAAAACAAAGGATAGTAATTAGACGGTTTTTCTCACAGATAAAATACTTTCAGAGGAAAACTTGTGGTCATAAATAGAAGCTACAAGGAGTTATGAGATCCCACAGAAAGGCTGCCTGTTGAATTCAATTGCTTGATTGCCACTGAATTCCATGGGACAAGATACCACAATAAAAACACATAATGCAGCATGTTTAACTTTGCTTTGTATTTCACAGAAGCTACACAATCAAGGGGAGCAAAAGAAAGAAAATGTTTGATGCTCTGTGCAACATAGCCATGCAGGCACATAGCTGAGATAACAAAATACACAATGCACAGAAGAGCACAGCAAAGCTGACTTGAAGCTGAGATCTCTAAGTGCCTGTCCCAGCATAAAGGGACTTTGGAGTGCTTCCATTTGTGGTGGGCAAAGTGCTATAACACAAAGCATATTTCCACAAAGAAATGCTGGAAGCTACCTGACAAAGAATCCCTTTTGCTGAAGCAGCAGAAGAGACAGTGGGAATTTCTGCCATTGAAATTCCACCATGTGGATGCAGATGAAGTCTCCCACTGGAAATGGAGAGAGGGAACACATGGGAAACAGAGAGGCCGCTGATGAGGGGAAAAAAGTGCTGAGCCACTGCTGTTTTAGCTGAAGCTCTGACAGCAGAATTGTCCCTGGGAAGTTTGGCTGCTGTTTTTGCTATCTTTATTCTGAGCAAACAGGAACTGAGTATATTGTATATTCAGGGCAAGAGCTGTGTGATCCATGAGGGTGAGTGATGCACCCCAGACACTGCACTGATTCCTCTTTTCACAGGAGTGAAAAGGGCAGTGAGAGAAGAGCTGTAGAGTGTCCACAGATATTAATTGCCTTCCCCCATCCTCTGTTGGCAGCACAATGTGATCACTCAATTTTTCCTCAATTTCTGCAGTTTTGCTGGGCTCATACACAGAACACAAAGATGATGAAAACTGCTAGGAATGCTTTGACTCCAGACAGGAGTTTTACTCAGGTCCCTTCAACATTCTGTGCTTTGTTGATAAAATCAGACAGGAGAAAAGAATTGGGAAGAAAGCAGTGTCATCCACGGCAGAAAACAAAAACAGTTATTGCAACTACTGTGGGCCTTCATGCTATAATGTAGCGTACAGAAAATCTCCTACACATTCCTTATTGCAGCAGGCTTCTTGAATAACTGAACCCAAAAGGGATTTCCATGTTGCTTTGACCAAGATTTTTAGTTTTTATTTTGTCCAGATTCATGTGGATCTTATGGATAAAAGAAAGCACAAGAGAAAAGGGGCACTGCCTTAAAGAATAGAGTAGAAGGCACAAAGATGCATTTACACATATGCCCAGTAATGGTACAAATGTTTCAGCACTCATGTGCCTGTTCTGATGCCTCTGATGAGAGAGGAAAGCCAGGAATGCATCCCCCTCACCTGACACAGGTTTCTTGTAGTGCACAGCATGACCAGTTTTCCCATTCTCTAGTATCAGCAAAAGAGGGAGGAGCTCCACACTGCACCTCCTTCCTTCTCCTCTGTCTTGCCTGATCTGAAAGTGAACAATCTCCTCTCCAGTCTATTTTTTCCACATCTAGAAAAGTGACAAAATTGAACCATGAAGATGAAAGGAAAAGATTACTCCCTGGCACACTGAAGCTTAAAAATTTGTCTTTAAAACATCAGAATGGAATGACTTGCAAGGAGTAGACCATCCAAGGATTTTTGGTAATCAAATCAATACCTACTTAAATATATTGAAAGAACCACCCACCACAAATCAAAGTTTAAACTGGACTGTGAGAGCTCAAAGGGTTGTCAGCACAAGCTTTAAAGTATTTTTAAACACGTGAAAGAAAAATAACTTTAATATGTTTCTTCTTTGCAACATGCCCTCCCTTCTGGATTGGTATAAACCAGGAGGAGGGGAAAAGACTAATTTGGATGGGATTTGATTAATATGACCCTCAGCTTGTAACTGATTCCTACCTGCTGCTTGTAAAATGGAGCTGCTCTATCAGGGTGTTTCCTAAAGCCTTTCCATTGACTTATAGAAATTCAATAGTAAATGAGATGGATTAAAATGCACCATGTTTTAAACAGAGAGGAGGAAGCTTGGTGAGAAGAGTTATTAAAGCATGGATTGAAGAGATAACTAAATAAAAATAACTTCCTGTGTGATTTGCACAGCAATGGTTTCATCTTCTTAATTATTGCATTCATGGATTTTACAAAAATAAACACTCAACTCCCAACCAAAGTTATAGGAAATCCAGCAGCACATTCTGTTTTTCAGCCTCTCTCTCACTATTCTTTCATTTTGGGGGGATATATGGATTTGACAGGCAAAGATAGAGGGATGGGAAGGAAGAGAGTTCAGTTTTACTCTTTTTTTTTACTAAATTCAGCTGTTAGCTACACAATTTAATCAAAATACAATGTATAAAATGCACATTAATGTTGTAGTGCAATAGATCTATTCTACTTTAAAAGAAAACCAACCTTGTAAGCCTGATAGTAAACTCCAGTGTAAAGTTGGAAAACAAATGGAGATTTATCTATGTAAAGACAATATTTATATAACAACACATACATTAAAAATAGACACTCAGGTAAACATATACTTAAACTTTATTTACATTATATAAGTTCAATATTCACCAGAAAGCACAGATATGATGTAAATAAGCAGCAGTTATTAGGATGTACTGGAAGTGCTGCTGTAATGTAGGGCACTGTATTATTTCCTGATGTTTTAAATTAGGTTTATTTAAAACAAACTGTTGTTTAATGAGTATTTTCCTCTGTAGAGACATATCAGCATTCTGATTTGTTAATTGCTCTTTTCAGTTGAGGAAGGAGTTGAGCCAAGGAAAATCACAGCATTCCCTATTTATGTGTCCCCACAAAGGAAATGCCTCCTGAGTCAGCAGCATATTAGGCAGAAACACAATTAATGAGTGATCATTAAATCTCAGAGAAGCAACATTTAGAGCCAAAGAAGTTTATTAAACCAGCCACAAGATCAAACCTGTGTCAAGTCCTAGTTGCGATCTAAAAAGTTGAGAAAACTGCTGGCACTGCTGCCAGGTTGAACACTGACACAGGACTTGGATTCTCACCATGGTCATGGAATAAATCTTCTCTGAAGGCGTTGGGAAATTCCACTACCAGGCACTGACACAGGTTGTAAAAGTCCATCACTCAGAGAACACTTAGAGCTTGATTCAGGAATTGATGGTTTAGAGGGACAAGACTTTTCCTTATTGATCTAGTGAAAACTAACCCCACACTTTGGCTGTCAGTTTGTCTGCCCGCTTATTCTCTCCCACAATTTCAGACCTGAAACTGCTCTGTGCTTTCCTACACAAACAGTGGAGACATGGGCAAGGTGCAGAAGCTTGAACAGCACCCAAAAGGACTCTGAGCAGTCCTCAGGCAACAGCAGAAAGGAATTACCGAGCTGGCTGGGGGCAGTGCCTCATGGTCATACTTCCCCATTCCACTCAGCATGCAACAACTGCCTGCCTTCCAATCTCCAAAGCAGGTAACCAATCAAGTCTGTGAAAAAATTCAGAGCTAAAAGCCTGAAACGAAGCTTTTCTTCTGTCACTAGCATATTACATTAAATTCTTTCTAAAGAATATTCAAGATCTGAAATTAAAGTTACTGTTATGATGTCAATTAAATATACCATAAGCTAAAGAAGACACATAACTAGAATATGAAGAGACCTGTAATTTTTTATGGTAATATTGCATCTCCTTTAATTACACTTTTCAGTATAAAATAACTTTCCAAAATTATCCAGTCTATCCAAATTTTAGAAAACCTGGCCTGAAAATACATACTTTCTGTTCTGTTCCACACCTCATGAAGAAGGGAAGCCACACAGAAATGCTTTGGTTTTTTTTAAGTGCCAGCTGTATTCCACTCTGCTCACACCTTATACTCAAAGCACAGGGTTTTCATGCTTGTGCTATTGTAAAAAACATGACACAGGCTTTGCAAACTGCTCTGTCTTCAGGTCTGTGAATGGTGGATGCCTTCTTATAAGCTCCCAAAGCTCCTGATGACACCATCATACATCATTATAAACATGACAGAGCTCTTATCCCTCAACAAATTTAGTTTTATTTCTGAGGGGAAAGGAAAATACCACCTGGGTCAGACTTGGCTCAGAGTGATGGGTGAACAGAACTGGCAGCCTGAGCCTTGAACAGCTCCAGCAGCACAAACTCAGAGAATAAAAATGTGTGTCCTGAAATGGTTCCAGGTCAAGCAAGGTTTAAGCTGGCATGGAAATATGAGAGAGAAGTTGTACTGTGTCTGAAAGTGCTTTCTTCAAGAATAAAAGCTGCAAATGGCCAGCTGGACAGAGAAATAATATTGAACACAGTATGAAATGACTCTGTATTAATAAGTAATGAAAAGTATCTTGGATATTTAGCATGTGTTTAAAAAATCAGTTCTTCCTGAGGACTGTGAGTGCTAAAACAAAATTGTATTTCCCAGTTTCTAAGTTAGGCACACAAACAGCAGACTGTTTCCAGAGCCTGGCATACACATAAGTTATAGAATTTCAAATTCCTGACTTACCTAATGTCTTCAATGTATTTATGTCTTGGTTCTATCAGCAGGGTAATTATCCCTGCCTTAGTAATGGCACTGCTTAAGGAACCCTGGCATGCACTTCCTCAGTAATAAGCACTTCATTTTGTCAATGGCTTCACTTAAAAACTCTTAGCTTTCCAAGATCTGAACATTTTTACAGAGCATGAAAATTAACAGCTCTACCTCATATAAATTCTTTTATCTACTTGGAAAAAAGTGCTGGTCCAAACTGCTGCACCATTTACGTATCCAGGCTTGGCTTCAGCTGTCAGTGGTTTGCATATTTGGCTTTGTGATATTTTTACTCCACTTTTCTTTGTCAATGCCAACTGTGA
This sequence comes from Passer montanus, assembly GCF_014805655.1. Taxonomy (NCBI): domain Eukaryota; kingdom Metazoa; phylum Chordata; class Aves; order Passeriformes; family Passeridae; genus Passer; species Passer montanus. Next base: position 6,812,128 of record NW_024366592.1, read on the forward strand.
GCAGTTTTCTTTGGTCAGCTGGGTACTGCAGCCAACAAATTCCCCTCCTCCTGGTACCACTGAGACAGTTGTCAGTCAGAGAGGCTTGCCATGCTCAAGAATCCACTTCCCTATCCAAGACCCCAGAAAAAAAAAAAAAAAAGATACAGAGAACAGGCCCATAAATCATAAGAAGAAGGAAAACATTTGTATTGTATTGGGAGCCCACTAACACCACTGAACCTCAGAATCTGGCAGCTGTTATGGCACAGCAGAATTGTCAGAGCCCATAAATGTTCACTGTGGACTGAAACTTGGCATGAAGTGATGCCACTTGACTGCTCCACATCTTATCCCAAACTCTGTTTCTCATTCAGAGGCAGTGATGGCACACAGCACTCTATTCATAGCAGATTTGGGAGGTTTGTGCCACTGCTACAGCAAACTCCATTACTTCTAACTGTGAAGGTTTCTGAAGCTTGATGAGGTTATGTTTTAAAGTAAAAGTGACCTTAGGGATCACTGTTCCCCAGACTTCTGGTATGTAGGATTTATTCCAAACTCAGAAGTGGCAGATGACTGTTTTACCCTGCCTTTCTCTGCCAACAGACCAATTTGGCCCCAGCAGTCTAAAAAATCTCTAAAAAATGTGGGAAGCCTTGCTTTCCCCTCCCCCCTGCACCCTCCAGTTTTTAACACAGAGACTGAAGATGTTTTCCTTTCTCCCTTCCTGTTTACTCTTCTCTCTACCAGATAAGGAAAATGTTCAAATCAAAGATAACCTTGTCCAAAGGCATCAATGCTCACAAGCCTGCACAAGTTGAAATATCAGGCCCCTCAGGTCCAACATGTCATCAGGATTGCCATTCCTCCCTGAGAAGCTGGGATATGGGATATTGTATAAAATACAAAATTGCTGATGCTGTTGCAAGCAATATCCTTGATTATAAGAGGTCCAACACTTCCAGTAACCTTCTAAACTGATCCATTTTTTCAGCTTGGCACCTTTCTATAGTGTTATCTTAATGCTCCTGAAAAGAAACCTAAAGCTTCTGCTGCTCTGTGTGATTGAGACATTAATTGTTCCAAGTGCTCCTTGCTGTTCTCTAGCAAGAAGCCAAAGCTAGATCATTAAATAAGGTGTCAGCACATCTGAGGGTCAAGGTCAGAGGCAGATCTTCACAGTATCCAGTACTTACAGTGAAGGTGAAGACATTTTGACTGAGCAAACTGGTCAGTCAAAAAATTCAGGTCATATCCCAGTGAGTTTTAGTTTAGGATTTTATTGTACATTGTTCAACATTAATTGATGCTTAAAAAGATCCATTTAAAAATTAATTGTATGGGGGGGAAAAGTCTGCAACAGAAAAAGACTAGCAGGCTGCTTTTTCCAGAACATCTTACCTAAGGCATTTGGTGGCCTTAGGAGGTGGAAGCAGCAGAAAATTAATATCACTGGGTATCACTGGAAGTGTCAGCTTAGGTGTGGAGGTACTGAAGAAAATACCCCAAATACACAGAAAAATCTAAGATGTTGCTGTTTGGTGTGGAAGGATGTTCCCTAGAAAGCAAAGAGAGACCCAGCTGTGCCGAGAAAAACTTTGGTTCAGGGATAACTTCAGCAATCCAACCAACCCAGAATGGAGGATCAATCCCAACATAAAAATAAACCCCAGGAATGAGAGATAAGGCTCAAGGAAAAACATCAGTAAAATGCTTTAGAAAGAAACATCCCCACACTGTGATATAAATCAGAAAGTGGCAAGTGAGCAATTAAACCATGGCTGGATGATGAGATCATTGACCACAAGATTTTGGTTGTGTGGTGAATATAACTGAAGCTTTCAATTCATGTCAGTGTCAGGAAGTTCATGCAGCAATTTAACAAATGCATTAACTAAGCTTGGATAAGCTTTCCTTACACTGAATAGAAATATATTTACTATTATTTAGTACATACATATGACACATTTGAAGCCCTTTAGGGATTTACCTTGAGAGTTCCAAAGACAAGTATTGACTGATAGACTTTATGGCACTAGAAAATCTAAAGGCTGGTTAAAAAAAAAAAAAAAACAAACCCAAAACATATTAAGCTATGAGCTTTCTAATCTGTGCACACATCTGGAGTTTAAAGATGTCTAAATAAAAGATTATTAAATTCTGAATATGCCTGAAGCAAGAAACCTTGGGGAGGGCTGAGATGGAACATGGTAAAAAGTGATAATAAGTGAAATGAAGGTGGGTGTCAAGGAGGCTAATTGATTTTTGAAATTTTTTTATTTTTTAAATATTTGGGTTCAGGTTCTGATTGAGAAAAACCAGGATTTGTCTTTGTTTCTGTCAGTAAGGGAAAGGTACAATAGCACAGTTACATGTATTTGTATAAAGAGAAGAAAGCCTCTCCCACCAGAACATTTGACTGTATGTGCTGCAGTCTTAAGGACTTTGCATGGACTGAAGCCTCAAGCTGAACTTTCTATTTCTCTTCTTTTAGAGGTTTCAATACCTATTCTTTACTTTTGCAAATTAATAATATCAAGAGTTTAGCTACAGGTTAGCTTACTCATTAATGTTGAGCCTGGGGCCTGAATTTTATAAACAGCTAAGCCCTTTGCCTGCTAACATACAAAGTCAGCACATTTTTGTTGTGGAATATGATCTAAATAGATTAAAAAGAATAAGCCTTGCCTTTAGGACCCCTTTATAAACCACCAATACATAACAATAATCTTTTCATACATTGAAATCTCAGTGGAGGTTTGTAACACCACTGTCCACACATGATAATGGTTCTCAGTGGCCACAAACAATCCCAGCAATCCTTAATTAAACATTCTTCATATTTTTTCAGTACACTTTAAAAATTACATGTATTTCGTTTGCAGTTTCTCATGCTGAGGTTCAGAACATAACTCAGACTGTGCCAAATGCATCTTTTCTCTAATAGTGTCTAAATATTATCAGAAGTTATGAAATAGATAGGAAACAAAGAGTAATATATTGGACAGCTTACCCAGAATATTGTCTTAGAAACATGCATGTGATATATGAAAGGAGAACCAGAAATTTAAATGCAGCACTAAAACTCATCTTAGAACTCGACGACAGTATTACTAAAAGTAAATTTCCTTTTCCCAGACAAGGAAAAGCCCTGCTCCACCACTGAATGTGAGACATCAGAGCTCACCTACGTGTGGGGATGCAGCCACCCAGAGCAGGGAGAGAGAGGATGTGGCCCTTTTGTGCAGAGGTAGGAGCTGACTGCTTACTCTGGTTTTTCTTACATGAGAAAGAAAAAACGTTTGCCTTTCATCCCAGTCAATTGTGACTGGATACTGTCATTAGAAGTAACTCCTTTCTGGAGCTCTGGAGAGTGATTGACTGACAGCCAGAAAGGGAGATTTGAAGCAAGTTAGCCATATGTTCAGAAGACAAAAGAGATTTATCATCTGTCTCCCCAAAGGAGGCCAAACTAAGGTTATTGAGTCTGCACAGAAAGTCAAATAATCACAGTGACATCAAAACTGACTTAATTGGTACAGAAGACACAGACAGCTCTGCTGGTTAAAGACTAAATGAAGTGAGATGTTACATATAAAACACTTAGAAGAAATGATATCTAGTTGTGCAAGCAGAAAAGGATCAGAAGCTGAAATACAGACACGAGTGTTCTAATAGCAAATCCAAATTTCTAGATTGAGAGATTTTATTTCTAAAGTCAGCTTTGTGTCCTGGCAGCTGAAACAAGACTTCCTTGCTAAATCATGATTTTCAGCAAGCAAAAGACAACAAAGAAATATGGAGCTGACTAGGCTAATTCCATCTTCTATGCTGAAATGAATCAAAAGTGACACACAGAGCATCTACAGAACAAAAAATATTGGTGAAATAAAACCAATGTTTTTTTTAAAAAAAAAGTTTCGCTTTTCTTTTATTTCCGTTCCCTTAACTCTCCCCTAAACCAACCAACCAACCAAAACCCAAATAAGACAGCCCCCTACCCCACAACATTTATTATTAACATATGACATAGAAATAATTTTCCTACATAAATTAACTTCTACATTAAAAACCAGTGAATCTAATGATTTCCCTGCCAGGACACATGTTCTTAACTAAGAGCACAGTGGGCACCAGTGAATAAACATCTGATACCTCAGCACTGAGGCAAGGGTGGAAAGGAAGGCTAAAAGAGCTGACAACAACATTCCCACCCACAAGAAAATGAGACCGGATAGATTCCATGTTTTGGCTTCCAGGAGAGGAAGAAGAAAAAAAATGCTTCCCAAAACACAGGAAAAATGATACATACATTTATATATGTGTATATATAGGTATGGAAACTGTAGGTAATAAGATGTGCATTCCCACGTCCTTCAAGGTATTTATTTGTCTGACCTTGAACTGTTATAGTTTGCCCCTGCTTAGCCATGAGAGGCAGGAAGTCTTCTGGCATTAATATGTTCTTTGTGGATATTTTCATGCACATTTCAGGAAGAAACAGTGCTGCAGAAAACAGATTCATCGTGGCAGAAAACTGGCTGGAAGTTTCTCAGCCCTTTCTGCAGGCAGCCAACAATTTGTCATGCAGTATGTAGGGGTGCAGTGAAAAACCACAATAAACTTGGAATACCAGAACTGAGCTTGAGATTTGGATCAGTGAACACCTACAGGGGAAAAAGCAAGATGCTGTTGGCTCCTACCACAGTTTTTTCAACTGCAGAGTTTGATTCAGTGTTACTTAAGAAGAGTTTCCAGCCAAGAAGGTACCAAGAACCTGAGGATGCAATGAAAACTGTCAAAATGTAATAAATAAAAAAAAAAAAGCTCAAGAGTCAAAATGTTAGGTGACAGCTAAACACAAAAAGGAGGAGCTGTTCAGCACTGGATTGGAGTGCAGAATGAGAGAGGGAGAAAACACACAGCCAACTTTTTTCTTGAAAGCATAAAAAATTTCTAGTTCAGACTGGTTTGTACCAAGGATGCAATGAAAACTGTCAAAATGTAATAAATAAAAAAAAAAAGCTCAAGAGTCAAAATGTTAGGTGACAGCTAAACACAAAAAGGAGGAGCTATTCAGCACTGGATTGGAGTGCAGAATGAGAGAGGGAGAAAACACACAGCCAACTTTTTTCTTGAAAGCATAAAAAATTTCTAGTTCAGACTGGTTGATTTCAACCATTTCTATTAGACAAACTCCCACATGGCTTAGGAGATGCACAATTTACCTTTTTCTGGGTCATCATGATGAGATTCCTCCAGCAGATGACTGGGCAACATTTTTAAAATGGAGGAAGAGAAACAGCCTACGAGCAGCCCTATGTAAAACTCAGATATTGCTGGGTCACCTGTGTCTGTCTCTGTCACCTGAGGGTGACCAATGTGCTCCCGTGGGTGGGTGGGTGGCTCTGCCACCCCAGGAATAAAATAATATCTGGTAATTTTACAAGGAACCTGAGTTCTCTCAAACCCTCAAGTTCCCCTTTACTCTTCTGTGCTCAGAGCACTAAAAATAAGGAAATCAGTCACCACTGGCAAGGGCAGTTCAGGTGACATTTTTAACAATGTCATTTTTTGATAAAATTGTATCATATGCATGGAATTGAATTTCAAAACATTCATTTTAAAATTAGACAACTGATAATTTCTAAAAAAAAAAATAAATATATCAGATAAAAAAAAAGAAAAAAAATCCCTTTACATTTCAAAATTGTGTGCAAAAGACAGCTACAATCCCAATTAACTGCATTTGTTTTGTAGTAGTATTGCCCCACCCTGGTCAGGGCTTCAGAAATGTCCTCTTTCCTAAGGCAGAACACTTTACACAAATGGCATTTCTGATATAAATGTGACTCAGCCTCCTCTCAAAGACCTTCAGTACAGTCTGAGAGCATCTCCTGCAGACAGAAAGCTTTCATGAGATTTCTCCTAAATCCATGTTGCTATAGCAAATGCCCAGTTTTAAATCTTGCCAGTCAGGAAAGTGAGGTATAAATGTCTGGGTTAGATCAGTTCCTACCTCCTGACACAAGTTTTGTGTGAATCCTCATCCCCTCACAGCCACTGTCACACTTTCATTCCCCAGGCAGGAGAACAGGCTTCTCACAGGTCCTGTGGTCCAGCTTGCTGATCATCCGCATGGCTCCCAGTTAGAGCCTTTTTTCTCTTTAAACACTGTTACCCCAGACTGGACACAGTGCTCCCTCTGAGGTTTTGTGGGATTACTTTGTGTATCTTGAACGTTGCATTCCTGTTTATACATCCCAAGGTGGTATTTGCTCTCTTGAGAAAAGAAAGTGCTGCCTAATCCTCTGTGTTGGTTCTGAAATAACATCTGTACTCTTTTCTGTAAAGCTGCTCCAGTCCCCCACCTTCAACTCAACAACTTTATCATTCCTGCTTTTGAGCCTAGGGAAACTTCTTACTAATAATTTTCTCTTTTTTTTTTTTTTTCTGGACAATTTTCCTAATTTTTCATCTTAACAGCACCCTCCTGTCAAAGGATGATTTCCCAGCACTCTGGCAGACCCACACAGCAGAACCCTTCTCCTCCCAGTCACATTTCCCCAGCTCATCTGCATCACAGGGGACAGTGTCGAGTCAAGGTGGGGCTAAATCAGGAGAAGGTTCCATTTTTCCTTGTTGAAAGCAAACCACTGGCTCTTTTCCTGAAGAGTTGAGCTCTTCCCTGGATGGCTCTGAAATAGTTGGAGCTGTTTGCCCTCCTTGATGTAAAAGCCACTCACTGTCGCGCTCTGGGCACCAGGAGAGAGGCCCTTAGGACAAAGTCCTGACTCACTTTTCTGGATGCTGATCCCTATTTGTTCACTGTTGCTTTTGGAACAGGGCAGTTCAGCTTTGAGTGAAAGTTTTTTCCACCCCTAGGACTAATTAGCACTGACAGGGAGGGACAATGGATTTGTTATCACTGCCATGCATTTCTAACTTCGCTGCCTCAATTAAACTGATGTCATACCCAACACTAGAGGGAAGTGGCCTGAATTTCAAAGAACTCATGTGAAGACCTGGTAGAGTTATTTCAGACCTGATGGAAATGTAATGAAAAGAAATGCAATGCAATGTACAGAACTGATGGCAGAAATTTGCACGAGATTCACATTGCACTTTTTACTCAGCAAAGGCCTATAGCATACAGAAGAAAATTATGGATTTATTTTTCCAGGAGATAAAATAAATAGGTAATTTATTATTCCACTGCTAGTACTAGTATTTTAAAGAGGTCACCCTGTCTCCATATATATGGTCTCACAAATGAATGTATACTTATCTGCTGGAAGCCTTTTCTGAAGTAGTCTCAATAAAAACAAGAACTTTTAAGAATGACAAATGTTTGAGCAGTCACATACTGACATAGCATAACTGCTCTGCATTCCTTTGCCCATTTGCAACAGAGTCAAAATATTTCAGAATTAAAAATTTAAGAAAGTAAAAGAGGCCTCTCACTTTTTAAAAGAGGCCAAACCTACGACTGTGAAATAACTGCAACTGTGGAAATAAATTTCTGCATTCCATGCTCAAATAAAACACTGAATGCCCAGAAAGCAAATTTTTCTAATTAAAGGAGTAGAGGTATGAAAGGCAAACCCCCAGTTTAGTAGCGCCATGATATCATGCTTAAAATGAAAACTATTACTGTAGCATGAAAGCTACATAATAGCCACCTCTAATAGCAAAATCTGAATTCTAGCAGACAGCTTCATTCCTAAAGCTGGAATTCTCTATTTCCATAAACAGCACAAAGAATCCCTGGACAAAGTGTTCCTAACTAGTACTTGGCCATAAAGTTTCATTTTTCAAACATCCTCCCCTTTGCTCCAGGGTTATTCCATTTTAATGACAGAGCTGTCACGTGTGCTCAGCTGGCCACCAAGACCTTTCATTTTGATGACAGCAAAGATGAAATCACAGCATATTTTTGAACCAATATGCATGGAGACACACTTTTGTTTAGTGAGACCAGATCTTTTAAAATTATTTTTTGCAAGGCAGCAAATCACAGACTACCCCAGTCAAACTGCAGATGATTCACTGCTTGTCCAGGAGCCAGACAAAAAATACAAGTAATGTAAAAGAAACCTAATCAAGTTGAAGAAAATGGGGGTTTATTTATTCATAACATCTCTCTCCAAAATCAGTATTAGCCAGCATTTTTTGTGTCATAAATGCTAGGGGGAAACAGAGTTCAAAACTGAGGGCACTGGTATTAAAAATAAGTTTAAACTTCAAATCACCCACATTACCAGGAACCTTCACCTTACACAGTGCATTGTTTTAAGAAAAGTGAATTGAATGGAATTTAAAAACCTTGAACATACTTAAAATGCAAAAGTTAAACTAAAACCAGTTAAGTTGTTATTTGCAAGTTCAAATCCAGAGTTACAAATGTTTAATGTGCATCAGCCTAGCATATGAGTTGGTAAAAGCTTGGAATCAGCTTAAAATGGCAATTAAATTTCTTATTTTCAAAGAAAAATAAACAACTTAAAATTTAAGCAGATATAGCAGGAAAAAGTAAACCATCATTTTCTCTCTAGACACAAGTCCCCCTTTGATCCAGCTGGCATGCTGGCTACATTCATAGATTGGTATGTGACTTAACTGTGCCACAAATTAATTTAACATCAAATTGCTACAGTTTAGAGGTGGCTAAAATCACAATTTCCTTAGTTGAAAAAACCTCAATTTGACAATTTCTACACCACCAATGAACTTAACTCTCAGCCATTTTGACTTAAATAGCACATATTTGAAATTATTTATCTAATATGAAAATAGCCTTAACTGAAGGAGCAGTCCATGGCCCTGATTTTTGGGAATTAATTTTGATTTGTATACTCAGTTTTAAAATTTCCACATTGCAGCTGAACTTTGAAGGCAGAGCTCAGACTCTTTGTTCAGACCCCTTTGCTCATTCTCCCTTTAACAAACACAGAATTATACCAGAGAGTTTAAATATCAGAAAACATCAGATTAAGTTTAGTGCACCATCCTAAGTCTCACTTTTTGTGCATTTAGAGTACGAGGCAGTCTTAAATCCTTAGTCATGTGTCTCAAATGCAACATGTTTTTCAAAGAAAAAGACCAGCCAAGTTGCATGGATATATCGAGATTGGTTTTTTAAAAGAATTTAGGACTGCCTGTGGGAATTAATTTTATTTGTATACTCGGTTTTAAAATTTCCACATTGCAGCTGAACTTTGAAGGCAGAGCTCAGACTCTTTGTTCAGACCCCTTTGCTCATTCTCCCTTTAACAAACACAGAATTATACCAGAGAGTTTAAATATCAGAAAACATCAAGTTTAGTGCACCATCCTAAGTCTCACTTTTTGTGCATTTAGAGTACGAGGCAGTCTTAAATCCTTAGTCATGTGTCTCAAATGCAACATGTTTTTCAAAGAAAAAGACTGGCCAAGTTACACAGATATACAGAGATTGTTTTTTTTAAAAGGATTTAGGACTGCTTATTTTGAAAGACTAAATTACTCCCAGCTTCTAAGAAAGCACAAGACTGACTCTGAAGTTCTGCAATGCCCGAAGTTTGGCCCAATCACAGAAAAAAAGACCAGCCAAGTTGCATGGATATATCGAGATTGGTTTTTTAAAAGAATTTAGGACTGCTTATTTTGAAAGACTAAATTATTCTCAGCTTCTAAGAAAGCACAAGACTGACTCTGAAGTTCTGCAATGCCCGAAGTTTGGCCCAATCACAGAATTAATAGAAGAACAATTTAAAAGAAATCTTGAACATCTTTCCTACAAGAGGAAGGTGAACTCCTGAATCTTCATTCACTTCATTTCAGTGTCAAATTCTCTGGTAGAATTCTGGTAGAATGCTTGATTTGCAAGCAATCCCCTGCCTGCAAAAGGGGGAATGGAGAACAGGTCTGAACAAAGGGCCCAAGCTCTACCTTCAAGGCTCTGCTGCAATGTGGAAATGTTAAAGCTGAGTATGAAAATCAAAATTAATGACAATGAAATGTCATCCACACACGTTTGGAAAAGGCTGTTCTAGACTCCTGTGTCCTTTTGAGCTCTTGATGTCCAGAATTCCAAGTCCTGCATTTTCTTTGTTCCCCAACTCCTAGCAGCTACTCCCCACCATGACTTTCCATACCTAAGGATGTGCAAAATAAAATCATTTTTAAGCACTAAAGCACAGTAAATGTCCCAGTCAACAACTTGAGAGGAGTTATTTGTGTGCAGATGATCTCTGATCTGGCAGGCACACATTCATTCACTTTTTATTTCTGCCTCCAGCATGTTGTTATTTACTCCTGCAGTTTAAGCAAATGTTTCTTCTTTATTGGACTTGGGGTTTAGGATAGGATAAGGCTAAACAATAAACAGTGCTTGCAGGAGAAGCCAAGAAAATAGCAACTCTCTAACTATTGTAAGAATGTGAAATCTTAGTGGCAATAAAATGAAGAAAGAATAAGGCTGATAGGGGTGACCTGCACCATATGATTGCCAGCTGGGAGAGAGAATCAACCCGGAACTTTCTGTTGGAAACCAGCTTCCAACAATGCTGTTGGACTGAAGTTAAAGTTATTCAAGGTACACTTAACCTAGGAAATGACTGCAATATCAAGAAAGGCCTCCTTTGTGAAAGTACATTCTGTACCCCCAAATTTATGCCATTGTATTATATCAGAAGCATTTCTAAGAAGTGGCACAGATGAGTAATTGCAGCAAGTGTCAAGTGTTGGTTTTGGTATGACCACTATGAACTGAATGTAATCTCATTTCACTCCTACTGCTGTGTAATGTGCTCCCAGCCTTGATTAGTGCTCCCTGAGTGACCTGCTTCAGCATTCATCACATTTCTAGAATATTGATTCACTTCCGTATGTTTGAGTTAGATTTTGGCCACTTGATTTAAAAACATCTCTGTCAGTTGAGTGCAAATCCTTTAAATAGTTTTTCCTCCTCATAAACAGATTTCAAATATTTTCGAGAAGGAAAACACACTCTTCCCCAACTCCTCACTATTCTGTTTTCTCATGACTGATTTTAAGTACTCATATTTTCTTTTTTTTTTTTTTCCTGAAACCAGGTCCTACTGCAGGAATGTTTTGATTTGTCAAATCAAAAGTGGGTTCTGCTTTTTTCTCTTTCTATAGGAAGATGGGTAGGCTGTTCACCCTTTCCAGATTATATAATCTCATTGGCACCACATTTGTCATATTCTAAGTAGAACTAACTATAACTAAATCACAACAATAACTCAAATTGTTTCAACTTTACACTTGATTTTTCTGTGTCTAAAAGCAGGTAAAAAAGCAAAGACTCACTCTCAAAACACAAAAGGGAGTGTATAGAAAATGATTAAAAAATTCTATTCCACATAGGTGTAAATCTCTCAGGGCCTCATGCATATTCAGTAGATGAAAGAGAAGGAAGAACATGGAAAAGGCCAGGGAAAAGTGTTATTACTGCTCTGCTTTGTAAAATTAACTATTTCAAGCTGCTTAACCTTAGCTCAGAACATTGTGCTGGACTGGTGCTCTTATAAAGAGGAATCTGCTGCAAATTAAAATCTTGTCAGCTGCTTTTGAAAATGAAAAACTTGAGAATTCTTATAAAGTGGAGCCACCTTCTTTCCCCTTTTACTGATTTGAAAATGAGTCACATTTCAAATGCTTATTCCCATGTGTCATCCAGAGAAGACCACCCAAAGTCACTGCATTTTGAGCAAACATTCAGCTCTCCAAACCTGCAGTAGCCCCCTGCACTCCTCCCCTCCTGACCTCATCTATTTGGCTCTCAAACACAAGTGTTGAGCAGGACAAAGACCCACAAGCCCTAGCTTCTTTAAAAACACAAAAGAAAAGGGAAAACCAAGCCCCTATAATCTCAAGGTGCATTTATTAAAACAGACTGTTAAGAAAGATAAGAATTTCCACTAAAACTGGAACATGTCCCCCTAGTCTTACCCTCAAAGTCCAACATCACAAGCTCTGTTAAAATGACAGAGCCCACAGGCTTCCACCTCAGCTGATCTCAACAGATGCTGTAGCTATGATACAGCAATGGTTTCAATTAACAGAGATCATCAGGTGACAAGGGATTTAAATCTTAATGCTTAAGCACTTGCAAAATGACAGTCTCCTCTTATTCCTGGAGTACTACTCACCTAGAAATACATACATGAAAACCAGCTGATTAAGAAGGGTTAGGGTTTGTAAAAAAAGATAGAACAACCCAAAACCAACTAAAATATCACTTTCCATTGCATTGTGGGTTTGTTTCCAATAAATGCCTACATTGTATTCCCAAACCTGCTCAGACCAAACAAAACACTTGTTTATATTTTCTGCTTTCCCACTATGACATACATGGACCTGCCAGTAAATGCATCAAAAGTCATTTCCTCTCTTAGCTGAGTTTTCTCCTCGACTCAGATTTTCCCATTTGCTTGCATTCAGGGCTAGGAGTTGAAAATAGACTTGATGCTTGAGAACTGCTACACACAGAAAACTCCTTAAAACACAGAAAGAATCACTGGTTTATAATTCCTGAATTGAATGTAAATTGATTTGTCTGATAATATTGTGCTTCCATTTCACAACATTTGTCATATTTATACCAGCCTTCCTGTTCTAAACACTGCTTCTACTGATATAAGAAATAAAGCTGTGGGCATTTTGTTCCTTTAGAGAGAAAGATTTAGCAGATAGCAATTTTAAAGGTTTTTTGAATGGCACATTCTGTCTCCCTGATGTGGGATTATTACAGTTTTGTTCCCTCCTGTTCTTACACAATATAGAAGAAAGCAGCATATCCCTCCTGACACCTTTCCACTTCATTCACACAGCTTTGACTGGAATTACTTCCACTACAAAGCATAATGATGATGGCATAAGATATTACAGTTTTTCATGAGAAGACTTTTGAATTTATGGGTATATGGGGCAGTGGTGTACCCTCACTTGTAGCTAAACCTTCCTACCCTGACTGTGGCTCACACAGAAAGCTGCACAAAAAGAGGAAAATTTCAGAAAATAGCTCCATTAGCAATATCAAACATATTCACCTAGTTAATAATGGCATTATTACATATAATGTACTAACTTAATAAATAACTTGAGTTATTAAATTCAGTTTTATCTATCTAACCCACAACATGCCTGATACTGACTGGGAGGAAGGAAGTGTATATCTATATGTAAAAATATATAGATATACACACATTTGTTACAATATTTAATTAATGAATCATAAGTGATGACTCACAAAATTTAACCAGTGACTTCAAATTATTATTACCAATAAAATGATAATAATATCATTTAAATTTAAGTTATAATATTAAAATGAATGCTTAAAATGAAACCAGGTGGGTTTTAATCATTGCCTACAGAGTACACCACTCATTTAGACTGAACCACTGCAAGGTGACTTATATATTTGATAATATCTAGGTTTATGAGTTTTTCACATTGAATTTTCATTAGATATTTCTACTATCTGCTAGTCCTACTGTCAATTAATTTGTTCTTGAAAATCAAATTTAATTCATGTGACCAAACCTCTGTGGAGGTCTCCACTGGCCAGGAGCTGTGGCCAGTTCAATTTATTAACTTTTTAAAGCCGCATGACTTTGCAGGTCAGAGAAAACACCTGAGATACTGCTTTGAAAAATGGAGAAGTGTGTTGAATGCTCATGTACTTTTCCACTTCAGGGGTTCCTTCCCAGCTCCCTTGAGGAGGCCTGAGGAGGGTTTAGCTGCTGTGCCATCCCTCTCCAGGTGACAAGCTCCCCGTGTCCCCTGTGTTCAGGGGACCCTCTGCAGCTCTGCCTGCAGGAGAAGGGCCCCTTTGACCCCGAGGCACAAAGGCAGATTTGCAGGTCTTGGTCTTCATGCACTTTAAACTCATCTCCACAGCTTTATTGGCAAAATAACCCACATAAAAAAATTGTCTCTGAAGTGCAGGGTGTGATTGATGGCTCTTAGTTTCAGCTTCTTGCCCCAGCTCCTCTCCCTCCCCTCACACCACAGCATTTGCTGTAGATGATTTTAAAACACTCCAGAAGCTGCATTTTTTTTCTCTACAACATATTTGAGAGGTTTTAAGTCACAGGAAAAGGTGCTGACCAAAACACTGATATCATTCCTGCCTTACAAATTCTGTATTTAGCTTCCAGGTGGGAGACGAGGAGCTTTGCTGATTCACATCCAAACAGAACATCCGAGGAACTTTTCACACTTCCCAAAAAACACTTTCCAGCTCCTCAGAAATGCCAAGCAATTACCTAACAATGTAACACCAGGAATGCCATATCAAATCTGTGGCCTTGCAGACTTAATAAAAACCCTTTTAAATGGACAGCACTATCCATTCATAAAACCTACTGAAAATACAGAGAACTTTAAATCCACTGAACAGCATTTTCCACACTTGTTTATCCTGAACCACTTCCATTGTTGTTTCCCAAGAAGGTCACACACTACCATGACCTCAGAATTCAGTGTAAAACTGACATTTTAATATAGGCTGAATGGGATAAATTAACTAGACATGAAATGTAATGGACTGAAAGTACTCCAAAGAGGACAATGCTTGAATTATTTAACAACTTATTAGTCAGTGGTTTAACATTTTAAGGCTGTTGTAGATAATTCCTTATCAACTAATGAGGTATCTGTGTAGTAGACAGCATTTCCCTATTACTGTCCCTCTAGAACAAATTACAACATTACTCATTTGGAAGCTGATTTTTTGATTATAAAGTTAGGTTGCATCAGAGAGGTGAAAACTGCTTTAATGAGAGAAACTGACGCCTGAAATCAAGGGGGTTTTAAAATGCTATCATAAAAACTAAAGTGATAGTAACAGATAACTAAGGCATTTTAAACTGATCAATATTTCCACTTTTTTGGTACAAGAACCTGTGTTTGGCAAGTCTGGTTGTGATGAGATTAGAGAATTTGCTGCTCTAATATTAACAAGGTGTTTTACCAAAAAGCAACTGCAATCAGGGCTCCCATGGAAATGTACTCTTACACATGGAAGTTCAGAACATTTCTATTTAAAGGACATATTTACTATCACTGTGAAATATATAGCACATCTTTAACGTGTGCTTCACTGTCACAGCATTCATCAAAAATGGTGATGATGTTTTGGTTTGAAGTTTATACCACGGTTTTCAAAGCACAGACACCTGCAACTTTCTTAGTTAAAATCCTATAATTAAAGCAACCAAAATATTTAAACTATCCCATCTGTCTTAGCTTAAAACAAATAAAAATTTTGATTTCCTTACTCTACATGTAAGTCATTTGATTTATCACAAAATGGTGTGAGTTCAACCCTCCAACCACACACATTGCATCAAAAACAATCTAATAGAATTAGCTATTACAGGAGATCTCAAGAACTATTTCAAGCTCCACTTTGTTTCTGAAGTATTTTCTTTTAACTGAACAGTTCTAACTTCTACTACTCTGAAGTAGACAGAAGAGGGAGGAAACAGACAATCTCAAAAGAAAAACTTCCAGAGTTTCCTGGTGGTTTTCAACTTCCTCCTCAAGGAGCTGATTCAGAAACTGGAAGATCTGTTTTGCTATGTAAGAGCCCAAGTGTGCAACCCTGAGCCCGAGAAGGATTAGAAAAATAAACTCTTTATTATAATACCAATATTTTACTTGCTTCTTTCTGGATTTTTTTTTTTCATGTCAATTAGTGAAAAGTTTTCTCTTGATATCTAAAAGCTGGTGAGTTATATAAGAAGACATTTTCACACTTGTTGGGAAGTGACTTCAAGTTTAGGTAGTAAATAAAAAAGCTAGCTCAGCCTTTTTCACTCAGGAACTGTGGGGCATCACCAGAGTGAGGAGTGAAACATCAATCATTACTTACACTTATGAAGGAATGCCAAGCTTAGCACAGAGGAATCTCCTCAGCCTTTCCATTTATTTATATTTTTGCAGTGGAATGGTCAAGCTTTCCTGACTTCACTGCCAGAGAAGGAGCAGTAAGCTGAATGAGAGAATTCAAAGGGAACTCATCCAAGCTAGCTTATCCAGAGGTCACAATTAGCAGACTTTGACATTTGATAGAAATTACAAGTACAGCTGTGTAGAGGTGATTTGTACCTTGATGCACACAAAAAAGGGGCAGAGTTTGGATAATATTCTCTGTGTTTCAACCAGAATATTAATCCTATCACTACTTAACATCACTGTGATTAACTCCACATGCAGGCCCTGCCCAGGAAAGATCCCTGGGGAGCTGAGGGGAAGGAAACATTCAGTGCACTGGCACCTAATCTTTGGAGGAGATAGCTGAGTGTTACTGCAAAATAAACAATATTAATCACTGCCATGCAAAAAATGCTGTGCAGTTTACTTCTGAAAATATGAGCAGTGCTCTTAAAGGTTATCTTTTACACTCAATGAAATGCTGTAAGTCTTTCTAGCTGTTAGAACTCAACATTTAGCAAGATAATCAGCCAACTGCACAGTTAAATTTTTTTTCTAATTTGCTCCTAAATCACCATATTTATCCTCAAATCAACAGCTGGGTTCCTGGGACATAATATAAAAATCCTTTTTTTTAACAAAAAAATTTTTTTTTCTTAAATTGTCTTAGTTTTCCTCATGATTACCAGAGGAATCCAGTACATCTGCTTTAAACCACAGTGATCTCCCATAGTGGTCCAGTCCCTGTTTGAATTTTTACTCACAACCTGGGGAGAATAAAATATACTGCTGTAAGCATTGCTCCTTCCTAGCCAGCACTCATACAGAAAGAAGACAGATAATAAAATCTTTAGAAAGAGTATTCTATTACATAGCAGCATGTGATAATAATATCCTGGATGTTTATCCACACAGTTACACCTTTTTGGTTGTTGAACCAGGACAAGGAGGCAGGGCTTTGACAACTATTTTTTGCTACTTCTCAAAGCTAGTATTAGATTAAAAGTTCTATATGCACTGCTGATGAAATCTACTACAAACATTGTATATAGACATGGTTAAACTTGGAGAAAGCCAGGAGAACTGAAGCAAAATAAAATTTTCATCTATGAAACAGCACTTATCACTCAGCTGTCATCAGCTGTGTAAAAACAGAGTGACAAACACTGGTGGGGGCACACGGTGTGTGACTAGCACAGACAGGTCTTTCCCAGACTTCACCACTGCTAAAATAAAATAGTATGTCACAAGTAGCATTTTTGAAGGAACATAAACTTTTACACCAATGCTCTGCATCTGACCCAGTGTTCTAAGCAGCATCAACATCCTGAAAAATGCTGAGGAAACCTTTCCTTGGGCTCTCCATTATAAACATTCAGCTAAACTTCAGGCTGCAATAGATTAAACTGAAAATTCAATCATTTCCAGTGATGAAGATGTTAGGAGAAGTATTCTACATCCCACTACAGTGTATTTACTTTAGTACATAGGGAAGCAAAAAAGGATTAGCTTTGTAAAGACATTTCTGCAGAGGAACTGACAGGTATTACAGGCATGTTGAGTTTCTATCTCTGGCTAGATCTAGTCTAGATTTGTGGGCTAAAGGATGCTAGGGTGCATCTTCCTGTTTAACTTCAGGAAACAAATCTACTTGCACACCCAGAAAGTGCTGTAGTGATATCATATTTTTAAAGAATTGCCATGCTTAAGCACCTACTCACAAATAGCTGCTTCCTTCATCTGGTAACATCTGTGTCCACTGATTGTGCTACTGTTATTGTAAGATGTGTAGGGAATTACCCCTAATGCAGTGGCCAATAAGGCTTAAATTCACTCACTCTGTGGGACAGGTAAGCAAAGCTGCAATAAGGGAGTGAAATACCAGATAGAAATTATATTCTTCCTCCTAGATTTTCATGTGTTCCTGAAATAGCAGGAAGATGCACCACAGACTCTCAAAAGTACATCTATTTTTTGCTGAGTGCTGACAAGCCACTGCTCCAAGTAATGTCAGTAGCAGAGGCAAGCCAAGGATCCAGTCCACTTCCCAGGTGGGAACATCATGGCTACAATACAGATCTTTATGCAGCAGGAACTAAAGGATTGTATTTAACCCATTAGATTTTACTGCACCTGGAAGCAAGCAAAAAAATGGCAAGAAAGGATAAAAAAAGCCTAGGAAAATATATTGCATGTAAAAATAAACAGGAATCTGTTCCATAACAAGGAATAGTGATCACTAAATTAGCCCAGGTAAACTTTTTAATTGTTGGGTGAACTGAGACTAAAATCTATGATTTTCATGAAGTGAGTACTTGCCAGCTGGAAATGGTGGAGCAGCTAACTTCTGAACAAGGAGTGAGACAAAGCCAGAGTAAATTGAAATATCAAGATGAATGTGCCAGCTGACTTGGTTTAGTTATCATCCCAAATGACAAGGACAGCGAGGGGGGGAAAATCCTCCTCATCATAATCCAGTCTTTATTGAAACAGCCAGTCCCAGCATGCCATTGTCCCCAGCCTCATGATACTCATTCCCAACAAAAGGACCATGAAATTACAGAAAGGGGTTTGCAGCTCTTCAGGAGCAGGTAACAGGAAAGATAAACCTAAAAGCCTTTTATCTGCAAAAGCTTCTATTTTAATCTGGTCCAGGTCACAAAAGGGAGCGATTTCAATTGAATGTTCTTTACCAATGAGGTGCCACACAGCTCACTGAAAAGGGAGAAATTAAAAATTAAAACAATTTTTTTTTTTTTTTTTTACAGAAGAACCAAAATGTGTTTGCCAAGTTATCTGGGAACACTCACATAAAGCTATTTATTTTTGTATCCAACTCTGATTTCTGATATTTTCAGATCCAGAGATACCTTTGGTGCCTACTGATTTAACAGTGAAGGTGTGCTCAGCCATGAGGCACTTTGTACCTCCTGCAACCCCTATTGAAAGTCTACATCAATTTTTCCTTGCCTGCTGTCATTTAGTGAAAGCTAATAGAAGTAAGAATCTCCCTGAGCAGTTTCTCAGGAATTTATTTAATGGTGGAAAGGGTGGTAACAGGAGACACTTTTAAAAAAAAACTCTGTAAAATTCTGTCATAAATAAATTAATATTTTAATTAACAAATGGAGTCAAACAGCAAAAGAAGCTCCTTTTTTTTTCCCTGTGTTCTGACTCTAAACTAAAATGAATACTAATGTAATAATGCTACATCAAACACTGTAATGAATTTACACTGGTGAAGTCTTGGCTGTTTGATGACAGCACTCCCCCAGTGAATAAGTGCACAGTGCATTGTCCCCTCTAGAGCTCAACTTCAAAGCCCTGGAAAATCTCCTTTGAGTTTTGAACCTTCCAGATCAAAGCCTTGGAGTTCATTTATACTTTTAGGCTCAGATGAAGGCAGGCAGTAAGACAGCCGTGATTTAGAGGATAAATCACTTCAGAACAATGTCTACGAGCATTCTCCATGGCATTACACTTGAAATTAGATTTAGAAAGTGATACCACACAGACACAACTGCAGTTTCAGGAAAACTGAGGCAAAAAAACCCATTACTTTTTTAACTTCTCCAGTGGAATTTACCTTTTGATTTTGCAAGCTTGTTTACAAAATAATCCCCCACATAGGTCTTGATGGCTCACACCCATGACAATTTATATACAGGCTGGGATTTAACCTGTATGTTCACTGTGTTAGAGAAAAATAAAGATTTCAGTGTCTAAAAAACCCCCACACAGATATCTGAAAAAAGAAAGCCTCCTCTCATGGGACAAACAAACGCTCTCTGGATCAAGCATGTGGCTTGATCTGCATGCAGGCTACATCAAAGCCTGCCTGGTCCAACCCTGCTGCATATGAATGGCTGAAAAGGACAAAACCAATCCCTACAGCAGCCCTGCTCACACTGAGCAATGAAATCACGAGTTCAGACACATCACCTATATCTGTTCTAATATTTATAGGCTCCTTGGCTGTGCTTAAACATGGGAATGCAATAATCAGCCCAGCAGAGTAGCCAGGCTCCAAAGCACTCCCATGGCTGATGGAAATGAGTGGTTTAAAGCCATGGTTACTTCTCTTGCCTGACTGCATCAGGATTGAAGCCAAGGGCAGCTTGGACCTTGGAAGATCCCCTGGAAGTGGCTCAGTGCTGGGAAGTCTGAGCAGAGCTGAGCAGTGCAGCCCCAGCACAGCTTCCACTGCTGCCTCTCTGCTCCTGCAATGCTCCAGGTCCCTGTGCACCTTCAGAAGGTGAATTGTGCAGGGAATTGTCTAATCCTTCAGACACCATTTCTTTTTCACACCCAGGGGTGGTTTTCTTTTATAAGCACACTGAACAGGGTGTCTTAATGGGCACCGAGCTGTGGGGAAGAGCAGATCTCCAGTCTCAAGAGTGGACTGGGACTTCATTTATAGAAGACGCATCACCTTTTTTAAAGGCCTACTTTTTAAAAAATGTTTTTAAACATTTTTAGAATTTTTTTTTTCTAACTGTACATAGATTTACAAAATCAGTGAATTAGAATTTTACTTCTCTACATCCTCCCTTAGATTGTTTGGAAACCATCTGCTCAGAGCTGAAAATATTCAAGTGGAAACTTATTAAGATCTAAACAACCAATAGTCATAAGGTTTTCTGACTTTGGATAAGGGTTTGGTTTGGAGTCATTTACAAATTGCTTAGAGTATATCTGTGAAAAGACTCTCTAGGAAAGCCTTGAGGGAACTCTGAGGAGAAAACCCAACAAATACCATTACATCATGATATTTTACATAGTGGTTTTGACTAATTAAACTTCTAGCTTATGAAATTATTTAATTATATTCAAGCATTATATTAAATTAATATATTTTTGTTTCTTCCTACTGTCAGTGAGGTCAAATACAATTGCACCTTAAGCAATAAGGATAAAATGCTCTGTGTAAAAGAGTCAGTGTGTTTGTACAAGTTCTGACCAGCTGCTTAATATAGAGAAATGCTGCTGTACTCAGAAAAAAAAATCCCCAAATCACATTTCTGTTTTGTATCAATCTGAGTCCTACCAACAGCTGGTGTTAAATATTGGGACAAGAGGCTGTTTTCTTGGAAGAAATCAAACAGTGGCAATCTGTGATAAGTGCTCTCTCTACCTACCAATTCTCTAATTAAGCACGAGCACTTTGAGCAGAGTCCACCTGGCTCATCAGTCTTTGTACAGCTCTGACTTTATCTGGGGTTTTTCTTCTTTTCTTGTTCTTGTTGCTTTCTGAGGTTTAACTTTCAGATGCAGGAATCCTGCCAGGGTGCAGAAGGATTTATAAAACAAATGCATCACATAAAGCAAGGTCCCCAGAAGCAGTGGACAGCTTGGATAGCCTCTGGAAAATGGCTTTTGCATATTCCTGCTTTACTCTCCAAGGACTCCCATTTTTAGAACAGACTGGAAGCAACCAGCCAGGAGATTCCAGAGGACCAGCTCTGGTTAGCACTAAATATTTCAACTTTTAGCTAAATGATCCAGATTTGCAGCTTAACTAAATGAAGACAGAGTCAGTAACACAGAGATGGGGAGTCTGTCACGTTCACATTTTCTGAAAAATCCCTTCTCCCAGGATTTTTCTCCAGGGAAGCTGAGAAGCCTCAGAGAAAAAGAAAAACAATTTAATCTCATTTGCTTTTCCTGTGTTTTGCTCCTTTGGAATGTGTTTGGAGATTGTTTACCCACAGGTGATTGTTTCGTTGGGTTCTGGTGTGAGTTGTTTTCACTCTTTGGCCAGTCAGTGCCAAGCTGTGTCAGGGCTCTGGAGAGAGTCACAAGTTTCATTATTATCTTTTTAGCATTCTGTAAGTGTCCTTTCTGTATTCTTTAGTATAGTATAGTTTAGTATTCTTAATATAATATAGTATTATAAGATAATAAATTAGCCTTCTGAGAACATGGAGTCAGATTCCTCATTCCTTCCTTCATCGAGGCACCCTGCAAATACAACAGGAGTCCAAGAAGTAGCACTGATCCAGGAGCATCTTAAAATTAAACAACTCTCAACAAAACAAACACAACACACAACTTCCCTGATGTCTTTTATTTTCACACTAATAATGCCTGTGCAGGGGAACAACTTCTGCTGAGTAGCACTGAAGCAAAAGCCAAAGCAGCTTGGTAAAGCCCTGAGTTTGTTCAACCTTCCATAATTAAACAACCTGGAATTTGAAACTGCTTAGAAGAATCCTGCTCCTCACCAACACAGAGTAAGAAGGAAGGAAAGGAGACGAAGAGGAAAGTGAGCCATCTCTGCAGTTGCCTACTTGGGTTTCCTTGCAGGGAAGCTACACATCCACACCTGCATGCCTGGATGCAACTGTTACTTAGAATATTTTCCTACCAAATGTTTAGATCTTAACCAATTGCTCTCAATTAAAATTGTGTGTTAATTATTTAAATATGTTACTTTGAAGTCATCTAAACATGAATAATAAAATCTCTACATTATCTATTATGTCAGAATTCCAGGAGTTACAAAAAAATGGAAGAATTCTTTGTCTATGTACATTTGATTAGTAAATTCTGCAGCACACTCAGGCAAACTTTTCCTAAAATTTGATGGGGAAAGATCATTGACAGATCATTTACCAGAAGTTTATTTACAGGGAAATAAACCAAAAAACCCCTCAAAACAACAACAAAGAAACGACCAAGCCACAAAAAACCTTCTATGAAATATGGTTTGAGGGCAAAAAAGCTACTACCTGATTATGAAAACATGACCTATACATTAATCTGTAGTTAATTCAGAGTAAGTGGCAATGAAGGTAGATTGCAATTGTAACTATGCCAAGGCTTTTATTGCTGAGTGTCACGGGAGAGCAAAATAATGCTACAAATTCAGCACAAACTACAGCCCAGGAATGATTTTTAGCTCTCATAATGATAAACAATAGCTCAAAAGTTTACCAGAAACCTCAGAAGGTTTTGCTGTCTAAAATCAGGGGGTTAAATCAAGTGCTAAACCAGTATTGCATTTGTTGATAGTTTATCTACTAGAAATGGGGAAGGCCAAAGTGTTTCCAAAGAGATGGAGAGCTACCCCACCCTTTCCCTTCACTTATGTCAAGAAGGATGGGGAATGGGACAGGTTGGTGGAAGGTTGTAAAGGGAAAACATCTGAAGTAGACAAAATTCCACCTGCTGAAAGGCAACATAAAAACAACAACAGCAACAGAGGAGCTACTGTGCACAGGACTTATTTAGGACTCAGAGATTTTGAGGCAGCATTTTGTGACATTGTCTGAGTGTAAAATGGTGAAAGAATAAGGTCGAAAAAGAAACTGAAAAGAAAATGTTGAAATCTTTCCAC
The DNA here is from genome assembly GCF_014805655.1 of Passer montanus. NCBI lineage: Eukaryota > Metazoa > Chordata > Aves > Passeriformes > Passeridae > Passer > Passer montanus. The sequence goes on from NW_024366592.1 coordinate 6,835,397, forward strand.
AGTTTTTTAGACATTCGGCCTTTCACATGTAAAGAAATATAAAATACTGCTTTTCTTTTTTAAAAAAAAAACATTGAAAAATTAGACTAGTGTCATGTCTGATGGTGAATTGAGAAAATTCACCAACCCAAAAGTTCTGGGGCAAAATATTATTAATTGTTTGTAGGTCCAAAACCAAACCAGAAATAAGAATAATGTTACACTGCCCTAAAAAAAAAGCATTGTGTCATGTCTGATGGTGAATTGAGAAAATTCACCAACCCAAAAGTTCTGGGGCAAAATATTATTAATTGTTTGTAGGTCCAAAACCAAACCAGAAATAAGAATAATGTTACACTGCCCTCCTGAGAAGTTCATGAGTAGGCCAGTGATGCCTATTTATTCATTACAAAGTAGATGGTGCTTTTGGGTGAGTAAATGGGATAATGATTCTAAAACTGACTCTGTGACTACAGAGCAACTGGCCACATTCCTGAAGGACTCAGAATTTCAGGGAGGATTTTTGCATCTGTACACTCTGCCCTGCTTTGATTCCCATCTTCTCAAAGCATCTGTCACTGCCCACAGATGCACACAGAGGCTGGACAGCCCTGCAGTTTCTATCAGCATTGCCTCTGCTCTATTGCCCAGGATGCTGCCCCACATTATTCCCCTTTGCAGGACCCCACACATCACCCTGGGGGCACAGATTTCACTGACACACATTCCTGGGCTGGGTTTTGCTCTCCTTTCTGCATATACCCTGTTCCACAGGACCAAAATGGCAGTGCTACACTACCTAAAGATGTTGACACCTGGCACACGAGTGCTGTTCTTCCTGGGATTAACATGAAGGTGAGAAAATCTGTATAATGACATTATTGTACACATAGCTCCACTTTGTAAGTATTTTCCAGCTGGAAAAGTCAGTCAGGTGTGATGTGACCTGCTTGTGTGTAAGCATTGGAGCTGCTTGAGACACGGCTCCACATCTGAAATGTTTGCACAGGGCTTCAGGCAGGAGAGAAGATTGATTGGGAACTTGCAGCCCTCAGAAATCGCAGCCAGGAGCCAGGTGGGATGCCTTGGTGTCTCAAATGACAGCAGATACTTACACCGAGGTAACCAAATCCCCCCCTGAATGAGTCAAGTGCAGAAGTTCAACATGCAAACAGATTTCTTGTGCAACTACTCCATACACAGTCAGGAAACCGCAGCCAGGCAATTAATTAAAGAATGCATTCCTAATTGCTATCAATTTGAAATAAGCAGCAAACTGAAACAAACAGTGTTTTAATCAGTCTTTCCAAGGTATCACTTTGCCAGGAAAATGGATGTCTTTTTTTATTTTTGCTAGGATGTTTCATATTTCATTAAGTATGTCCCTCAGGATTCTAAACTATTTAATGTATTATGAAGCACATAAAAATAAAAATCTGTTACTCAATTATCAACCAGCTCTAATCATTGTGCTTATGTGTGTAGGGACTGAATTGATATCACAAAGACAATTATCAATCTGGCCTGTCCTGGTTTCCAAACACAAGCCCCTTCAAGTATGTGTCTTTAATGTGGTCTTTGTAATGAATATGACTAATCTTTATGGCATCAGTAGTGTTCTATTTACTTCATGGACAAGTTAAGTCATGACCCCGTCTGCTTCAGACTGTCAGTGGGAATGAGACCTGAAATATTAAATATCAAGAAGAACAGCTCTGTGCATGAAAATCCTCCTTGAACTCTGAAGATAAAACCCAGACTGCAGAGCTGCTGAGATCAGCTGCTGGTGAGTCATCCCCACATAGTCAGGCCTTTTTTTTTACATTTTGGTCATGTACAGACAACATAAGAGAGAAAACATTAATACTGGACTGTGACATTTATCTTGTTAATGAAAAATTTTTAAATGTAACATAAACACATATACACTGTTGTGTATAAATACCTACAGCTGTTTTTATTGTTGAATCCTGTCTTGGGACACAACCCTTAGTATGAGCTTTTGAAAACCATGTAAACATTTTTCTTATTTCAAGTCTACAATTTCCCCTCCGCTGCTTTACATACTGTCACTATACTTACTAGCTCTGGGTGTCCATGGTGCAGGATATTCAAAAATTCTGGGTACATGGCTACTACAGACAGCCTGAGAGGTGTCCGTGGAACCAACCTGGATGCACCCACTGATTCCTGGAACCCCATGACTGTCACAAGTGGGAAAGGAGTTTTCTCCCTGCCAGGGCTGTGCTTGCTGTCACAGGATCACCTGGAGCATTATCAGTCACTTGCACAGCAGAAGAAGCAAATTTTCCTCCCATTAGCAAAAAAAGAGGAAAATGTATCATAAAATATCTGCAGAGGATGGGTTTGGCTTGCAGGAACATTTACTACCAGAGTTACATTCCAAGAGGCTTTCACAGTCCAGCTGCTTCACCTTTGCAACACAGCCACCACACAGGTTTGTATAAAAGATTTCTTTTTATGTCAGTACACATTTCCATTTGTCTATAAGCAGGAACAGAAGCAGAGACAGTGGAGAGCTGAAAGGCCAGCCCCAAAGGCTGCATTTGTCTGCCTCCCCCAGGAGGCTGGTGTCACACACACACAAGTGTGCAAACAAGTAAAGAAAATAAATTCACGTCTGACTGCAAAATGTTCCCATCAATTTCCCATGCAGCAGCACTTCTGTGATTAATCCTGACACAAAGCACAACATTTAGCAGCCTAAACCCAAACATATCTGCAAACAGCAGGACTGATGAAACAATGTCTTTGTTTAGAGCTGCCCCTGATTATCTGCACTCTACCGAGGGCTCCATCTTACACTGGAAGCCTTTTCCTCTGCGGACACTCCTTGGAGTGTCCCTCCACTACCTGACTGCCAGTACTCATTATACCTTGAGGAATTTAATACATTTCAGACTTCTGCTCTAGAAAATGAGACTGAACTCAGCCAGGGGGTTCAGAAGTTATTGGTGAAGACAAAGGGAGAGAGAGAGAGGGGGAGGAAGGGAGGAGACTGCCAAAACCAGAGACACGGGATGATCTCACAGCCCTCCTCTCCTTGGGAAACCATGAAAATGTGATCGGTACAGCTCAGCCACGACACGTGAGAGCTGAATTACAGTAATGCCTTTTTCTCATGCCTTCACATGCCACAAATATGGAATACTCATTTAAGCAGTAACCTATTACAGCTTCTGGAAAAACTATGAAGTAACTGCTAGGAACCAGAATATACAGACAAGGGCTGCAGAGGACAAACCCACAAACTCTCCCCTCGCTGACCATTTCTGTCAGCGCAACCAACACAAATGGAAACCAACTCTGCTTTCTTAAATGCACAGGATCAATGGAATGGAGAGTGATCCTTGCAAAGAAGAAGAAGATCAAAGAGTGGAAAAGAATAAAAAAGGCCAGTGTGCCTGCACAAATTGTTTTCACCAAACCCCTGAAATGTAGTCACACCAAAACAGATTTTCTTGAGATGTATGACTAGGGATGATGACCTTTCAAAAACTCCACAATCCTCTGGGTGAAGATCAAATTAGTATCATCATCATCATCATCATCTTTATCCTCAACCTTTCCCATTTCAACTACACTACAACTTAAACTAGACTATGTATATGCTTGTCTATGTATGTATCACATGAAAGAATATTTTTCCTAGCCAGAAAAACAAACATGAACAGGCTTAAATCTGGAGAAAACACTTCTTCCACATAGTAATACAAATGGATACTTTCAACCTAAATGAAAAAATTTTGCAGAACTATAAACATTTTAAAAAATAAAAAGAATAGTGTCTCTTCACTATAGTCATTGTTCCACACATCACCTCTAATTATGCAGGCATAGTCAAGGGCAGATTCTCAAAAAAGCTGACAAACAACCAAAAAAAAACCTCAGCACAGATAACTGGAGTTGGAAAAAGTTAAATTTTACACTTCCATGCCGAGTGAACAGAAAAGAACAGATTTCATAATGGTGGATGCTGATCACATCTGAAAATCTGGCTTGAACAAATATATGAGAGAAAAAAGTAAGAAAGCCAAGATACCTCTCTTTTCCTCTAGGTAGGTTTTGAAGCCTAAATTTAAGAGAAAAAAAGAGACAGTTTTGATTATTACATGGGAATGTTGAGATACTGCAGACAGTTTTCAGGAAATCTTAGGCCACACACCAATACCAAAGTTGAGTTTTGGTTTTAGGTGTACAAATGCACAAACTTATGTACCTTTAAATATTTTACCAAAGGAAAAATTTACATTTCCAAGCATAACACTGTCATAATTTTAGAAACATTATACCTAAGAAAGAAAGGAATGTTTTGTATACAATGGCTGCTGTCTTTCATCCTTCAAATAAAATTCAACTATTATTGCCACTTCTAGAGTTTAAGAAAGCACATTACAATACATATCTTCCTTTGAGTAGCTTTCATTCTCCTAAAAAAACCCCAAAATCCAGCCTCCAAAATGTAAACAAACCTTTAGACACCGTGCACTTGAAGGTGTAATCACTTGGTTAGTAATTTTAGTAATTTTAACTACAGGACAGGAGGTTTTCCAGAGTCACGGGGCACAAACTGAAGCAGAGCAGCTCAATGCACCGATTATTCCTTTGGTGTCTGAGCGCCCTCTGCATCTTTTGAGGTGCACACTGATTTAAAGGTCTGCCTTAAACAGATTCCCAGCTCCCTTTTTTCTCTTGCCAACCACTCCCAGGTGTGACTTTTCTTTCTCTGTTTTGAAGAGTAGTGGAAAGTTGGGAATCATCTTCTTGCTTTACCTGGGAATTACAAAGGTCAGTCGCAGTCAGGGCATGGGGCAGGAGAATGGAAGGATGAGTTCTAATTTTCTCCTTAGCCAAAGACCTGACCTGTACAGTGACCTGGTGGGGGTTTGTGGCACTGTTATAGGGCAAAGGCTGAATTTCACCCTCAAACTCTCACACAGAATGGCCAAGGCTCCACCTGGGCAGGACACAGCTACAGAACAGACAGAGCTTTCACTTCAACACGTGAACAGAAGCTGGCTGTGCACTGAAGTTGCTGGCTGTTTTCCACTCCTACAGCATTTTTCAAATCCAACGGTGTGACAGAACAACTACAAGCTGGTAGCAGTCAGAAGGTTTGGCAATTTTATCTTTTTGCAAGACAATTACCTACATTGAGTAACCTTCTAGATTAGAAATTGTTAGAACAGCTCAAAAGTACCTGCAATATATATTGCTTATAAAATATTTCAGCAGTGAAGCGTTCATACAAGAACTGGGGGGAAGGGGTTTGTGCTGTCTGAACAGCCCTACTCCAGGACTGCTTCTACTAAACAGGATTGCAGCAACTGCAGTTGCAGAAGCATTGGCACACAGACAGGGATGAAAGATCATCTGCCAGAGAGAACACAGCAAATCCAATAGGACCAGGCTCAGGTTTGAGCTCCCTTAAAGGGACACTGGTAATGTGAGGCTTTGAGCATGCAGGGCTTCCCCAAAGGTCAAGGAAAAAGAAATATGAGGTTGTTGGGAGCACAGAGAAAACTTCTGTGGCTAGTAGAACAAATGGACAGCTGAGCTAATACTGAGCTATGTCTCACTGAACTTTACTTTACACCAGTTTTTAACTACATTGTTTACTCCAGAATGTGCAGCCTCCAGTTCCAGAGACTGAGGAAAATTAAGTTTCTGTGAGTTGTGTAGGATGATGTACCCATAGCATATATCTACTGCCTATCCTCCCCCATCATCACCTCTGGAAGAGAGCTTCCAAAAACCCATTTTTCAGTGGTTTTGTGAGAACCATCATGAGCTGACAACAAAAATCCCTAAAGGGAAGGTTCCCAGCAGCTGTGATATGGGAAGTTTCTGAGCCTTGGGAAGAATTCTGTGATAAAAAATGAGGATGGGACCCCTTTAATACCATACCTGTATTGTTGTTTACTGAGTATTCAGTGGGAGACACAGGTTTAGCTGCCTGCCCTGCTGACTATGGTGGAGAAACTTGCAACTCAGTTTTGCACATTCATATAGAATAAAAAAAATGAAATCCCACATTTTTTTTAGCCAACAGCCCAACTGCACCTTCTCCAGTGTTCCAGAGTTATATTTTTTTATTAAAAGCCAAGATACGTTAAATGTTCACTCTTTCCTGCCTGTCAATCACCTGGCAAGGACATACCAGCACCATCATTAACTGAATGACACAATGTTACATCTTTTGCACTATGTGAAAAATAAGAATCTTTTGCGTAAATCTTGACATAACCATCACAACACTTATGTAAAGTCATGGGGCAATTAGAGAACTGGGTGAAAAAATGCACGTGGCAGATTATTATTAAATTATTTACAGTGTAAATGCAGCAGATCAGGTGCACAGCAGAAACCTTATCCAACTTTTGCCCTTCCAGATTGGCTTTGGACACTTCCTTCAGCAGCAGCGGGTGCTCTGCAGCTGTTGAGCTGCTGGTGGATCTGGGTCACAGCCCTGCTGAGGAAACAGAGCAGGGTTTGGATTCAGATCAAGTCCTGCTGCAAACTGGGGCACACTCTTGGGAAAGGGGACTGGCTGGAACAGCCACAATTAAAACCCTTACACTGAGCTGCTTAGAGCAGGGAGGAGTTAAAGGCCTGGTGCTGCTGTGCCCCACTGGACAAAAGCACCTCAGTTCTCCTCATCTTCCCACCCTCCTGTCCTGTATCTCTCTTTTGATGTGGTGGGCCTTATTTTGAACCTCATTATGAGCTCTTTGAAGCAGGAACCATGTTTTCCTATAGGTTCATAAAGCACAGAGTACAGCTGAACTTGCAGGGATGTTTCCAATAACAGCTCAGTCATTTAGATAATGTTCTCTCAGAATGGCTGAGAGTGATGCCAGCCATGTGTTGAGCAATGCTCTCTCCCTACCAGCAAATAAGGAACCCAGAGGTTGCATGAAGTCAACTACTCAGAAAAGCCCACAACAATCAAACTTGGTTTGTTGGCTCCAAGGAGGCAAAGATCTGACATCTGCACTATTAATATTGAAAAACAGCCTCCTCCTGTTTTATCTTAGAGTGCCTGTGGTCCACTTGTGTTGCCACATATCAAAAGGGCAATAAACAGCACAGCTTAGTGATTTTATTACTGCAGTATGTTATGGTGGGAGTTAACAAATAGGTAATAAGATAGGCTTCCAGTTGTAGTTTTTAGGGTACTGTTACATGCAACTCAGAGCAATGGTGACCCAAGAAACATTACTAAACACATTTTCACTTTTTATTGTTGTGCTTACAGGGAGATTTATGTAGGCTTTTTACAAACCTAAAATGGTTGTGATAATTTATGGCCACGAGATATTGCTTTTAGAAAAATTTTGAGACTTCTAGGTACAGACTGCCAAAAACTATAAAATCTAGCTCTGAAACCTTGAAGAAAAGAGCAATAGGCTATTCAGTTTGTGTGTTAAACCACATCTGTGTGCAACATACAGTAGAGTACTTTAATGCTAAATTATTCCAAGATGAACAACCTGCACTTAAAAAATTAAAAACCCCAAACACTCTCCTCCCCACCCAAAAAAAAATCCCAACCAAAATATTCCTTTCCAAACTTCTGCATTTCATGCTTTATGGCACATTGCAAGGAATCTGTTTCAGATCCATAAAATTACTGATTTAAAAATCCACTCTTTGAAAAACCTCCTTATGGGACACCCAAACTCCAAACTGGCTGAACTTTAGCAAGTACTATGGCAAAGCAGTAGCCTTTTCCAATTTTAGGACAACAACTCTGTTTCTGTCCTGAGCCACACTTTCCACCACACAAGAAAATCAGTCTCACAATGGGTGGGTGAGGCCTGGGAACTGAGCTACAACACTTCAGTGAACCCTAAATGAGCTAGATTGGCAGGACTTTTTAATGGCAACATTCTTTAAAACATTAAAATAGTATGCAAAAGCTGCATTTTAATTTTGATCCTCCTAAACAACATCAGCAAAAGGCCAATAAAGATTTATGGCTTCACAACAAAATAAAGTGGATGTATGTCATCTTGTCCTGCTACTTGCAGAGACAAGGAGGGAGGTCAATGAGAAAGTATTTATTATTCTATTCTGTACTAAGAAAAATAAATAAAATCACAGTGAATCAGATGAACTATTTATAAATTACAACATGTAATAAGGGATGGCAGACATTATAGAGAAAAAAAAGTCCCCTAATTTATTTTTACTCTGGTGGTCAGCAGAGCAGGGACAGTGGAAAACAGAGCGTAGCAAAGTGTGGCATTCCAACCTCATTCCTACCTTAATAGGCTTGGTGGGGCCCCCTGTTTGCAACTGGCAAAACTCCAGAAATTACCCCACAATATCTGTCTTAGCAGGCTCAGCAGGAGACCCTGCAAACAGCCTTCACCCAATGAAAGCCTTAATTTCAGCTGTCCCTGCCAGAACTGGGATATTTTCAGCACACAACCCAGGAGCACACCAGCTAAGCAACCAGCAGCTCTCTAGACAGGACACAGTTATGAAACTCTGCCACTTTTTATTGCAGAAATGTATCTTTTTCTCTTAGAAAAGGGTAATTATTGTTTTAACAGGGTGACTGATTGTATGCATGTACACAAAGTGTTTGCTCATGCAGAGCTCTCCCTTCTAAAAGTTTTAGAATTAATAAATTAACAAAAAACCTGATCAATGAGCTGTTTTTTAAATGAAACTACAAAAAGCAGACTTGACAAGAATTTAAAAAAATTCCAAAACAACATAAATAGATGCATCAATAGTTACCTTTCCTTAGGTTGTCAAATATTATGAATGCTTAGTTTGAGAAAAAGGTAGTGTGACATCAATCATTTGTGACAGAACCAAATTTTAGGAAGCATAATTTAATTATTGCTTCTGGATATCAGTTATAAGTGGAGATTAGAGCTTTTTTGGTTATATAGGGCCAGTGATTCACTATAAAACCACTGCGTTTACTCTTTTTACACAGCTTTCAGCCATCATAAAAATCTTTCTTAATCTTCATGGCTCCCAATTTTCAATCTGGCAGATTGGCTATTCTAAAAATAGGTAAAATGTTATAAATCAAAACAGAGAATGTGACCTTTCAAAGTAGAACAGACATGAAGAACCTTACTGTCTACCACAGTGCTTCAGGAAAGTATCCTGATGCTAGAACACAAAAAGAAGTTGCTGTCAGTCATAAACTGTAAATTCATTCCCAGAAGTCAAGATTGCCTTGAGTGGAATACAGCATAAATGAAAAGAGAAGAGAAAAAGGCTGAGTGATCCATGCAGACTCTCAATATTACTGACATAATAAAAGAAAAAAAAACCCCACAGATCATTATCCTTACTAAATATTCATTATGACTTAATTCAGCTAAGTTGCTGAAGTGCCTGTATTTTGAAAGGGTAGAAAAAGAAATAAAGTCTTCCCAGGAGGGAATAAAGCAGAGAGCTGTTACATATGAATAAACAAAAAGTTAAGTATGCTCATGAGACTGTGCATATAATTATTTGATAGTTAGTTAATTAAATTAAAAACCAGCTTTAATTCTGTATGGAACCAGAGCTTCAATATATTAAACACTCATATAAACTGCAACCAATTTAATTTCAAACTTTTGGATTTACTGAGCCTGCTCTTTGTATCCCTAAGAAATTCAAATGCAGGAAGCACATTTGAACATATGTACTTGCTGATCAAAAGTGAAACAAACTGTAAGATCCTTGTTTGACAACTCTCTGAGGAAGCAGCTGAAGCTTTAGATATCATTTTACTCCTAGACATGACCACTTTGAAACTGGCCAGGCTCCACCAGGTGTGAGCAGCAACGAAAGACAAAATTGATATATCAACATCAACTACTAACACGGTGTTGTTTTGGCTGTTGAACTCCATGGGTGCAGAAATTCCTTCCTCTGGGAAGTCAACAGGAGAAGTCTGGCATGTGCTCAATCCAATCCAATGCAATCCAATGCAGTTATCCTGGAAAACCCCAGGCCATGCCAGGCCCCCAGCAGCAGTGATGTGGGCGCTGTGTCCAGCCTGGTTTTGCTCAGTGCCAACAGGCTGGCTCAGCTCTGCTTTATCAGTAAAACCCCTGTGAACAAGGCTCTTCTGTAAGCACAGCAAAGTCAACCCCTGGCACAGTGAAAGCAGCAGAGAAAACATGAAATAAAGCAGAAGCACACTTTGAATAAAGGTTCGTGTGTTGGTGCCCACAGCAACAATGCAGGTCCAGCCCAGCAGCAGGACCCCTGGGTCACAGAATGGAAACCTCAGCTGGCAGATCCCTGAATTTACACTGGGACACAGTGCAGGTGGGAGAGGTGACAACTTCTGGCCTCCAGATCCCACAGCTTGAAGGACAAAATGAGCGGAACATGGGACAGGTGGCAGTGGGGAGCACGTGCTCAGTTCCAGCCTCTCTCTCTGCACAGCAGATCCATTTCCCAGATGTTTTCCTGTTCCATGGGGCAGTGTAGCCACCATGAAAAGCATTTGGCTTGGGATGCTGCTCAGATGTGCTGGTGGAAGTGTGAATATCTGTGTCCCTCTGCCAGGATGGTGCTTGTTTTCTGAAGTCTTGGGACTCATCACTGACTCCACATATTCGAAGAGCATGGAAAAATGTCTGTTTTTTCTTGGTTTTTTCCTTCCCTCTAGATCTACACCGAAATGTACTTATTTCCTTTAAGTTTGTGGTTATATCATCACAGGTCTTACTGTGATAATGTTCTGCCTACACTAAGATTTTTTACTATTGCCAGCAACAGGAACCCACTCAGCTGTGCAGCCCACTACTCCCTCAGATGATATTAAACCAACTCCTCAAGGCTGAAACCAGAAGCCTGCACCCCAAAATGAGCACCAAACCCCAGGCTGTGACCCCCTCAATCTGTGTTCTCACCTTGATGGACCATGGAGCTGATGCTCCCCTATGACAGCCTTGGGAAAGCCCAGGGAGGGAACCCTGTCTGCTCTTCTGTGTGCAGATGAGCTTTTATCATATAACTTATAAATATTTGCCAACAAGGTCCGCTAAATGGCTGTAAATCTCCTTCAAAATTTGTAGCAGGAAAATTGTTTTGATATTTAAGACAAAATACCAACTGAAGAGGCAGGGAGAAATCTTGTAGGCAGAAAGTCTTTTTCCTTGAATTTGACTTCAGCTTTGGGAACTACATAATTCATTCTCAAGCCCCTCAGAGTGGCTCCAACCTCTTGCCTGCTCAGACAAAGCTAATGAGCACATTCAAAGCCTGAGCTTTACCTAGTCCTGGTGCTTGAAAATGCAGAATATGTACAACTCCCCCAACAAGCCCAGGTTTCAGTGCTGAGAAGGCTCAGCTGCCTAATCCCACTGTGTTCAAAAGAAAGTTGCTTTGTTTACATGAATTTGGCTTTCAGAGTTTTTCCCCAACAATCTGGACAAATTTAAATCAGTAGAACATTCAGGCAAAGTTACAGATTTCAGAGAGCTTAATGCACAGCACCTCCTAACACACAACAGACCTCCTTTAAACTGCAAACAAAGGCTGGAGGCTGTTTTGTAAAACGAAAAATCACTGCAATAGGTCAAGATTTTCTGGATAATGGGAGCCTCAATAGAATATGCAGCCACAGCTGCCCTGTCTGAGGGCAAGTGATGCTTGAGATATCACCAGACACTGTACAAAACCAAGAGGGATGACAGAGAGGAGGTTGCTGGGCTGTAGCCGAGCAGCAGAGAGATTAAGTGTAGCCAGGACACTTAAATCTAGGCAAATCATTTCCAAACTCATAAGTCATAAGGTAACCCAGTGTTCTTGGCAGCTGAGGCAACTAGAAATGCAAGCAGAATATATAATTCTCCTGTACCCCAAGAGCAAATGGAAGCACTGAGAGAATGGCAGCTCTTACTGTCACTGACTTCCAAGAAAACCAGATCCTTATTTCCTGAAGGAGTTGAGCCTTTATTTCTCAGCACGATGTCTGTGCAAATGCACTCTTCTTCCTTCCCTCCTCCCCCATCCCAGCTCCCCCGTGTTCCACCAGCCAAAAAACACCCAGCAGCAGGATAAGGGCAAAAGAAGGGGGTGGGAAGAGGGAATTACAATGGAAAGCCCCTCTGGACTCCATTCTGTAATCAAATAACTGCAGGTTCTGCTGCAGGCCAGCCCATTTTGCCTCTGGCTGTCAGCTATTTCGCCCTGCAGAAAAGGGCTCTTATTGTGCTCTGCACAGGTGCATAGACAGGCTCCTAAAGAGAACTCCCAATGAACACAAGGCATAAACAAACTCAAGTGTGGTCTTCTCTTCAAGAAAATAATTCAGCCAATGTGAAACTCCCTCCTTGTAATAAATTAGCTCCTAAGAGTATTCAAAAGCTGACCTCCGACCTCCTCCTGTATTATTCTCATGACCACCAGTGGGAGAGGAGGTCAAGTTGGTCAGTTCTTCTCACCAGTCACTGATGCCTCTTTAGCAAAGGAGGGGTGGGGGAGGAGTGAAAAGAGAAAGAAGAAGAGAGGGAGGGGGGAGAAAAATCAAATTTGCTTCTCCATTGAAACGTGGGCTTAGTAAGTAAACCAGGAGGCCCAAGCCTCCCCCGGCAGGCGTCCAATTTTACGACACATTTGTAAGTGTGCTGCTGTCTAAATATCCTGAACACGGGGAAATTCCACACCATGGCTACAGCCAGGGGCCGGCCCCGTGCCACCAGCTGCCGTGGGATCCTTCCCTCTGCAAAGCATGGAGAGCCCAGGGAAAGGCCACGACTGGCAGCTCCCTTTGGCCTCCTCACTCACACACACCGGGCTCCTCTCCTGATTGGAAGCATATGAAGAAGGTTTGGTTGCTAAAAATAGAATAATTTGTTAAGTGGCACATTCCACCTACCCGTGGCTGGCACATGTTAAGTTCATTCATACTCGCAAGACACTCCTTGCCAATCTCTTCCAACCTTTTTCACTTAGTGGGCAGTAAGGTTTGCAATAATACAGCATGGTATTGTGTCAGATAACAAATAGGACAGATAACAGTTTGTCAATAAATTAATTTGCTTCCTATGTCACATGCAGTTTCATAGGAAACCCCTCTTTTGATAGAGTGGTTAGTTACAGGACTCTGGGTAAATGGAGTTCTCTGGAAAGTATTCCAACTATCTGTAGCTGGCCAGAACTTGATTTATTTTGCCAGCATATACATCAGGCTGGGCTGTGAAAAGAACCCAATTTTATTTTTGCTTGGAGTACAAAAGCTGCTCTGTAGTTTCAGTACCTCCCATTGCCTGGATACTTCTCTGCACTTTGCATTGCTGAGAGGGAACACTGGGACTTTCAGCAGAGAAATACATTGAATATTTCCCTTGTCAAAATGATATTAATCTCAAAGTCCATTTCATTACCTGTCAGCAAAGAAGAGTGTTTTTATCTCTGCATTCATCACTATATAATACATCTACTTGGCAAATCATCTCCACTATATCCAAGCTCCTTCCTGTAGCTCCATGATAAAGTCTTCCCAGACACTGCTTTGCAATTACTCTATAAAAATATAAACAAGTGAACATTGTCCCATTAATTACATCTAAATTGTATACTTCTATTTTAAATGATAGTATAGTTAATGGGAGATGAGAGCTGAACACATAAAAGGTAAGAGAACAAAAAAGGCAACACATCTTCGTGCAGACAGAATGAATATGGTTTTTTTTCCCTAATATCCTTAAAGTCACAGTAAAATTTATAAGGGAAATCATATTCTTGGGGCAGAAAAAACCCAACCCCGCATGGCAGCTTTTAGTTCAGTTTTATGTTGTACACATTTTGTAATAAGTTAACGTTGTTTAAACTATTTTTTCTACTCTTGTTTTACACCCTACTGTTCTTGCCAGTATTGTACAATATCACTGTACAAGACTAATTTATAACATTTCCTCTGGGAACTATATGAATTTTTTGATTTAGCTACTAAAGGGTACAACACATACCCTTCTGATAAATTTCCCTTTTATTAAATTAGAGCAATTTTTATCTTTTACCTTAGCAAATCAAACAAGTAGATCAAACAACATGGAATGACATATTGTAGTCATTCTGACATTAAATGTTATATTTATTATTAGCTTTCAAATATTGATTTCCATTTCTGTCTGTCTAGAAACAATGCAAGAATATAAATAGATTGTTGACTCTGACATGTGACTCATGCCAAACCAAACTGGTGCATTTTCCAAGAGAGTAAAGAAAAGCTGACAGAAACATCACACAACCAGCTACTCTAAATGACCCAAGTTGTGATGGCAATCAATTACTGTGAAAAATAAAACACAAATCACAGTAGAGTCCATAACCACAGAATTTCCTGCTTCACTAAGGTGGCAAATGGTAGGACCTAAGCTGTCAGTTTAATTTCAGGAATCTGAACATTTCAGAATAAAACTGCAGCTGAGATAATTGAAACAGCTAAGTGTTCCAGAGCAAGGCTACCGGTGATCTCACAGCTGCTTAATGATCTGAGTAAAAACAAGCAGCATGATCAGGTCTCACTGAATAATTCACAACCAAACACCATCATCAGGGGCTGTGCTTGTCTTGTTATCAAATAACACAGATTCTAAAATTTAATGAAGCCTGCCATGCCTAGGTTAGTTCCCTACTCAATAATTTCACTGTCAGATTTCCTATGGCTTTTCCCCAGGAGCACAGGCCCTGTTCTCACCATCTTTAGCCAGGCAGGATGACTATTGGTGCAAGCTGAGGGACTGAAAAATGAGAGAACTGATGCAGAAGGCTTGGAGGAGGCTGCAAACAACAACATATTTCTCCTACACTTCAACTTGTTCTCACCATCTTTACCCAGGCAGGATGACTATTAGTGCAAGCTGAGGGACTGAAAAATGAGAGAACTGATGCAGAAGGCTTGGAGGAGGCTGCAAACTACAACATATTTCTCCTACACTTCAACCAGAGAGCTGAGATGCTGAAAGCCTTCAGGACAATGTCTTTTACCAGCTGGTACAGCACAGCCATCAAATTGCTGCACACAAGGCAGAATCTGCAACCATGCACAGACTTAGATGGGCTGTAGACTGAATGGAAAAGCTGCTCAGTATTCATCCCTAATGAACTTACGAGATTGTGATTACCTGAGTCATTATCCTTTCCTCCCTCACTGCACCCCAAACCTGCTCAGCAAATATTGCCTGATGCATAAAGAAAAAGCAATAGTAAAAATGCAAATAAAATTACATACATTGTCATCTATTAAATTTCAAAGTGAAACTGCTGTATGATGTTCTTAATGTCATCATCTGTCAATAGATCCCAGTCAGAAAAGGAGTCAATATGAATGTGATAAGTGCTGATAAATACACAAAGTTCGGGGCAGGAAAAGCCAAAGTTCTCTGATATTTGTAAGATTTTTGCCAATACAAGTGGAACACAAGTAGCCTACATTGACACAAAGAGCTCTCTGGAAGCTGAGAGGCCTGAACCCAAAGAGCTGCCAGCCAGCCTCTCCTGCCGCCCAGCATCTTGGGTTTGGGTTCAGAACCTTTGCTCTCTTCTGCTCCATCACCAGCACTTTGCTGCTTTCAGGGAGCTGTTACCTTTACTAAGTACCTTTAAAAAAAAATACATCTAGAATGAAAAAACATCAGATACATTCCTGTAATGTTTTGAAAACATTTAAAAGCAGTGCTGAATTCAGGCTCAAGTTATTCTTGGCTGATAGTGCAGTATTTGGGGGCAGGAGAAAGACACTAAAAAGCAACACAATAAAAAGGGTGTGCAGTTGAGCTGGTTGACATTCAAGCAGAATAAACTCAGCCATGTGGGGTAAGAATGCCACCAATCCTCTCTAAACTTTGCTCAAACCTTACAACAAAATTGGAGCAGCGCAGGGGGATTTCAGCCTACCTATTCCCCATGTATTTCTCCCATGTTCAGCATACAACAGATTTGATCTTGGGGGGCTGGCAGGTGTCAGAAAAACAGAGGCAAGTCTTCAACACCCTGCAGTCCCTCCATTGTGTCACAGAAAAAACTGCTTAGGCACAACTTGCCCACTTCTGAGGGTCATTTCTTGTTCCACACTACAAAAAAAAATTCTTTCTAAGAACAGAATTCCTTGTAAATCCTTCTATAGATTCCTCTGTTCATAACTAAAATAAAAATCTTTAATGTAATTTAATTTCCTTTATGTTCAAATATTTGGAAAACAGAATCTTCATGTGTTTCAGAGACTCCTTAAAAATTATGAATAACATTGCCATGGAAGTAAAAGCAGAAACACTCTAAAAGTTAAATAACTTTCAAAATACAATTTACTTTTCATGACAGATGTCCGATAATTTGTGGTTCATATTTAAATTAGGATTAAAAGTATTTTATCTTAATCTCTTTGTAGAAAATAAACTCACACCAAAAAATAACCCAAAACATTCACTCCATTTTTGGACAATCCGTAGTAGCTTCAGCAAACTGTTATTCTATAAAGGGATTAATAAGCACATTAAATTGAACCACTGGAAGTCTCCCTATACTGAGAAAATTACTCAACACATTTTAAAATCATAGCAAGATTTTTAAAACTTGTTAGACCTGCAGTATTGAACTCCTAAGGTTTTAGAGAACATGACCTGATTTACCTCCATAATGAGACCAATTCAGTAAAAATAGGGAAGTCTTCCTGAAAGTGATTCAACACTTTACTGTGTTATACACTCCAGTGTAAAAATAATTTGAATTATATTGAGCTAAATCTAAATTTTTCATAATTTCCAGATTAACTGTTTTGGTAGTGATTTTTAAAATGAAGAGATAAATATTACAAACATTTAAATGATGCTATGGAATGAATCCTCATCTCTGACAAACTTCTTGCCAAAATCAGCCGAAGTCTGGTCATACTTTTGATTGCCCTGAAGGTGTATGGGCTTTTTATTCTGTTTTCTAAGACAGCAGTGCTGATTACTTAGAGGCTAAGGCTGAGGAGCAGCTGTTTTTCAAACCATGAAATTTTGAAATATTTCTGTTTTGGAATCATGCAAAATTGGAATAAAATCTCCAAAAGTATTGGGAAACACAACCTTTTATAGTTAAGTGAAATTCAGTTCTTGAACTAGATAAAATAATTTAACAAAAAGATACTGCTAAATTCTTTCAACGCATTAACAGATTAAATGAGCTGTGAAGAAAAACAAAGTTAATATATGAATTAGGTATTCCAGATTTAGGGCTTATAAAGTGGGTTAGAAAAGAAATGTGAAGAGATTTGCCTAAGTTAAGGCTGCTGTAGGGCACAACTGGACCATGCCATGTTTCCATAACAAACCCAATGTCTACTGTCTGCTCACCAACAAATGATAAGTGTCATTTAATAAAAATAAAAACTAAGATCCATTTCTCAAAATTACATATTCACTCTTTCTCAGGAAAAATGAAAGCATTAACTCCTTCTGAAATCTCCATCATCCTCAGCTTTGCCAGCATGCAAGAATAACAATTTCCTGGATTTCTAAGCAGTTTGCCAACAGCCTCTGCAACAGGGGACCAGGGCAAATATTTCCTGCTTTGAAGTATCAGGGAGCTGTCCTTGTTTATGAATGAGTTTAGGATCCAGTGAACTAGAAAACAACTGTGCCGTAACAATCTGAACTAGAAAAGACAAAAATGCTTTATTCTGGCTGACTGTAACCTCTCTCTGTAAAGCTATGCAGTGTTTAACTGCAAATATCTCTTACAATTAAGGAACAATTAAGTATAAAAGCTGGTTTATTTTCGGAACTTCATAGGATTTTTACACTTCCCCCCACCCCCTCCACTATGGAGTTGTTCTTTTTAGAAGTGTTTGTAGGCAATTGGTTTTAAAAGGGCTCCAGGGGGCTTTTCCCTACTGTGTTAAGCTGTTTTGATATTCTTTTACAAGCACAGTCCTAAAGTTGTTCTCCCAGATGCATTGTCTTACTAATCAGCTTTATGAGGTTCAAGGTCACCATTCAACATTAATTATTCATTGTACAATTCACAGCTGGGGATGATGCTGAAAATGGCAAATCATATGAGTGTGGAAAAACACATTCACAGAGCATCTTCCTGCAGATCAGAAGGAATAAGAAATCCGAAGGAAAAAAAATAAAGAGATAAGATTAGTATGGTACTGTGGAAATCATGCATAAAGATCACCTCCAGGAATACCTGTGGCTTTCCTGACTTTATACAGACGTTTCCAGTGACCTCAAAATTTGCTACAATAGAAAAAGGCATGTTGTGGGCATTGATATCAAAACAGTCCTGTGCTCAAGCTAAGGCAGCCATAATGAAATCACAAAGAACAAACAAGGTATTAAAAATTCATTGATTTACAAATTTGAAATGCTTCAGAGAAAAAAACCTATCTGTGAATGAAAATATGTAGCACGGGAAGAAGGTACAAAGATCTCACATTTATAGTAGTCTTTGTATATATTTTAGATCTGTGCAGTGTCAATTTTGGAAAGGTTTTTGCTTCTTCTTCAGGCAAGCCAAGACTTGTCACAGTTTGACAGTGGCAGGAATGATGTCATCAGCAAAAAATAAGCCTTTTTTCAAAGAGCTATTTAAATTTTGGCAAACTGGCATGGGCAAGCTGCTCCAACAGATTCTGCCTGCTCTCTCTGCTGTACTCATTCCTTAACTTATTAAGTATTCAAGAACAGTTGAGGCTTTGAAACCGTGCACAACCAGAGCCAAAAACTCCTATTATAAGTCTAATTATTCTCAGTTCCCTCCATACACATTCTAACAAACATAGCACTTCTCTGTGTACAATATACTGGCTCAACCGAACCTTTTTTAATGATAGTACCATATTAAAGACCTTCTGTTTTCTTTTCTGATGTCCTGTTTTGCAGTTAAAATACAAAATACTTGCTGCCTCCACTCAATCACACTTCTGCAATTACTCCTCATAGTGCTTCAGCAATTATTTTTATCTGCAGCTGGAATGCTTTCCTTTCCTCTGAATCCTAATTTCTTGGTTTGTTTAGACAAAACATGCTAAGCTGATTTCAAAAATATGGTTTACAAAGTGCAGGTCACTACCAGATGTTATTTAATATTTTCAGGCTGATTCTGTGTGTCTAGAAAAGTGAGCCCTGTGCTGATTCTCTTGTCAATAACAACTGAGCTGGCAAATGGATCTGATTCAACACAAATATTGAAACTGATACCTTAATTCTGGCACGAAAGTATTGTTTAGGTTCTTTTCACAAGCAAGTTGTATTTTAAAACATTATCAAGTCCTAAATGCTTACAATCACACTCGTGTGCATCAATAACCATGTGCATTTAAAAAACCTTTTTTGGTTATCAAGAACACTCAATTTTCTGCATTAATGATTTTTAACGATAGATTGGGAAAAATGAAAGCAAGTTTTAACTACCCACCTCATGCTGCCTGCATGCTATGTTTCTTTTTTAAACAACTGAATGCTTACAGCACAGAATTTCATTCCCAACAAAATAGGCAGGCAAATAAGTCATACAAATACATGGTTGAAAGAAACCAATTTTTACTTCCAGGTCTGTTTTATGCAGGAATGAAGCATGTGAAAACACATTTTCTCTGAGTGGACAGGGAGCAAGTGTTTAAAATTATTAAAACAATTTAGAATGTGCAATGTTAGGTCCTTTGATATAATTGTAAATAATTTTTAAAAATCTACATTTTTAACTTTTTCATAATTTCATCAACATAGTTAATTCTGACTGTAAATTTAAGCATGGTACTCCCCACCCCATGAAATAGATATACTTTCCAAATTCTTTCTAGAAGGTGTGCAGATAGGCTGACAGTGTAAATTTGAGGTATCAGCTATCCCTTTTCCTGGTTTTCTTTTCCTCTTTAGAATTCTGTCATTTGCTCCATGGCACCTGTTAGGATCAACATCATCTCTGTTACTCTCACCAAGAAAACCAACATTTGAGCAAATACAGGTCAATGCTGGCTGCTCCAGCCCGTGCTGGAAGGCAAATGGCACTGATGGCTCTGCAGTGCAGGACAATGACAGTGGCTTTCATTTACCTGCAGGCCTCCTGCTGCTTTTCACTTCCCAGCTTTAAGAGAACCTGTGCCTCCTTCACTCCCAGAGTTACACATCAGCCTGGGGACAGCTCCTGGGAAGGATGGGTTCCTCTGACATTCAATCGGGAAGGAAAAAGGGAAGCATTATGTTTTAGCCTGCTCTTGAGAATCTCTACTTGTGCAGTCCCTGAGCAAGAGTGGTTCGTTTGAAAAAAAAGCAAAAAAAAAAAAGCAAACTTTTCTGCATTTTTGTTCATTTGGAGTTTATACCAGACTATGCCATGACCAATGTGCAATTTAACCTTTCAAGTTCGCTGCTTCAGTTTTCCCTTTGATTTCTGTTGACACAAAAGGCATTAAGTGTCTGACTTAAAAGAACAGCCAGTGTGGATATTTGTTGTTGAGCATGGTGGTCTTTGCTTAAACGGGTTGCTTCTTTTGTGTTTCTATTTTTTCTGTAGTTCACTTACTATATAAACATTCTGTTCTTAGCCTCCCTGTCTCACCATTCATCCTTACAAAAAATTATACAGCCTTGTATAAATTACTATGGTAGCAAAGTGTAATATATTCCCAGAATATTTTCCATCTTTGTAAAAATGTAAAATTGCAGTGTTTCCAAAATTATTTGCTGTCACATCAAACAGTATTTTGAGAAATTGGCAATAATTAAGACATTAGAATTCTAAGACATTAGCAATTCTACTCTCAAACTTTGGAGGAAATGGAAAACACATAAGAAGGTTAATTTCCTTTCTGAATTTTACACCAGGGACTACCTCTCTAGAAATTAAAAGTGGCTCAGTAATTATCCAGTCAAATTCAATTATATTTCTACCATGGTGATTTTCTTCTATATTTATCATCCTTGGATTAATTGCATTCAGGGCGTACATTTCTAAAATATTGCTCCCTTGAGCAAAGCAAGGAGGAAAAAGGCAGAAGCAACTTGTTTGCAAGGGCTGAGGTACAAAGCATCTCCTCAGAGTGCTGTGGGCATGAACTGTCACTGCTACACACGCTGGACCAGCTGCTCCAAATTAATGCAGCACTCCCAAACTTAATAGAGATGTATTAATTTACACTGCTTGAGAATCTGGGACAGATTTTTGGATCACCAAAAACACAACAAGAAGCAGCTCCTCTGCAGTAATTCTGGATGGAACACTCTGTCTGTGTTCAGGTTGAGTGTGGCTCGTGGAGTGTCAATAGGATTCCTTATGGCTCCCTTCCACAAAAATGGAGAAAAAGGACACCCAGAGCACAACCTGCATCCAGTACTGGGGTCACAGTTTAGAAATGACATCATGGTTGCAGTGAGTAACACTCTGGTTGCAAGGCAGAGTGTATCAGAGCTCCATCTCAAACATCATTCCTAAGAGACAGTCCACAGGTGTACAAAGACTCCTGTGGCATTACTGGAGATCCAGGCCATATTCCTGTTGCTGCTGGTGCCTGTTTTCCCACCAAACACAAGTAGCACTGTGCTGGCAAAAATGTGCATTCACCCACCCTGACAGTTTGAGTCAGTTTGGATAATGCCACTTGTTCTGACTGCAAATTTCTGAGAAGCTTATGTTGAGGAATATGAGTTTTTTCACAATTCTCACCAGGAAAACACCACAATACCATGAAATCCCCTAGATCTTCTGGGGAGAAAAACAGACAGGACTGTCAAAAAGTCGAAGATGGGGCAAATCTTTTCCCAGTTCATCCCACTTGGGAGCTCCCATTCTATTGCTGAGGAAACACAACAGGACCCAGAATACTTCACTGGAGAATTTGGAGGCTGCTGCAGCCAGAGAGTTTGGCAAAACCTTCTCTTCCCTATCTCACCTGGGTGCCCAGCACAGCTATTTCCCAGCTGTGACAGGTTCTTGCTGGCTTTGCACCTGCAGCTCCTCCTGCCTGCTGCTGGCACTGGTGGCAACAGGAAAAACAGGTATGGCCAGAGTGGGGCTCATCTGTGCACAACAGGCTCAGGCTTTTGGCACAGGGGCAAAGTAACACCACAGGGCTCCAGCGGGATTTGAAAGCACTGTTTGGTGCTTGGTATATTTGTAGAAGTATTGGCAGATTGCAGCAGAGAAAACAAAAGGGGAAAAAAGAATAAATGCTGTGGGCATTTACATTCCACATCACTGCAGCACCCTTGAGGCATCAGGGCCGTTGTTTCTATAAATGAATTTTGAATTTCCCACAAGGCTACTTAAGGAATCTGAAGCACCATGTGAAAAGAAAACAAATTGCTCTTCATGAGCTGGTATGGCCCTCTCTGGCAGGAATATTACTGAGATGATGTAGGACAAATGGAGAGCAGGGTAGTGCAGAGATCACATTGCACAGGTGCTGTTGCTTTTATTGCAGCAGTTTTAGACTGATTTACACGCAGAAGGAAAATATACAGGCCCACTTGGGAGAATCAGAAAGGAAGGCAACTGCCTTTTGATTTTTTTTTTTTTTACACTGCTGAATGGCTGTTTCCTCACAGCAAAGAAAAAAGGAGGAGAAAACGAGAAAGTTGTGTAAGGGGAGTAAATATGGCCATGTATCACAGTCTGTGAGGTGGGAGGGCCAGGAGGACTTTGTTCCCTTTCCAGTCCTTCCACTGGAAGGACTTCCACAGCACACCTCCCTCTTTATCTATCAGATTCCACCTGCAAAATGGAATGGCATCAACAGTCTCTTCTGGAAAGTGTTTTGAGACCTACTGGTAGGAAAAAAAAAAAAAACCACAAAAAAAAACCCACACAAAAAAATCCCCCAAAAAACAACAACAACAAAAAAAAGCCACAAACAAATTAGCCCAAACAAGAAACCCCCGCAAAAAATAAATTCATCATCACGTAAAGTTAATTTCTTCATTTGAGTTTCATGAAAATAATGGTTGTAAAGTTCCTGGCAATAAGTACCACACTGAACAGTCTTTGCTTGAGGTTACAATGTTGTGATTCTACCTGGTCAAGGTGAACTACAATAACGACTTGCTTTATGCTTTTTGCACCATTTTTTCACCAATAGATCTCAAAACACTTTACAGAGGAGACTGTAATCAAAATAAGATCACCTGACTCTTCACATGCTCAGGCTAAGCAAAAGATTGGTGTCAAACTAAGGAAAAGAACCCAGAAACTGAGAGTCCTTTTTTTTTGTACTCTAACCAGGAAAGGAAATACTTTTCAAATAGAAAATTAACCTGACTTTTTCCCTACTCCCCTTTAGAAAACAAGGCAGTAAAACAAGCTTTTGTTTAGCCAGGGGAACTTTTACCTGCTCCAAGTCAGTTTTACAGCAGTATTTGCTATCTGCAACAGATCCATAAAAAGATTATACTCTGCATCGTGGCCTGTATTGCTTTTATTGTTTGTTAAATTTTAAATGTCATATCTGTACATACAATAGCACAAAAGAGAACAAGAAAAGGAGATTGAAATTTAGACAGTGAAGAGAATTCCTACCTACTACCCATATAGAGTAGGGCACATTAGCAATAAACACAAGCTGGAAACACAAATTAACATTCCAGTGGAGACACCCCTTAAATATGAAATGCAGTGGTCTCTGTAGAGCATTTGGGTGATCTATTGCATGAATAAACATACAGATTTTAAACCTGTGTGCAGGTAAACCTGTACTATTCACTCCAAGGGATAAGCATTCTCATCTCTGGCCCTTGGAAACAAGAGAGGAAGGAAAACTGGGGTCTTGTTTTCCTTGCACACTTCTCTGCCAGTGTTACTTTACTGGAGTGATCAAGAGAAATACAGAAAATGCACTCTAGGATTAAAACCTTCCCTTCCCCCACTTTTTTTTTCTTTTTTTTTGCTAGTGTCTTTTTATTAGTTTGTACAAAAATTGTACAAAAAGAGTTGGTTTATTGCGTAATAGCATAACTTAGCATGTTTGAATTATGGAAGGAAGTGAAAAGTCACCAAAACAAACACATTCAGTCTGCTAATTTTACTCACAGTTTCTGAAGTGACATAATGCAGCTTCTTTTTAAAGCTTTCTTGGAAAAACAGCAATTTCCTGTGTTTATTTTGTCTTTTTATTTCAGAAAAGTCTCTCTGATTTGCGGCAGCAGACACAATCTACATGATAGAAAGTTTTTTACCAACAAGAAGTTTTCACTTATATGATCAATGGAGAAATAAAACCCTTTTAGTACCACTGCCTTCATAGATTTTTAATGAAATATTATTACAGACCTTTCAAATGATTGTTATTCGTGGTTTTAAAAAAGAATAATCTCTATGTTTAATTACTAGGACCATTATATAACAACTTATGATCTACTTTATACCTTAAATTCTGCCTTAAACTTGATCCATTTTATTCTGCTGAGCAGAATGGAAACTCATCTGGTATTTGTTATCTTGCAAGAATTACGACAATCTGCAGTAGGGCTTTTCTGTGTTTTTAAACTACAATAGTAGTGAGAATAGAGCTTTTAAATGCTCATCCCATTGAAAAAAAAGTATTTAATGTACAGCATTAAGCCAAGAGGATAAGACTGTAAGACATATTCACTGTGCTTTTTTTACTGCTTTGACTTTAAGTCAAAACATTAATAATTATAAATGAAGCAGTTAATTTTTTTAATGGGCTTCGGCCAAGAGGTATGGCATCCTCTGGTAAAGAGATATTTTGGTGACAAATTTCAAATAAACTGAAACAAACAAGTTGCAAGCAATGGGGAGGAAATAAAGTAGGGGACTGTAGATACTAAAGCCACCATCAAGTTGCATGAGTTTGCTAAAAGCACAATTTTGTGACAAAATATGGAAGGAGAGAAAAAGAAATAACCTCATTACAAAGTTTCCCTCCTGTAAGAACCATCCCAAAATACCAATATCCTTCAGCCACATCATGAATAATGAAAAACAGAATCACAGAACATACCAAGTTGGAAGGGACCCCCAGAGATTCTATCTTTTCCTACTTTGTGATATGTAAACCCTACCAATATTGAGTGAGGACAGCAGACCAGTAAATTGCTCATATTTAGTACGAACACCCAGTTTTATGATATGACTGTGCTTGCACCCTTCTCAGACAGACCCACCATCCTACTCACTTCTCTTTCCCCTACCTACACACTCACTGAAAAGAGCCTCGCTATGAAAATTCACAAGTTTCTGAAGTTTTTTTCCCAAAATTCATGTAGGCTTGAAAGAGAAAATGCTCACAACCAGATAATTTGTAGAAGTGATAATAATAAAGCTTGAAAAAGAAAATGCTCACATCCAGATAATTTGAAGAGTTTCTTGCCACTAGCAAGAAACCAGAATTAGGGATTCTACACACAACACTCCAACTCCCACAAGAAACTTCACATTTTGTTCCCTTTTTTGTTTTTAAAGTGAACTTGAGTGTCTGAAGCAAAAATAAATTGTTAATTCATTTATTGCAGGGATCAAGCAACATAAAGGTGCAGATGCTGTACTTGTCACCCACAAGCTCCTGACACACACACAGGTAAACTCTCACCAAACCAGCACCTCCTGTTCAGGGAGCACCACAGTGCTGACAGGTTTACAGTCAATAACAAAGCCCACAACCACTACTGTCAGGATAATGGGGTCAAATTCTAGCAATAAAGTCTTCAGGGGGCAAGATCCTCCTTTGATATGAACGCTACTTATTCTAAGGCCCTCCAATGCCTATGGTTTCTGTGATGGCTAAGCACAGAGCATAATTTACTTCACAGATTGTTTGGCTCCCTGCAGTAAGAACAGACACGTAGCCAGCTCCTGACCATTTTTGCAGGGAAGTTCATTCTCCTCTTTCTGGAGAAAATGCAAGGAAGTCATGCCTGGAATTATTTGTTGTGGGGCTATGGAGTCAAATTGTCTCCTCCAGAAATTCTCTGTGGAAATTTCTCCTGTTCCCACAGCTTTGTGCTCTCTCCTCAGAGAAGCACTGGGGGACACCGGGAACATTCTGCCTCCACACAAAGGCAGCAGATTCAGAATTAACTTAAATGCAAACTTTGCCACAAAAGCTTTGCAAATCTTCAGACACCAACATATTCTGTAAAGCTGCATGCAAACACCTTAATGTGCTTGAGATCACTTGGATACCATCCCACCACAACTCAAGGAAAATCCTGTGCCCAGGATAAAAAATAGTAATTAAAAAAAGAGGAAGAAATACACACACACTGGGACTTCAAACCAAAGCAACAATCTGAGCTGACACACAGACTCACTGAACTACAGCAAACACAAGCTGGTGGTGACAGTGGTTGGATGTCTGGTGGAATGTGGGAGCTGGAGAGATTTGTGCTTTAAAGAGAAGCTAACACTGCACATTGTTTTCCAATAGCTTCTGCTTCTAGACTCCTGCAATACCTCTGGTTTTAATACCAGCCATCTGTACTAAACTCAAAATATATCAAAGCTTCACATCGTTGAGATACAGAAAAAAATGAATTATGGAACTGCTCACCAGCCCAATGTCCTTTGTCTCTTTACAAGAATCACAGGTGTCTGTCACTAGAAAGACAACCAAGCTATAACATTTTGGTTGCTGATGCAAAGAAGAAAACCATTTTCTGCAGTCAGATTAGAAAATGTTAAATCAGCTAACTTTAAAACACCTTTAAAAATGGGATATGTCTTAATTTATATTTGCAAGGGTTAAAAGAAAGAAATATATGGGGTTCTGCTACATTTCACACTTCTACTTGCATGAACAGAGATTGTTCCTGCCTGTTGCTTATTAGCCTAAAAGCTGCTGGAATTTCAGGACAGAGGTGGGAGAAGGAGGAATCCTATCTCTCCAAAACCTATGGACTCAAACTAAAAATAAACCCATCTCTCCCTTTTCCCTGAAACCCCTTTCTGCTTTTGTTTGTTTGTTCTGGATTATATCAGTCTTTTTCATGCTGGTGAATCATGTCTCTGTCACAGCTGATTCCATTTATCTATCCTGGGAGAAAACAAAAGCTAAAAATAACCCTTTTGGGGTTTCTGGTGGGTTTTGCATGAGAATGGACTGAATATTTTCATTCCAAGCTTGTGTGTCAAAGTTTGGCTTTATCTTTGCCAGGGTTGACTTAACTAGTACCAGTTAGGAAAAAAAAAAAAGAAAAAGAAAAAGAAAAAAGAAAATAAAAGAAAAATAAAGCTCTTGCTGTCCATAAAATTCTAAGCTGGCTAAAATTTAACAACATCTGTGGCAAATAAAAAAGTTTTTATCATCCAAGTCAGTACGAGAGTATTTTATTTGCAAGTGGGAGCTTTTTCCCGAAAGCAATTTGCCATTTCTTATAATGAACAGCAATGAAATGCACAGGTTCTGACAGGCAGGAGTATTTGTATTTAAAAAAGCTTTTTTCCCCCCTACTCTGAAAGATTTTAACTGTGTAAAAATAATCATTAAATTTGGAATATCATCACAACCAATAATGAGACTCAAAGTGAAAAGAGCATTTGGTCTGGGCTAAGATGGAAATCTTGCAGGAACATTTATTTCGGTAACCTCTAGTTGTTCTTCCTCCCATTTGTGTCAGATTCTACCCCATCCTATGGGAACTTGGTGGTTAAAGTAAAAAGAACAAGGGACTTTACAATATCAACCATTGCTGAAAAAGGAAAAGAAAGCATCAGCGTGACTGACTTTTTTTTTTAATGTGTACATTTTAAAATATATTTTGGGAATGCTGTAGAAAGATGTAACATTAAAGAAATGCTAGTACACTTAAAATGACAGTCTGATTTTCTTTTTTAAATCTTAACAGCATTGCTGACTATGACATACATGGTCACTTGCCAGGAGAAAGCAGTTAAACTCTATAGAGTCCTCCAAGAAACACAGATTGCCTTGCACCAAAACAGTCCAGAAGTAAGAGATGCATCTTCAGGAGTCATCAAAAAGTGGTATTTATAAAAAAGAGTGTCATGTTGAAGATTATACCTCAATAATGATACTACTGAAAATTGTCAGATTTGTTCTCCCTCTACTTCCAGATCTTTCAGAAAATCCAGGCTGAAAATCACAAGCAATGGAGGGCAGCAAATCAAGAACATCAAGAGAGACCTCAGGAAAACATCCCAGGGTGGGAGCACTTGGAATTCTCCAAATGAAACCCTCAGAGCTCTCTGAAAACATCTAAAGGCCATGTCATGAAGTGTGAAGGGATTTCTGCAAACAAGATTCACCAAACAACATAAAGTGACTTTAGTTAGTCACTTGGCAGAGCTGCCCATGATATCACCACATTCCAGGCTCCTTAGGCTGAGCTGGAAGCCTTTGGGTTCATGAACTCCCAGAGCCTCTCCCAGCACACTTATCCTGACTGGGGCCACCTTGAGCTTTTCCAAGTGTCCCAAACCTCACCTCCAAGTGACTGTGGGCTTCCCCCTGTTCTTCCTGCTGCCCCAGGAACACAACAGCTCTGTCCTGTCTGTTACAAAATAGGGAGCAGAAGCTTTTCCAGAGTTTATAACTGAACGTGGATACAGTGGGGATGCAGTGACTTCACCAAGGTGTGGCTGCTCAGCTGAAAGCCATTGTGAATTACCAGGTCAAAGTCAATAGCAGAGGAAGAGGAAGAACAAAGTGTTACCTTGCAGGGACAACAGTAGCAAAATGTTGATGGAATGTGTAATTTTATGAATGTGCCAGGTCAGCTTTAAGGAGATTTAAAGTGTGCTTGTTTATAGCAGAGGAAAAAAAAAAAAAAAGTTGTATTTTTCCATACCACTTCAGACATGTTTGTTTTGGGTGAAGAAAAAAAATTTGCTGCGTCCTCACTGAACAGAAGGAGGCAAAATAGGACTTTACTGACTTTCCCCTTATGAATCAGCTATAAGACTGATCTACAAACCTACTCTGTAAAATCTGTAAACAGCTACTGAAAACAGGAAACACTCATTTTGACTTTCAAGGGCCTAATTTACAAAGGCTGATACTCAGAAGCTTTCTTTACAAATATTTGTACCCAATCTGGAAGTTCTTTGTGTTTGGTGTGGCACTGTTTATTTCAGCATGTACCCATATTTTAGCTGGAAACTTGCACAGAAGATCTGAAGAGGAGTTGTAGAGGAACCCATCCAGAGTTTGGAACAAACACAGCAAGTTCTGCTACAGTCATCACATCAGAAGCACAACTCTCCCATACTAACACTGCACTCAAAATTAAATTTTCAAAATTAAAAATCTCTCTGTGCACTTACACTCACAAATTCTAATTAGCAGCAGAAGTAAAGCCTGACAGAGTGACACACCTCCATGCCAACAACTCTTGGCAGATCTGGGAAATGCACAATGCAATCAATAAATGCAGGATTTTCCCCTCTAGGAAGCAGAATTTTCCTCTTTTTACTGGTCATAGCCAGTAGAGCACAATGTCATTAAAAAATCCCAAATGTCCTTTTTTGTCCATGGAGAATGACAAAGGTGGCACCAGAGAATTTACTCTTGCTGGGGTTTAGTAGGAAGTACAGGAAGAAAAAAAGAGGGTTTATTTCTATCTGAATTCTAAAAATACCTATTTACTGCATGAGTAATGGGTTCTTCTTCCACTCCTGAAATCACCAGCATTCCAAAAATTAGTGCTTTTCATCCTGCAGCCTCTATCCCAGTGGGAAGAGCTGGCACAAAGAAAGCAGTAACAGAGCCAGGCGGCAAGTCCAAGTGGGCTGTGAAAAAGTGAGGAACTGCCCAGACCTTTTAAGATACAAAAAAAACTGTGGCAGAGCAAGACTCCATGTTAAAGCTGTGTGGACAATAAAAAGGAATTCAAGAAGAAAGTTAATACTTTCTGAGGCAGGACTGAAGTTGCCTGTGGAAAAAACAGCTCTGCCTCTACTGCTTAAAAGGAGAGGTGTGGGGAAAGAGGAATATTTTAAGTCAAATAATTATGTGGATTAATTCTTGTCACTCAGTGCATTGGTGAATGGTCTCCTCCCTAACCCCTGCCCCTCCTACTGCACACATTCTGTTCCTTAGCCTGGCTCCTTGTCCAGTCAATCTTGGCACATCCCTATTTCTTCACTCTGCCTTTGAACTGTGTTTCCATTTTGGCCAAATGTCTGATTTAACACTGTGCAGTGGGACTTTTTCATTCTGATTCTTTCTCTTTGAAAAAGCCCAGCTGGTGGATTTATAAAACGGTCTTGTTCTCCTGTAGAGATAAATCTGACACAGGACACTGTAGCTGAAGTTCCTTCTTTGTCTGCCACTCCCTGGGTGGATATAAAGGTATTTCCCCTGAATTCTGTGCTGTGCATAAACATCTGCTAATGCTGGAGTGAAAACACATCAAGATGCTTTGGGATACATGTTTCAAATACAACTGCTTATTTTCACATTACTATCCTGAAACAGAACTTTAAAAATAAGGAATAGGAGAATCTCTCAGACTGAAGTTTACAAACTTAGTGTGTCATTTCAGTCGAATCCATCAATCAGTGCATTTTGACCCAGCTACAGACAGACAAACAGAAATCTGACTATACCATTGAGGTGCTCATACATAAAGTGAAAGAAGAGGGCCAAAAGGTTTAAAAATTAAAAGTAAAGAAGTGTAGTTCCATAAAATTTGAAAGTCCACATGGAAAAACCCCCTTATTTTCAGAATAAGTAATTGTCCCAAGATAATTAAGGATTTCTTTTCAACTTTAATACTCTCAGCCACTTCCACGAGGTCTTTTGAAGGTATTTAACCAGGTTAAGTGATCTGTATAATATCTAGTGCTGAGAAAAGCAGAAAAAGGGACGTAGAGAGGCAGCAGGGCAGAGGGAAGGGCCAGACAAACATTTTGGAGGCAGCACAGTCTTAGATCATTTTAAATTGATTGTGAAACCACAACCCTGAGAGCAAGAAACCATCAGGATTTCTGTAATATATCAGTGAGATAACAGAGAAAGGACCTGGTGAAACAAAGTGAGTCACTTGGGGAGAGGCATCTACTCTCAGCTCTGAGAGAGTCTTGATGGCAAGTTGTTGGTTTAAATATTACTTCTACTTTTTGATGTGACTTCTTTTTTAATAACTGCATCAAAATTCCAACAATTTACTGCCCTAAGTCACTCAAGAGCTTTTGCAGACTCTCCTCCCAGACAGGTCTTTTACTCATAGGAACCAGTTTTCTTGAGCCACACCTTCCACAAAACAAGACCTAGAGAAAGCTTCATGTATCAATTTTTCTTCTGAATTATAAAAAGGAAATGAAAATACTCTTTCTGATTCATCATTCTCATGGGACTTCTGCAAGAAACCTGTGTTAGTTCCTATAAACCCATTAATACACCCTCCCCCCACCAAAAGAAAATAGGCAGAACTGTGGCTTTTTATTATTCTTTGTCCAAAGAGGCCTAACTTTCCACTGTCTTTATTATAATTCACCTGTAATTGCATTCCCTACTCCTTTTGTTTATTGAGACTCAATAGAATTTTCCTAAAATCCTCTTTTGTTACTACCTATTAACCAGCTGATTAACAGCTCAATTTGCTCCCTTCTCTATTGCCATTTCAGTCCTCTTGCATCACGCTTTTTAATTCAATTAAAAAAACCCAAAAAAACAACAAAAACCAGCAATATTAAAAAACATTTGGAAGTTACACTGTCCTGTGTTTATTTCAGTGGTTATCATTGTTAAATAAAAATTCCATATGAAGAGGAAACGTCTGCTCCAAAGGCAGTATATTATTGTTGTACTTCTTGCTTTTTAATTCAATTAAAAAAAACAAAAAAACAACAAACAACAAAAACCAGCAATATTAAAAAACATTTGGAAGTTACACTGTCCTGTGTTTATTTCAGTGGTTATCATTGTTAAATAAAAATTCCATATGAAGAGGAAACGTCTGCTCCAAAGGCAGTATATTATTGTTGTACTTCTAAAAGCATTTGACATGACCATGGAATGAGCACAGTAAGTTTGGGCATAGGTAGAGAAGAAACATTTACCCCTTGTCACCCTAATTGACAGACTTGCAAAAATTGACATTCTCCCTTTAGCATGTTTTAGTAAAGCTAAAAATGTCACTAATGATCTCAGTTTTTTTTTTCTTCAAGGAACTGAAAGAACTAACCAAAAATACAGAATGCCTACAAGAGCGTTTCTTGGTATAGGAAAAGCAAATCAGCACAACACCCCCACTCCCCTTCCCCCCCAAGTCAAATTTCTAGACAGGTGGCCATATGTTCCTTTAGTTCACAGAGTTCACATCTCATTTTTGCTGGCAAATCAACAACAAACTTCTGCCCTTCTATGGTCATTCACTTGACTTTTTGCCAGTGAGTCAAAGCATTCTTCCCCCAAAAGAAAACACCTCGCCAGCATCATTTACTACTCCCCCTAAAAATACTTTTAGCACAACATTACAGGCATACTTTTGACAACTGTGCTTTTGGAAGGCAGCATTCTCTAGAGCAGTCAGACAATAAAAGGTTTACTGTTCTAAAAATGTGGCTACTGACTAAGAACAGACAGGCATCAACAAGAACTTGAAGATAAATGTTCATTTCTTGTCTTTATAATCATAAAAGGTTTTACTGTCTACAAGCCTGGATAAACAAAGTCATTTAGGCTTGTAACTCCCAGCACCACAGCATTTTTTAATACATCAGCATTTCAAAATTCTCTTGACTTAGACCTACAAACAAAAAACCAGAAAAAATTTATAATACTTTTTCATGCTATACTTCATTCTTGTTTTCTTGCCTCAAACTAAAAATTCCTTTAGAAAGCAGGGTTAAATTCTGCCTACATCAAATATTCTTGCAGATGATTGACATCAACAAAAAATAGGCGCCATGTTATTATTAAAACATAAAATTGTAACAGCCCTATAGCCATGGTTAATACCAGAACAATTTTTACCATCCTTTGCTTTTAAAGACACTTTGCTGCATAGATACTTTGCAAAATGACATCTGCAAAAGAGGAATGAAGATGGGATTTGGTAGAAAATGCAGTTTGGCAGAACATTACAACAAACACGGCAAGCATTAAGTAGTGATCAAGCCCTGTGTTTAATCTTTCCATAATAATATGAAGGAAATAAAGATAAGGTCTGTTAGTTCGTTACTCAAAACTAAAGGGTGGATTTTAAGACAGAGAAGACTGAACTTGACTGTCAGAATATCTCAGTGATAGAAAAATGTATCTTCACAGATCTTCTCCTCAGCATCTCCAAGGATGACAAAACAGAGATACTCCAGTAACATTAAGGACAAATTACAACACCCAAAAGCTGTTTCCCATTTGTGATTTGGATGTTGTGGTTTGTGTCTGATCAGAAGAGTGTTCTGCACTGCTGTGCAATGTTCCCAATCCCACATGACCCTCAGATCCTGCCTAACAGTGACTGCTACGAGGCAGCTCCTGGGCTGCAGCTCAGCCCCTCAGCACAAGCTCGTGTGTAAACACCAGGGTTTACAGCCCATTTAATACTTTGGGTTCAGAGAGCCCATGGAGAAAGTTAATCCACTGCACTGGGAGAATGAGCTGGCCTAATGTCCCATGTCACAGAGTTCCTCAGATTTCTCCCTGCCTCTGTGGACTTCCATTGCTGGCCTCAGCAGCACGACTGCAGATTTCACGTGCCAGAGCACAGCTGGGTGTTAGCCCCAGACAGGCCAGCTGTGTTTAAACAAAAGAACTCAAATGAGAGCTAACAGTGTATACCAAAAGACCTTGGACTTAAATTGCTTCCTTCACTTTCCTACCCCCCTCAATAAACTAAGGCAGTTTAAAACAGGTTGATAAGGAAGTCGCTGCCACAAGTGGGAAGAATATTCTGGAATGAAGATGGGGTCACCCACCTGAATTGTCAGACAATTCTACACTCTTTGCTGCCCAAACAAGAACACTAAAACCAAAGAACAGGCTGAAACCCATTGCCCAGGGAAAACTTTGATATTTACCTTGCTCAGTGCTAGAAGAAAAAAGAGAGGCAGAGGAGAAACAGTGAGGGGAATGGTGATGTCATGAATAGCAAGTTCTATAATGAGCTCATGCCCCTTCTGTTTGTGAAAGAGATTAGCACTTTCTGAACAAGGAACAGGCAAAGATAAGATTAAATAACCTCCAGCTCTTCATTAGCTCACGCATTAAAGTGTCACAGTGCTGAAACTGGAGATTTTGGAGATGTTCATTATTAGTGCTCAGCTGATACAACTGAAAAGAGAGGATGACTGTGTGATACTATGAGTGTTTTGTTTGTTTGTTTGTTTTTTCCTCAATTGCTATAATTTTCTTGTATAATACTTGTCTGATATAAATACTGAATGGATAAAGTAAGGGCATATATTTTGGCTTTGTATTTCCAATTTAGTTGCAGAGGCCTGAGATATGGGCTGTGGCAAAGTCTTTAACCCAAACACCTGAAATAAGGGTCATGTTTTGAGCGCTAGAGGACTCCAAAAGCTTTACAACATGCTTATGAAAATACCAAAAAATTTTTTAAAAGTTCTACATTCATCTGTGCGATTTTTTCTTTTAATCAATTAAACCAGATGGCAAAATCTACTAAACTGTGGCTAGGTGTTTATCTTTTGAAGGGGAAGAAATCTGCCCTTGTGAACAAACACTGAAATTTTATTTTACCCTCGGCCACCCACAGTGTGTTTACTCATCACACACAGAGACCTGCTGTAAAGTAACCAAGAGGATAATTCTGACTTAATTTTCAGGGTTTAATACTATGCATGAGTGATAAAATTAAATTTAGACTCCAAGTAAATATTCAGGGTTCAAGCACACCAGTTGGTTTGCTTTCACAACCAGGCAAACAAGCAACAAAAGAAATCTAAAAAGGTGTAATGTAATATCACAGGAAAGAGAGAATGCTATAAGCTAAAGCACAGGCACATTTCACAGAAATCCAATAGCTGTCTATGTGGTTATAGCTCTAAACCTACATGATTGTATCTCTAAAACTCTGTTTAATCAAGTACCCACAGGGCTGACTGTAAATGGAGCCCCTTTTGTCCTGGTTATCAAGTCCATCCAGCAGGGAGCTGCTGTGAGGTCGCTGCAGAGATGTGCTGATAACAAAAGATAAAGATTTCTCACCAAGTTCTGCAGATGTTAGACATTCTTCCTGGGAAAATTCTAAGGATATCTGAGGACACAAACTCAGATTCTTGATGAGCTAGAGGCAAAACTCAGATGCTTGAGCATTGAAGTAGAAGGCAGAGCTCAGTCAAGGCTCCTCAGTACAATGAGCAAAGTCAAATTTTGTTGTCCAGGCTTTTCTCAGACATGCACACACACACACACTTCTCCCACCCCACCAAGAGGAAGAGAAACTGCAGGGATGAATGACAGGATGAGGTGGCTATGGATGATGAAAGGAGCTGAGAGGAGCTCAGGTGATCTCTGAAGGCACCAGCAAGATGTGCAAGGGAGCTCTGGGTGACAGCAAGGCCTTCAAATCTTCATCCAGGCAGGTGCTGCTTTCCCTGCTTCCATTCCCCGTCTTTTCAGCCACAAGCTCCCCAGCTCCTGTCCACTTCTCTGCCACAAAAAACAGACCCTGCCCTCACCACTTCACACTGCACTAGTCAATCCCCAGAGCTTAGGAACTGACTTTATCCCTGTGCCTCAGGAGCTGCAGGGGGGAAAGGGACAAGCAGGAGAAGACAGAACAAGCCCAGCCCGTTTGTGCTGCTGATACAAAGTTTGGCACAAAGCAATCCTCCCTCCCAGTGCTGTATAGAAAGAGCAGGGATAATTAGCTTTATAAATTCTGCCTTATTTTACTTAGAGCTGACCGTGTGTTTCCCTGCAATAGGGGGCAGACAAAGGATTTGCAGTCAAAACCCTCAAGGTACCACAGCCCTTCCTTGGCTAGCAAGTTCACCTTGCCCATTGCTTGTTGAACACTAACAGGCTTGTTTTCTAAATTAAAATTTAATCACAGCTTGGCAGGTGGATAACATGACACTAATGGAAGCCTTTCACTCAAGATTACTCAGAAAATTTTATGCATAGAAATCAAATTGAAACTTTTCCTGCATGAAAACGACCAAACCAATGACAATTCTTTGTCAAGATGAGAATGAATGGGGACTTGCACAAACTCCAAAGTTCGGAGATGAAGTATGAAATTTACAGCAGACACAGAGTTGAAGGACTAAGAAAAGAACTGAACTCAGGAAAAGCAATTGCTTTGTTTGTCTGAAATGCTGCGAATTCCACATATTTCACATTAGAAGCAATTTGTATTTTTTGTAAATAACAAAGTAGCTAAGTAGGCACTGGAACACATGGAAAGCAGTTTACATTGTATTATTGGATTTGGATTACTGGAGGAACAAATCACAGAACCCACTGGAGGGGATCCTTCAGTGACAGCTGCTGGAGTAAGAGAAATCAGCATAAGAACAGCTTCAAGAGCTCTTGGAGCTTTGTTTTCAAGCATATTTTTATACTAATGAGCACCACACATATTGCAGACAGCTGACTAAATAAAAAATAAAAAGAAAAGACCATCAAGATTATCTGTTCTAGCCAGTGCCTGGCTGTAGAGGCAGCCTGGCTGACTAAAGCAGGGGAGATAAGTATCAGTGAGTTATGAAAAATGCCATTACAGCAGGCCAGGAGCAAACAGGCAGAGCACTGGGAGGAACAGAGCTCAATATAGCGTGCAATGACTGCAAGCTTCAGTGCCCACATACTAAGCTTTCTGTACTGTAATGGTCTGATAAATTCATTTTGACCCAGAGACCAGAGATAAATTGTCTTAGCAATACAAACAAACAGCTAAGCAATTAGGGCAAAGTTTTTTGAGAAGGTGGTGATAACATCTAGAAGCATTATTGGGCAGGGGAAAAAGCAGCCCTGGAGATAGGGCATTTAATCTGGAGTAAAAGAGAGAGTATAATGGCTTCTCCAAATTGCAGAGCACTAAAAGAAAAAGCAGACAAGCAACTGGCACTGGTATTTGTCTGGCATCTATTTCAGTGTATCCAACCTGAAAAGCAACTTCCATTGTCCCATTTGGAGTTCATCAAGTTTGGCCTATAAAAAGATTTAACATGTGCAGCTGTGAAAGTGTCAGAGCTGAGAAATCCATGAGGAACCATCAGGTTTTACAGAATTGCCATCATTTAAATTTCCTGGAAGTAACTTATTAAAATAGAGTTTTCAAATGCAGAGATTAATGCAGTGGTCAAATTAAAAAAGCAGCAATTTCATCTACCAGTTTTCACATATCAGCCCTATTTAGGCACAGACATATGTTAGTCACATTGGCTGCAACAATTCCATTACCAGAAATAGGAGTAATTAATATTTAACCCAAATTGTGCGTTAATTTATCAACGAGTATTTCAACATTACTTTAAATCTATGCCATTAAATATGGTATAATATACATATATATATATGTATATATAAATGAGTGAAATTCCAGGTCTAGAATACATTCCTTCAGTTTTCCAAGAAAATAGCCATGAGAAGATATAAGGTGATCTCTCAAATTGCTAACTTTTGTTGTGAGCATCTTGCACACAATAAGAGAGTTTTAATAGAGATATCTGCTCATTGCAAAGCACCTAAATTTTATTTTAGACAAAAAGAAATATGGAGGAGATACATTTAAATGGTACTTTTACTGCAGCTGAATGACCAGTGGCTCTCAGTGTTCACTGAAGAATGAGAATTAGCATTGTTTTTAAACACACAATGAAGACGTAAATGGCATTTGCTTTACTAAAGAACTTATTTTTCCCTTGTAAGATTTTTCTTTAAAGTGTATTTTAGGAAATTTTAAAAAATCATTAAGACACAAACATACAGGAGAAGTATTTTTGGAGCTGCCATAAACAATCCATAGCCTTAAGTCCATCCCATAGAACAGAAGCAGCTCCAGTAACTCAGCCAGGCCATGTGAATTCCAGTATCCTGTAATGCAGTGAAAGCAAGTGTGTCTTGCTTCATTGGGTACTATGTTGCACCATACAAAAGTCTACAAAAGCCACCTGAATGAAATGAACAATTATTTATATTCCAATAAGGAAAGGCACTTGACCAATAAATACAGAATAAGACTGTCTAGAAATTGGCAAATAAGGCAAGACTCCAGCACCCCTTGATAAACACCAAATTAACACTTAAAAAACAAAGAAAATAGTCTTCCTTCTTTCATTTTAGGCTAAATGCACAGTCTGCTTGCTTCCTGAAATTTTCATAAACACCAAATTAACACTTAAAAACAAAGAAAATAGTCCTCCTTCTTTCATTTTAGGCTAAATGCACAGTCTGCTTGCTTCCTGAAATACAGTCATAACTCCAAAATGTTTGTTTAGACTCCACTGTCAAACATCATCACCAAATGATGCCATTTCAATTTATGAGCAATGTATTATTGTTCATATTATTTTGAAAGTTTTAAAGTAGATTTTCATAATATTGGTAATGATGAAATACTAAAGAAATACATAAACTGCATTTTCTAACTGTTCCTGATACCTGTAATAACACTTTATTTCCTATCTTTTTTTTGTCCTCAATGCACCCATGACAACTTTTCACTTAACCACACTGAGCTCTCTTAACTTTCACTTACAGTTTCTGAATTTTTTTCCTCCTTGATGCTGCCTCAGAAATGATGCCTTTAGGAGCAGCATGTTAGACAGGCATGTCACCTCTTCAGAAAGCAGGCTGTAAGGATTAAGTGACTCTCTTGAGTGGAAGGCAGGATTCTGGCTTGCAGGGTTGCTGTCCATGCTCAGAAGGACAGCAGAGTAACACTTAGCTAATATTAAGGTAAAATGAAAGCTTCCTGCCTTACAAAGAGTGATAGGTTTTTATCTCAGCTCTCCCCTCCACAAGTTCTAGCCAAAAAAAATGGTGTCTTCATGCCTTCAAGCTTTTCTCCATCTTTTTTTGACCCTAAGTGCTTCTACAGTCCCTGTCATGCAGGGATGGGCTTTTGGTTGGTATGAGAGAGGGGCTGCCTTGGTCACAGGAGCAGCCTCAGGGAAGCAGCAAAGAAGGAAAGGAAAGGACAACTGGTATGAACAATTTCCAAAGTACTTTTTGTGTTGAATGTTGCCAATGCAAAGCATACCCTGTGGTTTATGGATGGAGCTCGACCACCTGAGCAATGACCTGGATGCTTAGGCTGCAGACACCATGGATTCCTGTTCCTGCTTCTCCTTTGCCTCAGCAAATTTTACACAAACAGACAATGAGGAAAACCAAGTTCCTATGACCAGAAGAGGCACAGGCATGGTTCAGCCACATCCAATTCAATGTCACAGGAGAAGTGCTAAAACACAAAATACTGCAAAACCACCAGATCAGGGGTAACAGCAAACATGTGCTTGGTTATTTCTACAGAAGGGACAGAGTCACACTTCTCTGTGCAGTGCAACCACCACGCTTTTCCCACCAAGGTTTTTTATCCTCCCCTCCCCAAAGCACAGGTGCCACACGTGGCACACTTTTATTTTGCCTGCACACGTGGCACATTTTTATTTTGCCTGCCATTGACAGCCTGGGGTGGTCTGATACGAAGGGTTGCACTGTATTCTTCAGCAAACAACACTCTTTCATGTTATGTTTTTCCAGACTTCCAGCACAGCTGCACATAGAGGCAAACTCTATCATATGTCATGGTGCTTGGAAATTACAACTGAGTTATAATAATAATTAACTAAATATAATAATATAATAATTAACTAAAACCTTGACAAATTTTGGCAACCAACCAAAGCCTTGATAATGTGATTCCCCCCTTCCCTGGCTTTCTCTTCACAGACAAGACACCAGGAATCCAATCCAGCTCCTTGTACCCCTTTCAATAACAAATATTATTATTGCCTTTTTTCTATTTTCTTACTTGCTGCTGAGATAAATAATTTCTGTGTAAAGTAAAGCCATAAAGGCAAGTCTTCAATTTTATCTGGAAACCGATGCATTCTTTGTAAACTATTTTCTTAACAGATATTTGCAGCCATATATCCCAGAGTCACTTCACACCCCTACCACGAGAAATTTTATTCACACTTCAAAATTCTGTGAAATTATTAGAAAACTTATTAAGGGGAAAAAAAAATCAATTCTAAAAAACGTTTTGCAGAAGCTTCTGTTTCCAAAGCAGCTTTTATGTCACACTTTTCCATCAGATCTGCAAATTTTCCTGCATAGAGGTTTGCATGATAATATGCATTCAGTTTTCTTTTGACAGCCTTCAGTGGGCTGTTACAATAGTCTGTTTTCCAGGAAAGAAAGTCTAACCACCATAGCAAGCTGAGCCTTTGGGGGTTGGTTAAATTGCTCATTAAACTGGTGTTTAAGTATAGTAGAGGTTTTTCTTAGTGTGGCAACTTGCCAATTTAACATTGGGGAAATTCAGATGCAGATAAATTAAGTTTATAAGTAAGCTTGCTGAAATGACAAATGGGGTTTGGAAAGCTGAAACGGGAGTTTCTGTTTCTCCTGTGTTATGGGGCAGTGCCCTCCACTGGCCAAATGTTCTCACTTTTGGAATAAAAGCAAAAATTCACCGTGACTCCAGAATAAATACTTCCAAACCCGCTCAGAATCAATGTCAAATTCTTATAAAAGCTACTGCATACTGCCACCAATTTATACTAATGCCAGCCGTGCTTTCATATTACATGGTAATAAAAATACTTTGGGTGCTGAAATAAATCCCAAGGCAGCCCTTCTAAAGAGTTCCAAATTAGAAGTGACAAGACAAAAATGGGTAGTGCTAAAAAGTGTAATTTAACACATGACCATATAATGGTAAAAAGCATAGAACCAGATTAGCAATTACTACTGTCTGTTAAATTTTCACTATTTTACCTCATTTTTTTCTGGTCAGAACTGACAGATGCTTGCAAAACCCCCTCTTTGAAGCAATTTATAATGTTTTTCAGTGCCATGCTGAGCTAACCATGAA
The DNA here is from genome assembly GCF_014805655.1 of Passer montanus. Lineage (NCBI taxonomy): Eukaryota > Metazoa > Chordata > Aves > Passeriformes > Passeridae > Passer > Passer montanus. Next base: position 6,876,298 of record NW_024366592.1, read on the forward strand.
GTACCCTCCTTTGAATATAAATTTGATTTTCCACCCCAGTACACAGCAGGGTACTCCCCAGTCCCTGCAGAACCCAGCTCTGGCGAGGTGGGCAGCAGCTTTGGTCTGTTCTTCCAGGCAGCCTGCAGTGAGCACAAACACCCACAAAGAGCACCCAACCTCCCCTGGCTTCCTGGAGCCTCAATCCTCACAGAAGGTCCTGCTCACAGCTGGAGATTAATTTGGGATGCTCTTTTTGCATCAGGATTCACCAGTGATGACACAGAACGGGGCACTCAGTCACCCTCATCCTCAGGGTCTGTTCCCCCATTAAAAGAGGGGTTTTTTTGCATCCTTTGCCTCACCTCAGGTCTATCTTTTCCCTTCTCCTCAGGGGGGGGGAAAGATTGTTTAATAACCACATTTTCATGGTGGGTTTTCCTGCTAATCCTTTTGTAGGTGAAACTCCCTTGTTTCCCACAATCTAAGAGCCAGTTTTATCCTGGGGTAACCCACAGTACCATGAGTGGTGGGCACATATCTATATCCACCTTGTTTCCAGGTTTCTCATTGTCTGTTGGCTTTTGACACTTCCTAATTCCCACTCTCATGTACATTGAACGCAGGTGTTACTGAGGCACTAGTTCTGTCCTCAGCATGGCACTGAAAAACATTATAAAAAAATATTTAAAAAACAATGGAGGAGGTGTGAACAGTGGGTATCAGGTTGGTTCCACAGTCAGGTCTGTGCTTCTGTTACATTAAAGACCTCACAGTGAAGCAGTGAGCCATTTTCACAGCACACTCACCTCACACACAGGACTGCAACACAAGCACCTTCATTATTTCTAAACCTCTGCTCAGAACTGGCTTAACCAGGGCTGGATTAAACCCGTGCCTCCTAAGCTCAGCTTGACTCTGCTGTGGCCAGAGCCTCAGAAAGAAGAGCACCTGCTGGTCTGACTCTCAGCCCAAGAGAAGCAATGAAGCCCCATTTTCCCTGTGGGAACAGCTCTGAGCTCCCTGCTGCAGCTGAGGAGTTACTGCTCAGCTGTCCCCTGAGGGCAGACCATGGGCACTGTGTGTGCATCTCACCTGCCAGAGGTTCCCTGCACTGCCCTGCTCCCCTGCAGGGACCTGCTGACATTCACCCCCCTGTGACCCCAGCAAGCCACAAAATGCACACTCAACCACAGCTGCTCAACCACGCTGACAGAGAGAATTTCTGACTTTTGCTTTTCCTTACAGTGGAAAGAGCTTTAGACACCACAGCTCTAAACCACGGAGCTCTGAAAAACAAAAACAGGATGTCTGCCTCTAAAGCTGCTGCTGTGTATATTTTTCCTGAGACTGTGCTATCAGGGACCAGGTTGGTTTAATCTTTCAGTGCAGTCTATTGGCCAAATTATCTTTTTCCTGATGGAAGGTTAAACTCTGGTGTGAATGACAGAAAATGTTGTCATGGCCAAGGGTTCATGTCATCACAATAAAAATAGAAGCAGCTGGACATAAAAAAAATTTAAAATACTAAGTTTAAAAGTTATTGGGTTCTCCTTCACTATTGCAAAACTCCAGTGATTCACTGATGAAGTCCTCCTCTGACTGGTTCATCAGAGAATTTGAAATATTAGGTGAGTAACTATGTCAGGCAGTGAGGCAGTCCAAACATTTCTTGCTAAAAATAGAACTACTTATCAACTGACTGAAATTAATATATTTATTTCATCCATCAGAATTGATTAATCTCTAACACCATTATTTTTATTCAGCTTTGGACACCTCAGAAGCAGCCATTATAAACCAACAGAGCTCTAGTCAGGTCAGCAGCACATGAGATTTTTGGTTCCTGAGAAAATGGGCCAAAGATACCCAGCAAGAACTTCAGGCAGCCACAGAGTTATAAACTGAATATGATGCTTTTGTCCCCTGGCTCAGGAGTTGTTCACATTTGTGCAGAGATCACCAGAAACAAACACTATCCCAGCTGTCTAAGGGATCCAAAGCAGCTGTGTTCCTACAAAAAGGTCTCTCAAGCTCCATTTTCCAGCTTGCTGCCTGATTTCACTGACAGCTTCTACCAGCTTACCTTCTCCAGGCTTGCATGGACCACTCACATCAGAATTCCACAGGTGGATGCATCCACCACTGACACCTGGGCAGTGCTGCAACACATTGAACTGGTTTGCTTTCAGTCAAATATCACCTTAAACATTAATATCAGCAGTTTTCAAGCAGCCTGGTGCTTGCTTGGCAACACCCACCTGAGTTACTGTGATGTGAATCTGCTACACGTGTGCAGATTGATGGGACAGAGGCTTGTCTAAAGCAATGAAGCTCAAGGGTAAGAAATCTGTTTTCCTGGGATATCATTTGCTCTTCCCACACAATGGAGGGAATTTGCAAGAGCGTGTGGCCTAAAGCAAAATTTATGTCACCAGAGAGCATCTCTGCTGTCATCCATCCAGCAGAGCAGACTTGATGAGCACCTATTGTTCACATTACAGAAAACAACCCTCAAAACATTACAGTTGTAGACCTGGCACCATGTTTAATAATCAACACAGGAAGCTGAAAAATGACCAGTGACAGACTTTGAAATAAAGGTTTACTGCAGGATTGATTTTGTAGCTTAGAACACTTGCTGAAGGCAAACAAAACTTTAGCTTTTGGCAGCTCCTCAAAGTCAAAGTTGAGTTCACAAAGTGCCTCACGTGAAACTGTCATCATTGTGGGATCCTGGCATGAACTGATATGTGAAAGCCAAGTTTTCACTTATTTTGCAAGTTGGGAAGGCTCACTGTAGGTTCATATATACTTACACACCCACACACTCCCTTTTGGCTGAATTTTACTCTTGGAAGTGTTTTTGTTTTATCATTGACTGTTTTTATGACTCTAGGATGAAGACTTGTAACCCTAATTAAGGGAAAAGCAGAAGTCACACTGTTTTGGAAAGCTCACACACCAAAGCAGCACACACCAAGACTTACCTGCTTACACTTCTGCCAAAAGACAAGATAAATAATTACACTGACTATATCTAATATTGATTGTGTGCCAGGAACATACAGTGTTAATATCTCACTGTTTGCATTGAAATTGGGAATTTAACCTGGATCCATAAATACAACACATTCTGTGCTCCTCTCATAATGTTCACAGTTTAAAGAAGGAGACACTACACATTTCTGCTCAAGAATCAACTTGACTCTAAAATTAATGCATCCTAGTAGGTAAAAATGCAGACATGGAAAATGAGATGATCAGTATTATAGGTGAAAACTGCTATGCTCAATTTAGAAACAGAAAACTAGATGAAATGATGTTTTGGCTTTGTTCTTACATGGCACCTTTATAATTTCTAGCCTTATGTTTTCTATACATTTGAAGTTTCTTACTAGTGTTTAGAAGCTATAATTTATACATATGTTTTTTATTGTGGAACTTAGAATATAAAAATCTTTAATTTAGCAATTTCAGTTGCAAGATCATTCTGCTTCCATACACTTGACATCCAGATCAAGAGGAATTAATGATTTCACAGTATATGACTTTAAACTGTGTAGCACAGTACTTAAAACCTCTCCATATTTCAATTTCTTTTTTCTTTTGTGTACTTGATTATCTTTCTGCTACTCCTTATTTTTCCCACAAGGGAGAAATTCATTTAAAAAAAAACAATAGGAGCTAAAAATACAGGTACAGTTTGCACTACAAAACATAAGTCACAATACCACCATTTTTCATGCACTAAATTGTAGAAACAAGATTAGATCTGAGGGTTTTTTTCCTCAAATGCAAAACCCTTTGCTTGCACTGTGCTGAATAAAAAGAAGAAAAAAGACCAATTTGATAGAACAATTTAGAATTCTCTGATTTGAAGGCAAGGCCAATATGACATGTTGGGGAAATACAAGGACTGGGATATCCTATATGAAAGCACAGTACAGTTACTACAGATGTAGCAGACACATCATCTCTATGAGTTCCCTGGACAGAAATCTTTTTCTTTTTTTTTAACCTCAGATAAAGTGTTTTTCCAGTGACAAGCCCAAATGCTCTCCTGCAAGAGTGATCTCAGCTGAGTTTTTCACCAAATTACCATAACATTCAAACATCAACTTCATGAGCCTGTTAACTGAGGAGGTCTCATCACAGCATTATTTGTATTGGTTTCTGATGGGAGATAAAACATTGCTATGGCACCTGGATGTTCTAGTGCATCCAGGCCTTGCCCTGTGTTTTAATGCTTTGGTTTACATTTGAAATTTACTCCAGAATCCCCATGCCCAAAACAGGACATGTACATTACAGGACCAAAGCATGAAGGTTACTCAAGATCCTGATAAAACACAATATAAAGTTGTCCTGCAGGATTATTTTAGTTCCAGAAGTATTTGTTAAGCCAAGTAAAAGCAGCAACTCAATAATTGCAGTGAACTCCCTGATGGGGATTTTCTGTCCTGGACAATACTTCACTTTCATATTTGTGGAACATTATTTCCTTAAAAGTTTGCCTGCTTTATAAAAACATTACATGAGGTAGCCTTTCTATTTTCAGGCTGTACCTATAAAGGACTATTTCATTTAGGTGTCCAATCAATTCATATTATGACAGCTTCAGAGCTTAACCTGATGGGGCAGTCTACAAGTATAAAACTGTCTGTAAAGCTTACAGTTCTCAGAAACTGTTTCAGCTGCCTTAAAAAGTGGGAAAACAGACACCAAGACTGCAAGTCACCTACCAGTGAGCAGTGCTGCTTTTCCAAGCACCTGGCTACTTCCACCAAACTTCAGGTTAAACTAGGAAATGTTCACATTTAGTTAAACAAGACCAAACCCACAATCACTTCAAGTGCAGCCAGCCAGCAGAAGCATAACTCTTAGTGGCAGGTGTCCCTCACTGTTAATGAGCATTTAATTGATGAGTTAAGGAGCTGCTGCTCACTCACTGTGCCACGTCGGACGCTGCTGGCAGCAGGGACTCCTCGGGTACCAGGTCAATGTCATCAGTGAAGCTGCTGGCCCGTGACATGTCTGGGGTGTGCCCTTCCAAGCATCTTCTCACTGCACAAACGATGCAAAGAGATCATAATACATTAGGGAGACCAATCCACAAGCTCTTGCCATGGCACATACATAGCTCAAACACAAGGAACCTCCTTCAGGAAAGGATTTTCTTCTTGAGGGCTGTCCCCTGCGAACAGAAATTCACCACCTCTGCAATATTGGTGGTGGCAGGACAATACAAACTATCATATTTCCATTTCCTCACTCAACACCGTCTGATATGTATGCTTTAATACCTTCAAAACTATTATTTGAAATGCTTTTATCATACAAACAGAACACTTGACACCAAAGTGCTCTCTGGTCACTATAACCACCAGTGTTCCAAATTTCTCCCAAGAACCAGGAAGCCTCAGATGGCTGGATGCAGTTGGCTCTGCAGGATAACCATGGTGGATACAAGCTGTGCTGCAGTTTAGCTCACGTTCCAAGTGTTACAAAGGTACAAATTTCATTACAGATTTGGAAAACATACAATGGCCAACAAAAGAAGGTGTTCACTAAGACACTGCAAAAATCAGAGAAGTGCAGCCAACACTGTAAGTGGTAAAAATCCAATGTTTTCTAAAGTTTTCCATCCAATATTGGGCTGAACTCATCATATATGTGTGGTGTACATGTACCTGTCTAAGTTCAGATGCATCAATATTCAAAGCTATTTCTGCTGCAAGTTCTCTTCATTATCTTTTCCTACATTAACTTGGTTCAAAAGCTATAAAGCATATTTAGCTTAAGTTGCAATGATCTAAAAGAAATTTTGTTCATGATTCCTGGTGAATCTAACACTTTCTAAGGAAGCTACCTATAAATTTGTCTTCTCATCATCCTTGAAAGCATAGCACATGAGCTGACAGAGTCTAACTTGGAAAATGCATAGGATGACACATGCAAATTCAAGGGAAGAAAAAATAAGTGTGTGTGGGTGAATCACTAAAATTAAGCATCAAAACAAGTAAATACTAAATAGTGCCACGGGTATATGCTGTGATAACAACCCACATGACAGAAATAAGAAACCTTGCCTCTTAGGAAATGAAATTGTTGAAATCTCCAGTTAATTCCCGAACAACACTTTAGCTGGATTTCATTCAAGTTCAAGGTAAATACTAAAAAGCCCACAACACCAGAGATTGCTATTGGGAGAGCCATAACCCAAGTGGCAAGGAATGAAAATGAAGTCCATAGAAAAGAATTATCAGTGTGATTGAACTCTGACAAATGACATAAAATGACAAAGCTATTTTATTTATCTCTGTTGCATTTAATCACAAATAAACTGTGTGTTTCCAGGGGAAACCCATATTTTCCTGGCACTGGGAGCATGAACTTCTGTGCTCTCCCAGCACTACTGAAACACTTTGGCTCTTCTAGAGGAGCTTGATTTTGTGAGACCTGCCAGTTTTGCATTTGTTCTGATACACTTTTTTCCTGTAAGAGAACTGTGTGGCCTCCCACTTTGCCAGACAAAGCCTTGAAGCACACAGATCCCACATTTGAAGTATGGCTTTGGGAAGCACCAATCTCTGAACAAGTAACATGGCACACGATCACGTCTGCAAAATTCAGCTGGGGGAGTTTTGGCTTCAGCTACAGTAAGGTTTTCCTCATAGGAGCTTAGCAAAACTTGGGAGTGTGCCAAGGCACAGCTTAAATCACTGTGCCCATAAAAGGCACATCAGATGAACAGGAAAACTCTGCATTGCTATCAATTCCTACTCCACAATGAACTGCTGAAAGCGTCAGAGCAGCGTCTAGTTAACTCATGGCAGTTTGCCTCCTTCATAGCACTGCATAGATACTAAAGTTACTGCAATGCATCTGCCATGAGAAGTCATAAGATTATATTTTAGTCCTGTCGTTTTAGGGGTTTGGTCTGTTATTGCTTTATCAAACACCTCTCTGGCTCATCATCCCCCTGTTTGCAATCTGCATCCAGGCACTCCTAAAGAGCCCAGAAAACCCTAATTGCTCACATTTGGCTTGCTAGCTCCTTTTCTGAGAAGTTTTCCCTACTGCAATGTGCCCCACAGCACGCTGGTTCTGAGCAAGGGAGGACGACAGCAGGAGCCAGTTTCCAAACCTTTGTGTCCTCACCATTCCCATGTGCTGTGCTGAGCAGCTCTGCTGCTCCTGCAGGTGCACCTGGAGCCTGCCCTCTGACCAGGGACCTTCTGCTGGGATGTGGGGAACCCCACCCTGGGATTTAACAGCCTACGCAAGCAGGACAAGCTTCTGTTGTGCATTTACATAAGGCAAAACACTCAAATTTTCCCTTTGGAGAGGACTGCTGTGATTATCTGCAGGAGTCTTGTTCCCCAAGGAGGGCACATTTCATTCCTGCCAGCACTTGGAAAAACACAATGATGTGATTATGAATTCCACACAAACAGGAGTTGTGTAACACATACTCTGTAGTTGATTTTATCAGCTGAATGGAACTTGTGCACTTAACTCCATAAAATTAAGTATTTGGGTCACGTCTTGGAGGTTGCCTCACTGCTTTCCCTCTGCCCTCCCATGGTCAGATCCATGGACAGAACCATTTTTGCCATTTTGGTTGCAGACTAGATTTATCTCAAAAGTATTAAGAGAAAAAAGAGCTGCTCACAGAAGTGCTGCTCTAATATATCAAAATAAAGGAGAAATCACAGCTCTGAGGCTCATCATATTTGCATGGTGAGATTTGAGATTCCCTGCTACTCTCAGAGCCACTTGACTCAATTCAAAGCATTAGTTTTGGAAAGTATTAAAGCTATCACCTTTACTCGCTTTATCACCTAAAGCGAGTAAGAGAATACTCGCTTTATCCATGCAACCCTAAAAAAAGTTGTTTAATACTGATTTCCCTCTATGCTTTTAGAACTCATTCATTTTATGTGTTTCTGCTTTAAAATATTAATACATGAATAATGTGTTCTGGTCCCTAAATGAATACTAATGGTAAATGCATGTAACACATGGTATTTTCTAAATATTTTCTGTCCTTTAAGTGACTGTCAGAATTGTGAGCAGTTATTTTCTTATTCAAAACACTCATTCTGGAACCAACTCAGTTTTTGAAATTAACTCACTTTCCCTGAACTTCCAAAACTCATTTAGACAGCAATGTTCAGTCATAAATCAAAATTCCAAAAAATCACACTAAAAGGGACAATTTCTTTTTTAATGTCAAGAAGCCATAAGCTCCTGAGAAATAAAGTAATTAATAATAATCACTCATGATAGTGCTTTCACTTTAAGGAAATATGGGGCATTATAATACATTCAACACATGGCAGTGATGCTTTCCAGAAATAAAAGTCCAAGTTGTAAGGCCCAGCTACTACAGATGGTAGTTTGTAGCAGCTGCAGCTCAAGCCAGAACAACTCTGTCTTCCCTCTCTATATTTATTTTCATAAGATTTCCTTGTCCAAACTGACTTTATGGGAATTAATGCCCTACATTTGATGCTGCAGAGTATTAAGCAGGGGAGGCAAGGAAATATGAAGAGGGAAAAGAAGCCATCCCTCCCTTCCATGTGTTACTACTTAGAGTATGAAGAAGCTGTATGGTTTCATCATAAAATATACAATATTTTATGAGCATGAAAAGTTGGAAGCAGCAACTTGAAAATACAGGACAGTATCTAGCACACTATAACAAATTCCAGTGATGCCACAAATCCAGGGAGCCTCGAAACAGAGCAACTGATTAAATCAAACAGCAAAAAACCAGTTAAGTTTCATATACTTTTAATTTCTAAAATGGTGAAGTAATAAAATAAACATGTCAAAACATAACCCAGAGGTACTTTTTGTAATATTTTATCTAACCTTAGAGTCCTTATCTATATTCCATTAACTTCTGACTTTGTATTACGGGGAAAAGGCAAGTACCCAAATTAGAAATGAAACAGCAAACATGACTGCACTGTTGTGGTCATTCCCAAACAGACAATGCCACTCAACAGCAGGACAAAATAATGAGGAAGATGTTGCACTGTCTTCTTCTCAGGTAAAGAGGAAAAAAAAAAAGCAGGTCTCCAGGTCTCTGTTCCTTCAGTGCCACTGTCTTCTCATCACTTTCAGATTAGAAGCAGTTAAACCCTCTCTCTCATAATGCCAGGCTGCTCTACTCAGTACCACCAATGCACAGGACATAAACCTATGATTTAATTTCATATGTAAGGCTGCATCTTGACAGAAGATCCCTGGGATAACCATGCTTCCTTTATCTGCAGGGATGAACAGCCTGTGAGATCACACTGCTATGTCTTGTCTACTTTCCTGTGTCAGGAACTTGTATCACCTCACTAAAAATACTGAATTTGTAAAGCTGGACAGAGGCAAACTGGTTTGGGGCTGAGACTGGGACATCTCCAAATTCCCACTTTCCTCAGAAGAATAAAGGAAAGTCAACAGCCCAGAGGCCTGGAAGTTTCTGACACCTCAACACCAGCCTGCTTTTTAAAACCTCTTCAACTTTCTTTTAGTATCATTCATCTCAGCAGACAAATGGCATTTGAGCTCCTCTGAGGAGTCACGTTGGAATAACACAGTAAAATAGCATTAGCATGAAATTTTGGTAATTTCTTTACCAAAATTATAAGAGCTTTTCTTCATTACCATGTGAAGCTACAGTAGTCTCAGGAGTAGTATCAGTACTACTCCAAATAAAGATATTTTTACTTTATTTTTATGTAAAACTGTTACAAATCCGAGCATCTGAAGCTGTGACTTTACATCCTTACCACACACTCAAATGTAAGCCATCTGCAAATGCCACATACTCACTTTGTCCCATACACAGCTCTTACAGCTACAAGTACAGTTAAAAAAGCTCAGGCTATTTTCTGCAGCTAATTTTACACAGCTAAATTTATTATCACTATTCAAGATGTGGCTGATTTAAATTCAGGACAATATACAAGAATTGCATTTTGCCCCCAAAACACCTGCAGAATCACACCAAAATTAATTAAGCAACAGTTTGCAAGGAAAAAATAAATAAAATAACATCTGAAAAGGTGAATTGAGGAATAAGAATAAATTTGTATTGCTGCAGACACATTGCTAACTCCATGCAAGAAGTGTTGAGCACTTTTCCTGCTGTAGTTACAGATTGGGCTGCAAGTGTTTTAGATAAACTTCAACATCTGGTTTCCTGTGTATCTGATTTGAAACAATCAGCACTCAAAATGCACTAATGCTGCCTTTATTTGTTGTACATTCTTTTGTTTAGATAAGCCTGCAGGCCAAATTACACACTGCCTTACAGCCCCTGGAACTCAATCACTCATTTACAGGGCTGATGGGACAGCACAGGGATGTAAATGAATACCAACACATTACCGAAAATCACAAGGGCATGTAGCACTGGAAAAATGCATGTAGTGCTGGAAAACAGGCAGAGAGAAACAATTAAACATACTCTTGAATGCACATGAGGATGTGTTATCTACCCAGCTGCCTGAACATCCTTTTCAGACCTAGAAGGATAGAAGAAGGATGCAGCACACACAAAACAAACAAAAAAACCAAACCAACAAACAAACAAAAAACCTAAAAACCAGCAAACAGAAAAAAATCCACAAACTACAAACCAATAAAAAAACCCAACAAACTCCAAACATTTTCTACCTCATCATAAATATGTCTATTTTAGAAGACGTATCTCACAATCAACTTCTTTAAATGCAGCATATCAGCCTAAAACATCCAGCTGAATATTCTGCATGGAATAACTTGTAGAGTAAGCAAGAGTCCATTCTGCTGGAGCTGTGCAATCCTTGGCACTCTCTGACAAGCAGGTTTGTTGGTAGACTCAGAAAGTGCTCAGGGCCCAAGTGCACAAAGAGCTGCAAGGATCCTACACAGATTGGACCTGACAGAAGGGAACTGGAGATGAGTGGAGCCCAGGAGAGAAGCCCTGCAGTGCTGGTGCCTCTCACTATCTGCTCAAATACCCAGCTATGATCTCTACTGGGTTCAGCCCAGCCCCTTTCAGACCCAGCAAGCACAGATTTTCCTTGCCAATTTAATCTGAAAAACCTTTTTAAATGCCTATTGGGTGTACTGTGATAAAAGCATTCATAAAAACATGGAACTAAAGCTACCAATCTAGATATTTTTAACTTTTGTATTTCTGCTTGCATTATACCCATGATTGGTTTTGTTTCCTTCATGGGAATGACTCAATAAAAGGGATGGGGCTTGGAGCACCCTGGGCTAGTCAAAGGTCCATGCCCATAGCAGGGCTGGAACTGGATGATCTTTAAGGTCCCTTCCAATCCAAAGCATTTGGGACCTTCTAGCCTGTTCAGCTGAGTAAGATGGAAGACAAAAGTTTTGTTGTAAAAAGTAGAGGCTTTAAGGGCATTTCTACATGCATGGAAATGGCAAGAGTTCCCTTGACTCCTGAAATGCAACATCCTATCCCTCCTCCTTTAAGAAGGGGAAGCATCCAGGCAGTTGGACCATGTACAATCTACAGCCATGCTGTAAATATTCAAATTCTCGACCAGCATGCACTACAAAATCATGGCTTGGCTGGCAAGGGCCCCAAAACAAAGAAGACAGGCAAACAGGCAGCCTGGAACTGAATCCTGCAGCAGTTTCTCATTCTCAACCCAACTCATAGAAATCTCCCATCTCTTAAAATACAGGATCAACTTCAACATTTCCTCTCTCCTGGGCTCTCTTCCTGAAAAAAGTACTGCCTTTTTGTTTCTTATGAAATCTCTTTCTTCAAAAGATACACAAAAGTGGATTTCCAAACTCCTTCAAGTCTGTTGGGGTGATCTGGAGGGTATGAGTGGGTAAGGTCTGAAAACACATTTTTCTCATTGGCTGGGGAAGGGAATCATCAGAGATACCCACAGAGTGAATGGCACAGTAGATATATTATCAATGCAGGAGAGCCCTCAGCCAGAGAATAATGTGTAATGACTCAAATGATTTCAGAAGGCTGAACAATTGCTTTATTAAGCTATACTATACTACACTATAATCTATACTAAAACTACACTAAAGAAAAACCTGTGACCCTTACCAGACAGTCACAACACAGCTTTTTTCCAATTGGTCAATCAGTCCAGATAACCATCAGCAGCATACAATTAAGAAATCCCTTTCAGTGAATAATCTCCATAACACATTCCACATGTGCCAAACAACAGGAACAGCAAATAGAGATAATTGTTTTCTCTTTTCTCTCTGAGCTTCTCACTGCCTTCCTCAGGAAAAAAAATCCTGTGAAAGAGAATTATATCTCTGTTCAAAGAGTATGTGAATACCACAATATATTAATTAATAGCTATCAAATTGTGCCTCATGGCCACAGCAGGAAAAATGAGCTGTTCTTCATGATCTCCTGAGTTCCAAACGCTGCCATAGCTGGTCCAGGAGGGATGTGACCAGGATACCTTTGGGAAAACATCTAACTGGACAAGTTGTATTCAAATGATGCCAAGAGAGCAAAGTTTTTCTATATTCTACAGCAAACTATTCTGACAAGTGTTTCTTTATTCTCTTAAGACTTAGCCTGTTTCTTTTGCTTATCTGACATGGTCCTTGTGCCCACAAGTACTTTTAATATGTTTTTGAGCTGGAGATACCATCTACACCTTTGAACATGGTCAGAGATCAGCTCTCCAAGACCAAATTCAAGTCACCAATATGGATGCATTTAACTTTTCAAGACTGGAAATACTTGACTGTTCATTCAGTTATTCTGAAGAACCAATGTACAGGAATAACACTGAAGAAAAATAAGACAAAAATAGCTTTCAAAGTGATCCTTCTACATTGCTTGCCTTTTTTTTTTAAGGACAAGAAGAACTTGACCTTAAACTGAAACAATTAATAGTCAGTGAAATGTAATTTGGCAGCTTGTTAGCTCTGCAGGGAGAGCTCTTAACACATACAAACTCTTAGAATTACACATAGGGAATGTATCATGTAATATAAATATATAGAGTTACATTCCATTATGGGATTCAGAGCTGCCATTATAGTAGAAGTGTTTATTTTAACAAGGAAGTACAGTTTTAGTGTGGCTATTAAAGAAAATAAACCAGTCTGAAAACATTTTTATTTTTCATGACTGTTAATGGTCAAAGCATACAAACTGCAGTGAGAGTAAAAACAGAAACATCTTCTGAATAATTGTCAATGTTTTGACTCACAAGAACACAGAACCCAATTATTGTAATTACAATGAAAAATGCCACAATTATTTGCTGGTTTTATGCAGTTTTTGCCATCCCACAACTGAATCCTTGTAGAAAAATTTCCCTATCTACTAGTGTTAATCATGAATTCAACACAGACAATATTGTTACCAACCTGCCTGTTCCACACTGAAAAAAAAATCTGTAAATTAAAGTAAATGTTAATAGTAGAGGAAATAATTTCCATGTTTGTCCTTAAGCTCAAAACAAGTTCAACAAAATAATTCACAGTTGACTGCACTAAATGAAAACTAACAACTAACAATAAGTTATATTCCTGCAAATGCTGCAAATTAACTGATCATATTTTATTTAATTCCTAACTAAAGCTTCAGATGTTATTTCATATATTCCAGGTGTAAAGAAACAACATTTTATGGGAGAATTCTCTACTTCAAATATATTTGCTCCAAATACTGACATTTAAAATCTTGAATGTGAGGATATTTTAGGTAGGGCAGTAATTTGAGTAAGAGTCCAAGCTATAACTGTTAAAAAGATAATTCAAAGCAGCCATTATTATGTGTAACCAATGCTATAAAAATTTTGACTGACAGATCTACAGATTATAGAATGCAAACTGAAACATCTTATAAGCACAAACCCCCCCTTACAATAAGTTATCTTTCTGCAAATGCTGCAAATTAACTGATCATATTTTATTTAAAATTAAATTCATTTTAAATAAAATTTAATTCCTTCAATTTAATCCAATTCTGTACTTCAGGGCTCAGTGGGGATGTGTATCCTTTATTAATGCCACATTCCAACTTCCTCATGCTGCTTATTCAGAACTTCCATTAGAAAATATTTATTATTAAAGAACTTTAAAAAATAGCCTAAAGAAATTAAGCTTTTGCTGCTTCCACTAAATTTCAAACGTTTTGAAACTCAGATTCTGAGAAAACCCAGAATAGTTACATCTTCTACACTCCCAATAGTAATTAAAAAATTTATATGACAAGGGAATGGTGATATTTAAAACTGAGACACAACCCTGAGGTGGAACACACCCTCAGTCAGAGAGCTAAAGTCTCTTTTTACTGATGACATTGTGGAGATACATTTGATTGTGCCCTGCAGCTCTTGGGACTGAGGGTGACCTCTGGCAGCAGGCCACAGCTCTTCTGTGACACTGAGAACCACAGAGATGTCAGGAGACAAAGCCCTTCTCTCCCTCCTCCCAGGGACCTGCAAAGAGGGTGCAGAAGTTCACTCTCAAACACACCCTGCCCTTGTCAGTGTGAGTGCCCCTCTGTCCCCATGGATTGCACCTGAGGGGACACAGAATGTTCCTCCTGAGGAGATGGGTAAGGAAGCCCTGAGAAGCAGAGAAGTCCTGCTGGTGCTGAGACTGCTGAATACAGGTCAGTGCAGCACAGACTGACTGTAGATTCTGACAGTCCTAGAGAGAAATCTGGATGAATGCTGAATCTCAGGAGTGACTTGACTGAGATCAACATCTTTAGGGAAAGGAGATATTGTACAAATTACAACAGATGTGTTTTCTTACCCCAGAAGCACCATTACAAGGCTTTGGTTCCATCCAAGCTTCTTTAAACCACATCAAATCATCTTTGCCACGTGTGAAAATAACATGGCCCAATTCTCATTCTTAGCGCTATTAATCTTAATACTTATAATTCTTATTTTTATGTAAACACACCACTACAGATGTTGAACTCTAACAGAGCCATCAGGGGAAAACCCAACTTCATGATACCATCTTGATTTCCAACCAAACATTTTAATTTTAACAACAGCAAACACAACAAAAGAAAGCGTCTTTTGGTTTCTAATCCATCCATCCAAATCCATTAGTTTTTTAACCAACATCCAACATTAATTGTTTCAGACACATTGCCAAGACGACAGAAATTGCAAATATTTTTAGGACAATCTGCTTTGTGTCACTGACCAACCAAAGACGCTCTGCTATCTGTTGGCAGGCAAGCCCTTGCAGAATATTCCCTTCCACTTTCTGTGACATTAAAGATTTAGATACCACTCAGTGTCATAATTCAGGTGGAGAATACAAGCAGTGAGTTCCAAGCTCCATCTTGTCCTATAATATCTACTACAATCATATCATAACTGGAATAAAAGTTACTCTAGAATAACTTCATTAGAGCCCTTGGACATTTTTCTTTTTAGATTGTAAAAGCTCACAGAAAATTGTTAAGTTGCTGTTTTAAGTAAGCCAACAAATCCATTTGTGTCTGAAATAAGAGATGGCTCAAGATTGATCTTTTTGTCCAGCAAAATGAATATTTAAGACTCCTCAAGTATTCATTCAGTAGTGACTCAAAATAACCATTTCACTTCATCTATTAAATGTGGACAAAACGATAATTCTTTACAGATGAGCATCTACCTTTTTTGGTAGGTGTGTTTAGGGGGTAGTAGGATTCCATGGCCACCCAGATGCAGAGTACAAGCCATCCCAGGAGGGTATGTACCACTGCTGAGACAGAAAAGCCCCAGCTGGGGTGGCCCAATGTCAGATAATAACAGACCAGGACAAAGAACTGTTCCATGCACTGCCTTGTCTCCAGCTGAGGTGAAAAGCAGATGCTCAAGGAGAGGATAAACAGGCAGTGCTGGTTTCACACAGAACTTCCTATGGGCTGCACTTTCCAGGACTGAGGTAGTATCCAAAGATTCTTGATGGGGCTTCTGACACAATAAATTTGTTCCCATGGCATTCAGAAAATATCAGAATTTTTTTACACTGATTTAGTGCAGCTCTGAATGCTCACTTGTCCAGTGCATGGAATATTCATGCAGTGGCCTCCAACACTGTTAATATTGCTGCAGGGACAAAAAAAAAAAATGCAGCACTAGTGAAGCAGCATGCCACAGCCCTAGAAAGGCAGGATCTAAGCAAAATTAATTTCATTCAAATAAAGTCTCAGAGCAAGGTGTTACAGACTCTGGAAATAGCAAAGGCACAGCCCAAAAGATAAATTACTGCTCAGGGGAGGATAATGCAAAGACTCCTATTACAACCCCAAAGCACTGAGAGCCAAGACTGTCACTGCCATTCAGAGCCTTGGCAGCACAAATGTTTCACCCAAGGATTTGAGAGATTTGGTTTCAGATCAAGAGGGAGAAATTAATGTCTCATTTCCCACCTCCCCCTTTCCACTGCTCACGTGCAGTTATTTCCTTATTCTAAGCACTATGTTTTGCTACTGGGGACACCTCCCAGATGTCCCCCAAACTGGTGCTTTATGAGCTGCCTTTGCTATAAATGCTTTAGTGTTCTCTTATCCAGATTTGGATAAGGCTCTTTCCCTATCTGAGAGCCAGATTTAAATGGGTGGGAAGTTACAAGTGACTGGAACACTTGGTGGGTGTAAAGCACTGACCATTTCTGGCTTTAAAATGGTTATGATGATGATGGGGCTTGCTTACATGGCACAGAATCTCCTCCTTGATGCCCTATCTCCCCCAGCACAATGTCTTCAGACAGCTGGCAGAGGAGTTAACAAGATAAACATTGGAAAAATCTCTGACAATTCCATCTCATGCAGAGAAAAACTGCCTGGCCCAGGCACAGCAGCAGCAAAATGCAGAGAGGAAAAGGGAAGACTCTGGATGTGTCACTGCACCCTAGGAAATGGCAACACTAAAACCCCATTCATTCAGAGCTGAGAGGGAAGATGTGGAAATGAAAGAGGAAGCAGAAGAGAGCATCAGAGCTCCTTAAGAAGCCTCATTCTAAATTCAATTCTTCAAAAAGTAAGCAATAAACTTGCTCAAATTTCTTTTTATTAGAAATTACTACTGAAACAGCCTCTTAATTGACTCCTATTTAAATTGCCTCACGCTCCAATTATAAGAGAAGTCCAGGAAGAATTTCAGCTCAGGCTCTTTCCACTTCAACCAGTTCACATCCAAGACTGGCAGACACTAATGCATTAATTTATCTAGCAAAGAACACCCTTACTCTTTTAAGGAGACTGTAGAAGTTAACAGCAAATAATGTAAGTTGAAGGTATTCACCAGGCAGAAGCCCCACAAAAGCCATCATGACCTCCCCCAAGTAGATATCTAGCTAAAAGTGACTTTGCTCATCTGACCTGTGAACTGACCTAACTGTGCTATCAATCAATGTGATTTTACCTCACTAGAAACAGTGCAACCACAGAACTTCCAGAGATCCCATTTCTCCAGGAGAAAAAAATCAAAACCAGAAAAGCAACAACACCCTATTTAACACACTTTATCATGGTCAGGCAGGCTTGAGTGTATATTTTGCATGCTTTCTGCTCATCAGGATTTTCAAATTCACTCCTGTAAAGCCTTCAGCTGCTGGACCACTGCATACACCAAAATCCAGTGCACACTCTCTGTCCTCTCTCCTTTACAAGATTATAGGAACAGGAGCCAACCTGAGCCCCTCACATAAACAGCAAGAGAAACTTGTAGGCTTTATCTAGGGCTGCCCTTGGTCCAGGACAGCTCATTCAGCACAAGTTAATCTTGGATAGACCCAGGTCAACCTGACCTTAAAGGATCTTAATTGGATTAGTACAACCAGCTCTAGATATCCCATTGCCATGGTCTGATTCACCCCATTAAAAACAGTATGAAAAAGCCACGAGCAGCAAACACTGGCATTATGCTGCTTCAGGTTTGTTGGGTTTTTTACAACTGGAATCAAGTTCTGAGAGCTCAGCACAGTATAAGAGTTAAAGGAACACAAACAGACCCAAAGGGTCAGACCATGGCTGCAGTTTACATACTCATGAGGCAGATCCAGGACAAGGCTGTGTGCAAGCCAGAATTCCAGGAATTAGTTATCAGAATTGCATTACAGATGTTCTCCTCATAATTCACCTTACCCAAAGGGAAAAAAAAATATTCTTCTCCTTTTACAGGGAGAAGTAAATCCATGTCAGCAAGGATGAAAGAAAGAAAATCCAGGAGCCTTTTTTTTCCTTTATGGTGGATTATCACTATTACAGATGAAAAAGACAGAAATAGGATCTAATTAAAATAATACACTGCTTTAAAAGCCACCAGCACTGCTTTATATTCCCAAGCTGGCTACTTTCTGTTGTGTTTGGTAGAACTAATCACATCTTTATTCTTTCCATAATACAGAACAGGAGGTGCCATAAAGGAGTTTTACCCACATGAGCATGAAAGGGAAAGTAGGAGAACTCCCTAATAAAGGAAGAAGAGGAGAGAGGAAGGGGTATCCCAGGAATTAATCAACTTCCCCCACTTCTATGGGCTTTACTCCAGAGAAATTATGGCCAGGTCACCTGGGATATTCACTGCAAAGTTCTCTGAGTAGAACACTAAGAAGAAAGAGCTTTTTCCAGAGACAGTTACTCACTCATGGTTTCCAAAGTGGTTCTATTAAAAATATATATGTTCTTCTGCAAGTGAACATGATATATATTTGAAAAAAAAAAAATACTGAATTTTCCCAACTTTCCTAGTAAAGAAGGAATGCATTGTGAACACAAAACATTGTCTAAATGCATGCCATTTTTCATGCCATCTCCGAGTGGCTCTTTAACAATGGTTTCCATTTTATTAAGTATTACTATGCAAGTCAGTCCTGAGTTTTATTTAACAGAAAATTCAGCTAAAAGCAGGTATCAATAGTTAATTGTAAAAGTCCAACACCCCAATTCTGCAGGAAAGACTAAGACTTTTAATCAAAACCACTCCCAGACAATCAGCTGAAGCTTTTTACAGCCTCAAAATTTACTCATAATTTAACACTGCATTCTGTCAAAAACGTAACAAGGACAAATTGTTTCATCAGTTGTAGTCAAGCAATGCTAAACAGCTCAGAATTTGGCCCAATATTAATCAATATAAATAAACAGTATTATTCACTTGGAAATTTATTAACTCTGATCAATAGATTTCATACAACAGCTGCACAAAATCAGCCAACGATGCAACCTATACAGAACACTGCAAATATTTGCTCATTGGGAAATTACTGTTGTTTCCTTTTCTCTTTCCAAAAGATAACAATATTGCAAAACATCATTTGTCCAAGTATTCCAATGCTAAAGGTGCACCAGTTGTATGTACACAGCAGATTACTGGACACTCCAAAATTGAAGGGGAATCAGTTCCAGATGTTTTCTACTGATTAAATTCAGCCCGAGCAAGGTTAAGCAAATGACAAGCAGCTGCTTTTCTTTTTTGCCATAGTCATGACAAATCCCCTTACAATTCTGAGTGACTCTAGCTGGCAGACATTGGGTGCAGCAACTTTTTTCCCTGAGTTTTCATGATTAACAGAGACTGTGAACAGCCTCCAGAGCAACAAACTCTTTCCACCTCCAGTCTGCCAGATAAAAATTGCAGATAAAAATTAAAAGGAAGAAACTCAAAAATAAAACCAAATAAAACAAATATTCTTTTGAAATACCCCAGTGATGTAAATCCTAAACCATAGACCCCTCTCACTGCACACACTACTCTCTCTTGAAGTAAGTCAAAGTGGAACTAAAGAAACATTAAGGTGTCACTAAACCAGGCCATGGCTCAATGCAACACTGGTGTCACCTTTATGACCCATCACTTCACTTCAAACACAGCAGAAACCCTTTTTTACCATGAACAGAAGTTGACACAAAGCTTTACTTCTCAGCCTTGTCTCCTATTTACCCTCAGCCATTCAGAGTTTTTTTCACACCTGATGGGATTAAACTGAAATAAAGACATTGTGTGTGCATGTGTCCTTAAGCAAACTGACAGGTCAGATTTTCCATCCCAGCATTTATGCTGAGCGGGGCAAGAAAGCATTTTCAAAGCACAGAACTTCCAAATTCTTTCCAAGGCAAATATTCCCATGGAGTTGTGGTTGGGAAGATCTGGGAAGAACAGCACACACACCTAATATCCAAATTATTTCCCAAGCACTGTCTGTGACTGCAAAGAGCTTGCTGTGTTAAAAAACACATCAAGCAAAGTAAATTGCTTAGAAGTGGCTACACCTGGCTACTTCAACAGGGAGCAAAACCAAAATAAATGGAACACTCAGCCTTTACTTCTCTATTTTTCAACTAATGGTTATTATATATGGACACAGCCCCCTCCAAAGAACCAGTGTTTATTTTGCTCCTAATTATAGGATCTTTTCAGCATTCCCAGCTGACATACAACAGAAATAAGCAAAATACATGATTTGCAAGACATTAATTCACTTGGATGAAAAGTATATTTTTAAGGAGTAGTAAAAGTGTATGTACTACTCCACCATCCAAATAAAAACAGTTTAAAAGGCCATAATTTTTTAGACACAATGCCCTCATCTCCCACAATAATGCTTTGCCATTTCCATCAGGAAAAACCCCAAATTTTTGGCTAAAAAGTAGCTTTACATTTTAGATTAAATCACATCATATTTTCCCCACAGGGCATTCACTACATTTGCTGCAAAAATCAGCTTTTCTTGCAAAAGCTGCCATTCCTGATTACCACTCCTCCTTGTTTATGCTGAGGATAAACAACTGTGCAGGCCCATGTTTAATCCTGCATTGACTAATTGCATTCTCCACTTCTGTAATGCTGTGTCAGTCTAAAAACACTTCATAAACAATTAGGACACACAAAATCTCCGTGACAGAGACAGGACTTATGTTCACGGAACAGATGATGCAACCCAAGCACAGTGAGTTAATTGTCTGCCTGGGGTCACCCCGAGAATCAGTAACAGAAAGCAGGAATTCAGCCCTCCCTCCTCAGCACGGGATGAGCCCTGCACATCCAGCCTCAACACCAACACAAGGATTCCAGCAGAGCCTACCAAGATGTGTTGGAGCTCTGTCATTGCCTTAGATCCTCGCTTTTAACCAATTTATTTCTTACTCCCATTAAGAAGTACCTGCTTCTCACCTTCAGTAGAAAGGCTCCATGTTGGCTCAAAAATGCCTTCACTTCCATGCAGCCACCAGGGAGCTGCAATGAGCCTCACAGCCCAGAGCATAAAGTTGTATGTGTGGTACATACCCTGGTCCAAATTCTGGTTGGGATTCCCCCCTCTCCGTTTTTCCCTTTTCTCATCCACTGCATTGCATGGATATGTGCCTCGCAATTTGAAATTAAATTACTGCAGTTTGAAGTTTGGGTTTTGGCACTTTAGATCACAATGCTCCATTTTCACACTGGAGTGAAACTGTTGCTCCTCCCTGAAACTGAGCAAAATGATGGAATTCTGAAGTGCCCATAGTGAGAAAAGTCCAAACTGTGTAGCACATCCTTATCTGTGCTTTTAAGAGCATGTTCTAGAGACTGCTTTCCCAGACAACCTTAATTTATATATTGGTTCCCCATTCCCTGCTGCACAAGCCGCAGGACAATTTTTAATGTTAAAGCAAGTTGACTAATTAGAAAAATCATGGTCTTAAGCAGGGTTCACACCCTCCATAAAGAGGGAAACCTCAAATCCCAATTTCCTTTTTTCCTTATTCTCTCCAAGGGTGTCCTTGCTTCCCCAGAATGGTTTGGGCCACCTGAGCCCAGGCAGGACAAGTGCAGCAAAGCTGTCCTGGCTGCCTGGAGCCCAACACATCCCTCAGGACCACGAGTCAGGGAGTCATTTTTTCCACACTGTGGGATCACACCCCATAAGCAGCTGGTTAATAGACTGGAGATCAGGCCAAGCAGCTGCTGGATATCAAAAGTGTGGGGACAAATCACCACAGGGAATTCCTGATCCAGGATTAGGGGGGAGACACAGCAGGAACATCCCTGGGGAAGGCTTCCAGAGTGCTCTCAGCCACTTCTGGGTCAGTCCCAACTGCATATTGAATAAAAATTCCTCTCTATTCCACAGCCTGGACCACCGATGGGTTTATTTAATAGCACCCAAGGCAGAAATCTCTCTAAATGTATTTGTCATTTCAACAGCAAAACTCTGGTAAATGTTTTGTGAAGTATCATATTCCAGCAAGTTTTCTTCCACTGTACAGGAGCCTCAACCAGCTCTCTAGGCTATAATCCAGGTCCTATGTTTATAGACACACACAGATGATACAGGAAAAGGTGACTAAAATCAGTATTAAAATTGTCTTCTGCTTATCTCCTACTTAAAATGCACATTGCCACATCAGAGAAAAAACAAAACCCACTTGATCTGACATGATTGCTCATTACTAAATCACGTTCCCTGTTACTTATTACCTTCCTACTGACTGGTTTGATTGTGGGTGCTTTTTGTTTGGGGTTTTCTTGTTTGTTTATTTTTCCTTCTTGAATTCCTACTTCCCTTAGAGCCAAGCTCCAAAATTGAATATATCTGGGGATTGTTCTCACACAAAAGGTGAGGGGAGAGAGAGCTGTTGATGGACAGGGGCTCAGTTCTTTTCTTCACAAGGGAAGGTACCATCATCCTCTCTCAGGGCCCACTCTTGAAATCCAGATCCAAAACTGAAACACCTCATGGCTGCTCCTGGCAGAGGGAAGATTGTAACTCTACTTGTCCCAAGTACCTTTAGTGCTTATATCCCACTTTACTTACTGCTTTACATATTCATATTCATTAAAAACACCATCCTTTATGCCCCTCATAGAACCCCCAGCTGGATCTGTCACCACACCCTGAGTCACCTCCTCAGGTTCTCTGCCCCACTCTCCTGCCTGGCTCTTTGGCACTCTATCTTTCTTGAGATATGCTAAAACCCCAAATCCAGGTGCACACAGCTGCTTCTCCAAACTCCTGGGAGATCATCTCATGCTGGGGCTGGAGAGGCACCCTGGGACTGCCTCTGGCTCCCCTGCACCAGCAGCAGGGCCCAGGAGCCCCCCAGCAGCCAAAACCTCTTCCCACAGCAGGACCTGCCTCATCCTCACTGGCCACACCTGTGGCTCTCCCTGTTCCATTCCCATCATCATCCTCACAGCTGGGGCTGTCCCTTTCTCATCATCATCATCCTCACAGCTGGAGCTGTCCCCTTCCCATCATCACCCTCATCCTCACTGGCCACACCTGGGGCTGCCCCAGCCCATCAGGAATGGGGTCAAAGCAATCACACTCCTCCTTCCCTGCCCACAGCCCCAGCCCTGCACTCGAGGTAAAGGGGAGGGACACAAAAAAAGATATTTAGAGGGTGGTCCTTTCTAACAACACCCTTTTCTTTCTTTTTAATACCCTTGTCTAGCAGAGCCATTTACATTTTCAAACACACAGCTACTTACACACAGGGAAGAGCTATATTTCATGTGTCGTACCTATTTTCATTTAGATCTATTTTCTCTTAAATCTATTTAGACACAGATGCATTTACATATATATGAATTTACAACTGCATCTCATATCTATTCAGCTTTATCTCAATTTACACTTCTGTGTTTACACTTATGTATCTATTTAGACTGTGTCAGCTTGCACTTCTGTTTGGATTATATATTGACACTTATTGCATAGAAAATCAATTTAGACCAGATATCTGTTTAGAGCTAAATATTTACACTGCCATCTAATTACACATCAGCCTGTTTAGATTTAGGTATTTATACACCCTTATATATAACCTCAATTGAGATTACATACATCATCTACTTTTACCCTGCAATGCAAAGCAAATGTAGGTGGTTCCAGCTGGACAGAAATTTTCTATTTAAAATCATCATCCAGCATCTCAGCAGCCTCCTATCAGTGGTGTTAGCAGCTCTCAGGCTCCTTCTGATCATTCCCTGGCTCCTCAGCTGTTTGCTTTGCAAACCCAGAGAGCTAAACCCACCTAACCTGTGCATCTTTTCCAGTCCTTTATCTTATGTTCTAACTTTATTTGCTCCTCACTGAGTAATTTTCCGAGTAATAGCAAGTGACACAATTTTTAATGTCAATTTTAGCACATTCAGTGTTAATTTTCAGGGGACGGAAAAAATTATGAACCTTTCCTGACACCATTACTGTATTTACACTTCACAGTGAGTAACTGGGCCAAACTTTCATTCTACAAAGATTTTATCTCAAGCTTAGGCCATTGAGAAAAAGCTCACAATCCACCCAGATCATTCTCATCTTTCTTAAGCTTTGGAACAGTTGCAGACTGGGATATTCCTGTGAGTTCAATAAAGAACTCCTATGCCTCCCAAGTCATTCTGTGCTGGATTAGCACTGCTGTTAAATTTGCAGGACCTGAGGGATGAGGCTTCTCTGGCTGCTCTGTCCAGACCATCCCTGACCTGACCCTGATTTAGCTGTGGCAGCAATTTCTCTAATTGAGCAGGTGTCTGTATCTTGTTTTACTTCTGTTTATCTTTGTGTTGCACAACCACGGCTCCGTATCTGCAGTAGTTATTTTAGTAGGATGAGACATTTACAACCAAATAATGACAGAGTTTACAGAAATACAGGCTGGGCAGAATATCAGAGGCCTTGAGAAGTGGAAACACAGGATGCAGTGTGTGAGTACAGGCAGGAGATAAGAGATGGGGCACAGGTTCAGCACTGGAGACCCCCACAGCTATAAACAATTCACTAATGGTCAGTGAAAATAAAAAGCAGTCCTGAAGCAGGACAAAACTGGTTGTAAGGGTAACAGAGAACAAATAAATTCTATTTCACACACATAAAAGGGAACATAAGATGATAAATTCTGATGAAACCTGGAGCTGCACAGCAAGGAGGAAATACGTCAAAGGGTGTTAGGAAACATTTGTAAGTGACCCCAAGTGGATCCCAGGAGAAAAAGGAGAAACTGTCACCACAAACATCATATTCCTCCCTGTTAAGGACATGAGATTTCAACAAGTCATTGTGTACTTCCCCTCTTCCTTCTGCAGCAAATTATACCCAGGAACTAAATGAGCATAAATACCAGCCTAACAGGCAGAATTTTAAAAGCAAGTTTAACACTTTTAATTGAATTTTTACTATAGTTGCAGCTTTTTCATTGTTAAGGGAAAAAACTCCAACCATTGCATTTGAGTCTCTTTTGTAACAATTAGATCTACACTAATTAGGTGAAGATTTCAGTTATTCTAGCACTAAATTCTAGTTCTTACTTTTATAATGTGTGCTTTCCCTTTTTGATACAGGACAGAATACAATCATTCTTAACCTACTTTCTACCATACCTTATCTATTAACTCTGACTTTCCATTCTTGAAAAACCTTATTTCATTTCTCTTTTTTTCCCCAAGACTGGCTAAATCAATAGGTTCTTCCAATACAGATGTCATGAAAACCCTACAAGGGTCTGCATTTAGTGAGAAGATTCTGCTGATTCCTCAAACATACCAGAAGAGAAACCCAATTACTGACTTTGTCATCCAGAGTAAATTTCTATGACAGGGTCTTGGATTTGCTTCCTTCCTTCTCTTGCCCTGAGCCTCACACAGCAAGACTATGTATGCTCTGGATCCCAGAGTAAAAATTATCAGGGCTGCATCAGTACTGTGAAAGAGCTTATCAAAAACTTTAAAATTTATCGGGTCAATTTATAATCTCACCCTAAGAAGCTGCTTCTGTGTCACTATTAGTCAACATGGTGACTCAAGACAATTTATTTGCTTCTCCGATTTTCTACATTTTTGATGTTTTGATGGTTACCTGAAATATTCATTTTGGCAAAAAAACACCTATGCTGGGGTATGCATAGACATTTTCACTTGAAATCCAGATCCAAAACTGAAACATTTTCAACCCATGATTATTTTCCCCCCACTGCTGTGCTGATAGTGTCTAGGAAAATCCTGAGGCAGCTGCAAACACCTTCCCTTACACAGCACTGCTGTGGTCTCCGAGAACATCTGGTACAAAGTCCCTGCTCAAGTCTGATGTGACCAGTGATCCAAACCCTGGTCTTAAACCAGGCACAACAGGGAGTTGAATAAATGCAGAACACAAATTTTTAAACCTCAAAAGCTGCCAGATTTAATCAGAAGAGTGGGTTTGGCAGAGTTAGTTGTTCTCTTCCTGCACCTCCCCTCGCCCCATCCCCACCCCCAGTCCTGTCATCAACTTTGGCCATGAGAGATAAACCACAGAATTCACTGGAAGTTCTCACTCAGGGCAGCCAGGGCTGAACCAGTAAAGACTGAAAACTTTCTGGTAGAGAGGTGTTTCCACAATTCTCACACATGGGCAAGTACCATCAGTACCAGTCCTGAGCTGACAGAAAAAAGAGACATTGAACAGCTCTGCACTGACCACAAATTCTCACTGCAAAGCCACCACCATTCTTTAAACCCACCTTCTTAAGGGCATGGCATTTGTCAGAAGCCTGGTATCTGGATACTTTCTCATGCTGATTTGGTGCGTGCCTTTGTATTTATGATTTTCAGACTTACTGACAGTTATGCAGACTCTCAAAAGCTTTGGTGTTTGCTTTATTCTGTTAATTTTGGCCACATGTTTTTTCTCACCTTTCTCTCAGCTTGTCAGCACTGGACTCTCTGAATCCACTTCACTTAAAATGTTTGCTTCTTTATATGTACTGCAGACTGTAATCCATCTACACCAGTAAGGGAAAGCAGCCCATTTCCCAATGGAAAATGCAACCAGTCTCTGGGAAAAACCAGCTCATTTCCAGACAGGTGAATGCTGGAATGTCAGCCTCCAAACTGGCATTACAGACAGAAGGAATTAACACTACTGCACATTTAAAATTACAGGGACAAAGGTAAGGGGGTCAGAGAAAACTGGAGTATCTTCCCCTCTCTTGTTAAAATTTGCTTTTGTGCAGTTTTGCTTTAAACTGTGCATACATCAGCACACAAGAAACTCCAAAAATCAAACAGAAAAGCACTGAAATTTCAGCATCCAAACTGGCATTACAGACAGAAGAAATCAACATTAACACTACTGCACATTTTAAATTACAGGAACAAAGGTAAGGGGGTCAGAGAAAACTGGAGTATCTTCCCCTCTCTTGTTAAAATTTGCTTTTGTGCAGTTTTGCTTTAAACTGTGCATACATCAGCACACAAGAAACTCCAAAAATCAAACAGAAAAGCACTGTGATAAACAGGGAATTTTATTTTTAGCCCAGCAGAGATTTATCACTATGAGAGTCTTGTGACTTTGACAAATCTAACAATAATGAGTTGTGTATACAACCTACAACAGCTGACAGAGAATAATACATTGCTGGAGTTATCCCAGGAGGCTGACCTTCAAGGTCTAAAAACTTTCAAATTTCTATTATTTTTCCTCCCTAATAAAAAGCACCATGAAACAGCCATTTGGTTCATTTTGTGAAGGATGCATTGTGGTGAATATCTAATATTTAAAGAGAAAACTCAAAATGCACCTAGAAAATGCCAGTTACACCAAAATGCTGTTTCCCTTTTCTATGGATTAGTGTCTGTGACCTGCCACTCACTCTTGCTCTTCTAATTAACTACAATCTTCACACTTGAGTGCCTTTTTTAAACCTCACAGGAATATTAAAGACATCAGAGGGCTTGCACTTGTCTTGTCATCCTGAAAACAGACCCTGCTGCAGAGAAGTAGGTACCAGGATGGGCAAAAGTCCAGGTAAAGATTAATTTCAGGAATACAGAGGATACTTAAGGATATATTCCCAGGTAAGGATGACATGACTGAGGGTTTTCAATCACTACACAAAAATATTAAATCATACAACCTGGTATGAAATAGTTCCTTAGTTGAAGCAACAGACATCCATAAAAAAAAAAAATACTGCACTGGAGGGCCACAAAGATGCTCCAAGGACTGGACAGACAGGCTGAGAGAGATGGGATTGCTCAGCCTGGAGAAGAGAAGGGTCTGGGGAGATCTCACTGCAGCCTTCCAGCACCTGAAGGGACTTCATGAAAACACTGCAGAGGGACTTTTTACACAAGCAAACAGGGATAGGACAAGGAGAACGGATTGAAACTAAAAGAGGACTTAATTTGACATCAGGAAGAAATTCTTCCCTGTGAAGATGCTCAGGCCTTGGCACAGGGTGCCCAGACAAGCTGTGGCTGCCCCATCCCTGGAAGTGTTCAAGGCCAGGTTGGACAGGGCTTGGAGCAACCTGGGAGAGTGGAAGGTGTCCCTGCCCATGGCCATGAGACTGGATGATCTTCAAGATTCCTTCCAACCCAAATAATTCCAGGATTCTTTGATGCTTAAGGTCCCTTCCAACCCATTCCATGCAATGCTATTCTATGACTCAGCATCACACTCATTTTATAGAACTTCCTAAATCTCTGTTTCTTTTAGCTTTTCCTTATTAATTTCTTCCTAATAGCTTCATTTCAAGAGGATTGATTTCCAACAAGGAAACTATTATTGTGGAAGAATTTTGGCCTTAGTTGAAGCAACAGACATCCATAAAAAAAAATAAAAAAATACTGCACTGGAGGGCCACAAAGATGCTCCAAGGACTGGACAGACAGGCTGAGAGAGATGGGATTGCTCAGCCTGGAGAAGAGAAGGGTCTGGGGAGATCTCACTGCAGCCTTCCAGCACCTGAAGGACTTTGTGAAAACACTGCAGCAGGACTTTTTACACAAGCAAACAGTGATAGGACAAGGAGAACGGATTGAAACTAAAAGAGGACTTAATTTGACATCAGGAAGAAATTCTTCCCTGTGAAGATGCTCAGGCCTTGGCACAGGGTGCCCAGACAAGCTGTGGCTGCCCCATCCCTGGAAGTGTTCAAGGCCAGGTTGGACAGGGCTTGGAGCAACCTGGGAGAGTGGAAGGTGTCCCTGCCCATGAACATGAGACTGGATGATCTTCAAGATTCCTTCCAACCCAAATAATTCCAGGATTCTTTGATCCTTAAGGTCCCTTCCAACCCATTCCATGCAATGCTATTCTATGACTCAGCATCACACTTATTTTATAGAACTTCCTAAATCTGTTTGTTTTAGCTTTTCCTTATTAATTTCTTCCTAATAGCTTCATTTCAAGAGGATTGATTTCCAGCAAGGAAACTATTATTGTGGAAGACTTTTGGCCTTTCCCTTACTGTAAGGATGGACAAATTCTGGGTGCTACAGATCATTTTTCATCAGCCACACCCAAAACCCCATACAAAGAAAAGAGGTCAGCAATAATTTTTCTTTTAGGTTATCAAGTTTTTGTTTCAAAACGGTACCATTTTTGGTGAATAAAGGTGTTTCAGTATCCAATACATGGAGGTTTTTATTACACACACACAGAACCCTCTCAGAAACCTTAATGTTGATCATCCCTGTTTTGTAAGGTTTCCCTTTTCTCCAACCTTCTCCATATAAATAAAGGAAAGCATTTTTGCCCAGCTTGGGAAGATCTGCCTCCTAAGGAAGGTTTGAGCAAGCCAAGAGTAAGATGGGTGGATGTGGAATCATGAACAATTAGGAAGATTCTACTTCCAGGAGAAAAGGTGTGTTCACATAATGCCATTGCTGAATTAAGGCAAATATCTCCTTTTACAAGGATACTTGAACTACATTTCTATTTCTGCCCAGAGCAAGGAATTTTATCAGTGGGACTATTACTGTGTTGCCTATTCCTGGCAGGCATGCATTTTAGGCCATCCTACAGCAAAGATTGGGTATAAAGCAGCAAACAGCTGGTTTAGAGCAGCAGCTCTGCTCCTCTAGGTCAGGCCTAGAAAAGTGATCTCATTCAACCTTGCAGTTTTCAAAACATCCAGCCCCCACCAGCAATGAATAAAATATTCCACTACAGCCACACTCAAATAGAAGCTGGCATGGCCCCTTTCAATTACCTTTTCTGAATGATGATCCTCTCTGCCTTTTCTGCTTTCAGCTTTTTTGACAGGAAAAAGCCCCATTTACAGGCTTAAAGCCTAGTACTTCCACTCTCCAGGAATAGAAGCCTATTAATTCTGGCAAGGAGAACTTCACTGAGAGAAATCAGGCTTAAACTTTTGAGAGGTGTCAAGAATGTTCAGTCAATTGAGAAATTGAGTTGGCCAGCTGCATTCCTGGAAGCTTTGCAACAGAAGGAATGAATCAGGAAAATCAAATTGAGTGTGATTTAACCCTGACACTGGCTAAGGCAAAACATGAAAGAAAATGAAAAATAGATAAAATTTAATTAGTAAGGGAATAATATGCATGGCTGTCTCTCAGAATAAGAATAAATCCAACCAGCCATAACAAACGTACAAGAAGAAAACATTTTCAGAAAAAGTGGGGAAAATTCTTTCATTTTCCTGTCAGGCAGAAACAGATACAGGCTTGTCTCATCACCCTCTTTCCTATGACACAGAGCCTGACTATGACCATTGAGAGAACACAGGACTCTGCCAGTGTATGTTGGTTCACTAAAGCTGAGTGCAGCCAGCAGAGTCCCCAGCATCTCCGTGGCCTCCACGACTGTTATCAGCAGCTCAACACTTTGCTGCTTCATCATCACATCACAACACCAAAAATACACTCTGCAAAATCCTCTGCCACACGGTCAGCAAGAGAAGCTGTTCCAGCCCAATAAACATGCTGAGAATGAACACAATATTCTGTTATGAGATGGGGAGTTAAAGCAGAAACTTTGGTTATAAATATCATGCACTTCATGCCCTCCCCCAGAACCCTAAAAGCACTGGAAATGCCTCTGGGTATGGAACAGAACCCAGATTACGAGTTCAAGATGTAGAAGATCTAGAACAGAGTCACAACCCCATCAAACAAAGAAAAATCAATGCAAAAGGGGAAAAATCTGCTTTCCAGAAAACCTCCTTTTATTGTAAACAATACCATTTTATATTTCACATTATAACACTCATATGTCCATTAAAAACTTAATTTTAAAGAAAGGATTTTACAGACAAAGCAAGTATGTTAACTCAGCAGTGAAATTCAGTTTCCATGCTGAAATACAACCATTGCTTATATAAACACCCAATATCTTAAATGAAGCAAGATTAAAAACCCCTTAGTTGATGTGGGCATAAAAATAGTAATTTTTTTTCTTATCACAATTTGTTTGCACAATGTTTAAGACAGGGCTGTAAAAAAAGTTGAAATATTTTTCTCGGTCTTTTACCTCCTTCTTTCAGAAGGAGGTAAAAGGACGTAAAGTTAAAAGGTGGAATAGACCCAAGGAAGCTTTCCATCCACCTCTAAAATAACTCAAAAAAGAAGAATGAACAATATATCCAACATCCTAACTGACAGTGAGCAAGGAAAGCTCTTTTGATATACACACCTTATGATTTAAAGACTATCTTTCATTCATGTCCCCCCACTTTTGTTATGCAACCATCCTTGGTTGAAGACATTTTGATTTACTGATTAGCTTAAAATTGTTTGTTCATAGAACTTTTCCCTTCATAACATCAACTCTTTGTAAGTTTGTCTCTTGAGAAATGATAAACTGAGTATAAGTAAGTTACCTTTGGGTTCATCAATGTAGAAGGACACATCTTTTTTGTCCTCTTGCTCATCAATGTGATCATAAGTGATCTGGGGAACAGACAAGGAATTTTCTCCTGGGTTTATTACGGGTGCAGAGCCATTCCCACAGCCCAGCTTCCCTTTTCTTCTGTATCTTCTGGTCTGTGAGAGAAGGAATTGAATGATCTCAGAAGATGCTATCAAACACAGACAATTGCACATGTGAGCTTCACTGTACAGTGAATTCACTTGATGTCTTTGGTTTGGTTTTGTTTTTTTAAAAGGATGAAACTGAAATTCAGTGAAAGGGCTGCAACCTTTGTTCATGGTTTTAAAGTGTCTGATTCTGAATTATGAACTAAAACTTGGTAAGAATTTGATTCTAAGAAGGCAACTAAAACATTCTGAAAAGTCAGGCCATTAGTAAAATTTCTCAAATTGGAACCAAAACTCAAGGCATAGAAAATTCTAATAATGACTTCAGCATGTATCACTTTGTCAGGAATATCTTTCTAAAGTTTAAATTCAGCATAACCATAGACTTTGAACCATGAACTAGGCCCTGTGCAGCATATTCAATTAAAGAAAACTTCACCTTTGCCAAAAAGGCTAAATTAGGCACATCAGGAAAAGAGAAATCCTTCCTCCTGCCTCCAAACAGTTCTCCTGATTTTAGAAGCCCAAAGACAGCCTAATAAACACACTATAATTGGTACTTCAAAATGACAAATGAAGGTTTGGATCAGCAGAAAGAGCTGCAGGGTCAAGATACTCACATATGGGACAAGGCTACTTGATCTAAAGTTATGCCAATTCTCACTTTGTTATGGTCTACATTCAGACTTTTAGAATTCCTTCTTCTGCTCAGCTCTGCAGAAGTTAAACAAATGCACATTCAAAATTAACTGGGGGAAAAATGGCAGAAATAGGTATTTGTTGTGGACAGTGGATGCACTGATATGCATCAAAATACTTCTAAAAGCAAATATTATACTCTTATAGCAGGAAAAGAAAATGGGAGTCCTCTGGAGAACAAAATGCTACAATGAACATAAAATTATCAGTATGTATTTGAGAGCTTAAAATAGGAAGTCACAGACCAAGAAAGAACAAGAGAAGAGGATCCTTTGGTAAGAGATGAAAGAACCACTACCACATTCTTAAATGAGGGCTCACAGGGCACAGGGAGGTTCAGACAAATAATATGTTAGAGAAAACACTAGAGAAAACAGAGGGAAAATACGCTTTTCCCATCTTTCCAACCATGGATTGCTTGCTGTTCAGCAACACACACAGGAATCTTACTTCTGCTTTACCCCTTTCCTCCTGTTTTTCCTGCCTCCAGCTGCGACAAAGCAAGGTCACACTAACCCCAGAACACAGATCAGACTGTTTCAGCTTCCTCCATGTGCCAGGGGGAACTGTACAGCCCTTCCTCCCTGGGAAACAGGGTCCAGTGGGATGCCACTGCCCAAAGGCAAGCCTTGACCATCCTTTGGGAAAGGCTGGGTCCCTGAGCTGAACCTGTTGCAGACTCTGCCCTTCTGGCAAGCTTGGCAATGACACCACAGAACTGAGTGTGGGCAATTCCACCTTTGCAGGCAAACACTGCTCCCCCCTTCCCTGCACTCACAGCCACGGAATTTGCACTAATTTCTAAAGAAAAAAAAAAGCAGCATGGAGTACTTTAGGGCAGAGTTCCCTTTCCCCTGCCCTCACAGCCACAGAATTTTCACTAATTTCTAAAGAAAAAAAAAAGCAGCATGGAGTACTTTAGGGCAGAGAAACTGCTGTCAGCCCCATATTAAGCCTGAACATAGATTTTTTAACTGGCTTGCTCCTTCTTCTGGTATGAACTACCTTGAAAAATGAATGCAGAATGGGAAAGTGGCACCATTGCCTTGTGCTGTGAGAAAGTAGGAGACTCCAAAGGGGATAAAACAATGGAGAGCTGGTACCTGCCTGACCAACAAGGCAAATTCAGTTAAAAGACATTCTTTCCTCAAGAATATTTTAAGGAAAACAAAACTAATTGGGCTGTGGCAGGAGGAAAATAAATGTATTTCGGGTGTCCAAACTGCTCAAGCCCTTCACGAGGTTTTTGACAAGTTAATTATAATTAACAATGAAAAGCAAGCAGAGAGCCAGCCCTGCCAGTGCTGTCACCTGTTTTCTCAGACCGGGACTAGATGGCGCTGGAGACTTTTTGGGATTTTGCACGGGAGCTGTCACATAGATCTTCCAGGTGGCTGTGGAGGTGCAGGATTTCTCTGCTGCATAGCAGCGCCACAGGGTCTGTAAAGAAACCCAAAGAACCTCAGTGCAGGAGCAGTCACTGGGCTCCTACACGGCAAATTTTGCAGCAAATCCAAGCGACAACAAAGCCCTCAGTCCAGGTAAACACCACTCCTGATAAAGCACAACCACGGTGGATGCAATTTGCACCAGGACACACACACAAAT
Organism: Passer montanus; assembly: GCF_014805655.1. Classification (NCBI taxonomy): domain Eukaryota; kingdom Metazoa; phylum Chordata; class Aves; order Passeriformes; family Passeridae; genus Passer; species Passer montanus. The sequence goes on from NW_024366592.1 coordinate 6,910,311, forward strand.
CACACAGATATTCAGTGTGCTCCCCCCACAAGCTGGGATCAGACTCTACCCACAGCAAAAAAAAAACCCCAAATAAATCAAACTCAACCCCTGTAAAAGTGAATCCCCCACTGAATGCTGTGTTTTCTTCTTTCTGCACTGTGCCACAATGAATATTTGTGCACTGAGCTATTTAATTCTTTATATTATCATATGGGATGTTATGCTGGGAGATTTTTCTAAAATCAGGTGTGTTTTTTCATGTATTTGTACATTCACCATTTCAGGATTTGGCAGATGCACAGGACCTAAAAGAACATGAAAAGTAAGTTCTGAATTAAAAAGTATAATAACACTTTTTATTATGATTTTAGTATTTCACTACATATACTCACTGCATCCAGTTAGTCTCATTATGCCTGTGAATATCAGGTATACTGCAGCTTCCAGAAAGGGAGAGACTATTATCTCATTTTCTCTACTTTCTGACATGGATTAAAATGACAAAGTGGCTAAACACAAGTTATAGATCTATAATATATTTAGGAATGGTGATTCTCAGTACTTGAACTTCCAGGCATTATTCTTCTCTCCAATAAACTCTGAGGTATTTTAGTATTTTACTGTTGTGGTCTTACCTGAATTAGGGAAGCTGCAGCTGGGATTTGTCTATTGAAATGCTTCTGACGTTGCTTCTGCTGTACTTTCAGAGCAAAACCAGATCCCAGAATACCCTAACAAAATATCAAAACTACTATTCAGACAGGTATATAGCTTCATATATCTAAATAAAGTACTTTGCACCTGAAATAAACAGACATTTAATAAAATACTTAATAACATGCATTTTCAAATGTCTGAGTTCTATTTATTCCAAATCTGAAACTGAGCAGATCAACAGCAGAATTGTGTAACTTCAATAAACAGCACATGTTTATTGCTGTGATCTACAGGTTACAGGAGACAGAGACATTCACAGAGGTGGACACACCATTAATAAAGAGATTCAAGTTCCACTTACAGCTGGCAGGGCAAAGAAGGAGATGGCAAACACTGAGAAGCAGGAAGCTATTGTCTTCCCAATCCATGTCTGGGGAACTTTGTCTCCGTAGCCAATTGTTGTGACTGTTACCTACACCAGGAAGAGACATCTGCTTTAGTGCTTTTTTGGTCCAAAAAGCATGAGAAAAAAAAGAATGGAAGGGGAAAGTAATTAGTGAAGTATCAGGAGACAGGTGTGAACAAAGTGTGTGGATTTGGGGATACGGAAACCTGTGCTGACAGGAGTGAAAAAGGACAGAACTAACCCATCCCTACTGAATCCTCACAGCAAGAGGAGGAACACACAACCATTCCAGGATGTGTTATCTCCCAAAGTCAGCCTGCCAGTAGAGCTAGACCTGAACACACCTGAAGCCTGTGCTTAGCTTTCTTCCTCCCCCACAAACACGACCTGGCTGTGGTATTCACATTCTCTGAACAGAGAGTAACATAATTCTCTCTCCCAGAATTTTTCCTAGGGAAGGCAGTGAGAAGCTCAGAGAGGAAAACAATTCTCATCTCTACTTGCTGCTCCTGCTGTTTGGCACATGTGGAATAGGTTACGGGGATTGCTTACCAAGAGTGATTTGTTAATTGGACATCAGTGATGGTTGTTTGGATTGATTGCCCAATTAGGTGAAAGCTGTGTCATGACTGCCTGGAGACAGTCACAGGTTTTTCTCTAGTATCTCTTTAATATAGTATAGTATTAGTATAATATAATATAGCTTAATAAAGCATTTGTTCAGCCTTCTGAAATCATGAGTCAGAGCACATTATTCCCTGGCTGGGGACTCTTTGCAACAATACCTGGCCACTCAAAATTGTGTCTAAGCCAAAAGGTGCTTAAACTTGGATCTGATATTGTTTATCAGGGCCAGGGAAAGGGAGCCCACAGTCCAGGAAGACAACAGAGCCAGCAGGGCAGCACCTCTCCAGTCAGGAGCCAGGACCTTTCAAGCAAAACAGAAGCAGAAAGTGCAGCCAGGTCCACCCCAGGGTCTGGATTATAATGCAGAAGGACAAGGAGGCAGGTCTGACAGCAAGCCACGAGTCAGGATTGGGATCAACTGGCCAGTCTACAGGGAGAGGACAACAGCAGGGCATCACCTCATGGGTGGAAATCAGGATTGAAGGAGCCCATACTTAGACACAGCTGCAATTGAGCTACAGATAATCTCTCCTGTGCTGAAATATTGAAATGGTGTACGTGGAGCACCACCAGTGGGCTCATGCTCATCAGGGTCATTAGGTCAATTAGACTTGGCTCTGCACAGACTTGCTGCAGAGGTGGCAGGCCAGCCCTGAAAAGCCCCAGAGGCAGGAGGACCTGAGTGGGACAGAAGCCTGGGGCTATTCCTGAAGAGTCCCAGCAGGATGAAAGAGAATTCATCATGAGCCAGAGGTCAGGACAGACCTGGTGCAGGGGGAGAAGCAGGTCCAGGTGGTGGCTGGTCCATCAGAAAGGTTTGGGATGTAACAAGGAGGCCCTGCTGCCCAATGGAAGGGGATAATCAGCTGATCCCAAGCAGGAACCCACAGGAATCACACCTGACAGGGGCCTCAGCACCATGGTCACAGCAGGACAGGATTCACTGGCTAAATATATAATTCATAGTCTAAAACAGAGACCCTGGCCTATGGGGGTGTTGGGTTTTCAGCATTCTCAGAGCTCTGATGCTGCCATAAAATGGTGTGAGAAACATGGCTTGGATCACTGAGAAGTGAAAAGCTTCTGGTGAGGAACAGAAGAGCTCTGTCATCAATACTAACCACTGGGGAGAGCTGTAAATAGAAAAAAATGTACTTTTATTTGGATGTACCAGCCCCAAACCTAGTCCCCCTCCCTTCACTTTGCCTTGAATGGTAGCAGAAACACAGCCAAAACAGACTTAAAAGAATATGTAAATTTACACTGACTATAAAGAGGCTGCCTTTTATGGAAAAATTTGCTGACAAATGCTTAGATGTTATGCAAAAATAGTCTTCTCAGAAGAAACTATCAAGCAATAAAGGCATGGGAAGAATATATTCCCTCCTACTCTGAGAGCTGGAAGAAAGATTTGCAGGAAAAAAAAAATCAGCAACTACCACCAAACTTAGTTTTTCCAAGTTCCAAAAAAAAAAATAGTTATGTTTGTGTTTATTCATCATGAATTTTCCACTTGATGAAGACCACTTTGTAGAAGCTATATCCTTGAATGAATATTGTTCTTTTGAACTGCAAACTGTTCTCAGCAGGAGCTCTGCCTTGCCAGGTGTTTGTCTAGATTTAACATGGCTGGTCAAGTGACTCAGGTGCTGTGTGCTACCAGCAGGACAATGAATTTGCCAGACCCCAGAATTAAATAAGACCCCTCCAAAATTCAACTTTGAAATGCAGCATGCATTGCTGGGCAGTGGAGGAAGTTAAAGCTGTTGCTTTAACAGCACTTCAGCTCCTCAGTGTACCCAGATGACCCTTCACAGTCAGTGTTTTTTCCTTTCTTCTCCCCTCTTTTTTCTTATGAAAGGCTTCTTGGTTTTTTTGGGGGGGTGGTTTGGTTTTTCTGCAGTGGTTTTGGTTGGTTTTTTCACTAAGTTCTCCAGCACCCAGGACTTAAAACCAAACTGCAATAATGCTGAGCTGCCTAAATTCTACTATGGAAGACAGCATGAAAGCTGTAACCACAGGAAAGATGAATTTTCCACCTGCACAGCAGGCACTTGGCTGGCAGATTCCTGCAGGTGCCTGAACATGTCTCAGGAAGTCTTTCCCTGGCTACCTTAAGAGGGTTCTTTGTTGGTAATTTAATTAGCACACTGAATACATGAAAGGATTACAAATAATGTAATTCTCTGGCTGTCTTAATCACAGCAGAATCTTTTTCTACTTGTACAAAGTTATCAGTATTTCTGAGCAGAGAAAGTTGGAGAGCTGGGCTCTGGAAAATGACACGTCTTGTAACAGGGATTTATGATGGCACATTCCAGATGTGTACACAGGCTCTGAACACACATATGTATGCCTCAAAAAGGGAAGAACTCTGATTTAGTAGAAGTCAACAGGGCTGCTCAGATGTTTAAAGACAGGCAGCTATCCTCAGGTGTGAGGAGTCAGAACTGCACACCTCAAAAAACCACACTAAATATAAAGGGATTCCAACTGCTACCTCTGGCATGGAAATTTACTGCTGGAAATTCTGAGCAGTTGATCCCAAGTACCTGTGCCAGTTAACACCAATTCACTGGAGCAAGGATTTAACTCCAGTCCAGTGGTACAGAATAGGGTTTGCAGCAAGGCAAATAAGCATTACCAGCAGCAGAGGCAAGCAGGAGGGCCAGCAGAAGAGAAGGCTCCTATGTGCTCTTCTTTCTTCAAGGAAAAAATACCCAAAAGGAACAGGGCAACTGCTGTGACATGGGCTGCAATTCTGGCAGACTGACCACGCTGTTGGAAGTGCTTTTACACGTGCCCCACATGCTACAACTTCTGACAGTGGCTCCATGTGAAACACAAGCCTTTGATATGTCTTTGCAGTTTAACCTGTTTCTCTGCCAATTAGGATTAAAAAAATCTTGCCTTTAACTGAAACAGGTGAATGTAGTTAGCAATTAATTCCAACTCTCATTCATTCTTCATTTTCTCTTTTCCCTGTATTTAAACCTTTCAGGTCATTTGTATCAAGTTCAGCAAGCTTGCACTTTCTCCTCAAAGCAAAATGTTCCCCATAATATACTATGTGGTTTTTGTCAGACACATAAGACTTTCAAGTACCAAGATTTTTTTTCCAATGGCTCAGTTTTGAAAAGCAAAAATCAAATTTCACTCCCTAGTAACTCCACATCTGTGTTCCAGAAGATTTGAAAAGAAAAAGAAACTGATTCACTTTGTCCTTTGTTCCTGTTCCCAGCTGTGAACTGCACCTGCACCGTGACTCACTAAATGCTGAGAAGGCCTAGATGCCTGAAAAGCTTAAACAACAATTTGAACAGTGTTCCTCACATAGCCAGAGAAAGAGGAGCTGATTTTATCTTGCTGCTACACAAAGCAAGTCAAGTTTTGGAAAATAACAAAACCCACTGAACACTGCATTTCCCATCCACACACTTTGAAACACAGATCCCAAGTCATCTATCTCAACAAGGTACTGTGCATTTTCAGCTTCTCTGATGGTCTTCATAACTCCTTTTAAATTCCTAAAGTCCAAAACACTGTTGTAGAAACATACCCTGACTTTTCTAACCTTAATTCTTTTACTCTTTACTCATATCAATGCAATAACTCATAGTGATTAGAAGCATTTCTAACTCATACCTAAATATTCAAATGCAACTAATGAAGCAACTTGGAAAAACAAGCTAAAAAAAAACAAGGAAAGGTAGGAAGAATGAAGAGTACACTGGGTCCACATGGAATTTTTATCGCATGCAGAAATTACTTTAGCATAAACATACGTGGATATAACTGGATGCTAAAAGTGATCCACTGGTGTTTGAGGTAAACTTCTCAAATAATGGAAGAATAAGAGAGAATAAGAGTACTGGTTTGTTCACATAAAGCTGTCATAGAATATCTTTCAATTATACCCTGATTGATTTTAAAACGCAGCAATCTCTACATCTGAGACACTCATTATTTTCCTCCATTAGCTACAGGCTGCTCCACTGCTATAACCATGAGGTTTCATATTCTTAAAATTTTATCCCATGTCCACTGAGGACCTTAACAAGTGATACCTCTACAGCTTGGTTCATGGTTTCATTGCTTCCCTGCACCTTAGATCACCAGGTCTGTCTAGCCATTGAGTGGATTTTTCTTTTTTTCCCCTTGATTCTTCTGGTTTTGTACTGTTTAGCACAGTTATATGCAACACATTGCAGATTAAATGAATACTTAATAACCTAATGACAGGAATTTAATGTTTAAAATATTTTTATAGTGAACCACTTACAGAGTACTGACTCAGGCTACATGTAGTCTATAATTCTGTGTACATCACCAAAGTAGAGACTTATGCAGCATCCAATTTTTTTGTCATCTTATTACCAATTTTCCATACCTTCTCAGTGATCTCTTATGGGCAGCTCCCCACAGGACAGCCAACACACTTAATTCTGTGTACATCATCAAAGTAGAGACTTATACAGCATCCAATTTTTTTTGTCATCTTATTACCAATTTTCCATACCTTCTCAGTGATTTCTTATAGGCACCTCCACACAGCAAAACACTCCAGCTCGTCTCTCAACCAGCTAACCCACTCTTTTATAGTACTCATCTTTATTGGTTACAGCTGTGGCCTGTTAAGGGCAGCCCTGTTCCTAATCTTTGGTAATTAGTACAGCTGCAACTCCTCAGGGGTGACTGCCTTCTGCACTATCTCTATTCTCTTATATACCCCTGTATAACTTAAAGATAAAAACCAAACAACAGAAACCTATAACCTGCAGCAAGGTCTGAATTATTACTGAGAGAGTGAGTTTTACACAAAAAGATTAAAAAAAAAAATAGGGTCATTAACCCAACTTTCACATCTAGAATAAATTTTTAAATTTTGCACCTTTTGCAGATAACTAAGTAGAGCTTAAAGGCAGTGATATAGGTTTTGAAGGGGATTTTTAGTTTTTTGATATGTGTTTACTTTTTGAGATGATTTTTACTTTTCATATCTGTAAGCATTCGGTGTCCTCTGCTAAGAACTTGCAAACCTGCTTTCACAATAAAATTTAATACCCCGATAATTTAATTGTATTTTTTATATTCTTGCTTGTATCTCTCTGAGGAGGTTGTCAAGCTTCCCTACAGAAATACATTCTGTAAAGAAAGAAATGCCAGGGTTTTCTGAAAAGATCACAACTTGAACAGAAAACCTTGGGCCCTGTTTGCACACACATTTTGTTGGTGAGCACTTACCACACCCCACCAAAGGGCATCAGCATAGCTGGAGAAACCTGTCTTTCCATCCGCATCAACTGCATCCTTCTCAGCAAGATAAACAAAGTAGGACGAAAAAATTAATCCCAAGAATCCAATGTACAGTGTGGTTATGAGTTCCTATTGAAAGAGAAAACAAACAAATGGTTCATCCTATATATAGATATATATATATATACATCATTGTAAAACATTGCAGAAAACTGTGGGGTTTTTGCATCACAGTAGAAAAATTAATATGTTATAATTCAGGTATGACATTTGCTTCCAGTAAAACAGCTAAAACATTAACTTGGATTTTATTCATACCAGGCTAAATAGTTCAAAAAGCCATCATTATGGGCTTGATCCTTAGGGCAGCTAAATGTAGAGTGGGACATCTCTCCTAATTATGGAATAGGAATCACTCCACTTAACTGCCTACTCAAAATACAAACTGTCTAAACATTTTAAAAGTAGCAAAGCAGCTTCAGAAATGCCCTTTCTGAAAAGCACACTGAGAAACAGCAGCCATGTCTCATGATTATGGCCATACCTGAGCAGTGAACCTGTGTATCTGATGTTTAAACTGCTTAAGATTGGATGGTGATAATCAACAGTTTCTTGTTAAAATCAAATCTGATGTTAAAATATGCTAGGTAGATGTCATGTTTTCAGTCCTGAAGACCAAGGCTAGGGCAGACTTCTGTGAGGCATGTTACAGTCCTTGTGAATATACCATTTTCTCTAAAGATTTTTGGGCAGGAGAGTTGTGTCAGACCTGCTGTGACTGAGATACAGGATTCTCACAGTCTTCAGGAAAAAAAATAAAGTGCTTGTGCACTTAAACAAGTCAAAATGTGTGGTGTCACAGATGCAAAACCACATAAAGATTTTAAAAGCAGTGCTAAATGAGACATCCACCAGCCCCTCAGGGAAATCCAATACCTAGTTATAAGGGAAAACAGCTCATTCTAATTACTTAAAGCTTACATGCACATAATTCTTTTATTTTCTTTGCACAAATTTGGCCATCTTTATCAGGAAACAATGTTGTGCTACATCTTCAGTGGCATCTTAAGTTCTTGACAGTCATTTCTCTCTCCTTGAGTCCCAGCCAATAACGGAATTAAAATACTGCCATATGATACATTTAAAATTAAAACCTGATTAGGAAGAATTGCCCCTACTTTTAAAGTATGTCAGGTTTTCACAGGTTTTCTGTAATATTCTACCCATGTTTCTTAAACTGCTGGTAAGGGAAGGTTCAATTTTATCATCAAACTTCCCTCAGGTTTCTTTTTATTTTCTTTCTTTTCATTTCCCTGTAAGAGCTTTCTGGACAAAGGTAGCCCTCGTATCAAGTACCAACATTCAGCAGCAGGAAATATAACTATTCTTCCTTCTCCTACAGCACTAATTACAATCTGAGTTCAGGAAACCTTTAAGTAGTCTTGGCACAAAGAAAAATGGGTGTTTTTCCTCTAATCATTTAATGATTACCTAAATAATGAATTTTGATAGTATTTTGTCTTCCTTATGGCCAAGTCTTTTAAATTAAGCCCTAACTTTTTGCAGGCCTGTTTGCTAAACAAGGCAGCCAAAAAAGGAAATAAACCCTGGGGTTTCAGTAGTTTCTCTGCTGGTCACCTTTATTTTTTCACCTTTATCTCTTGATAATGGAGCACTGTGTACTTGTAGATATGACTTGCTTTGAAAAGGTCTTTCTGTTAACATACACAATTGACTGTAGATGATAATTGGAATAATTCTGGTTTAAGTGCTGGCTTTTTGGGAAGCAGGCAGGAAAATAGTAGAGTATTATGAAATCCTTTCAAAGTGGCTGAAATATCAACAGAACTACTGAGTTTATTTCACCACTGGCACCTCTCAGCTGCAGACTATTCATCTGAAGACAGAATTCTTTTTAAATAAAGGCCAATTGAAAATGCAACTGCCTTGGACTTACTCTAAATGTCACAATCAATGTTCCAGGTGTACAGAGACACTCTTTAATTATTAAGAACAATGGCAGCAATGTCACACATACTTCATTTAAGGGAGAGTCAGAAGCTTTTTAACACATGCTTCATGAGACATGATCACAAAACAAAGGGTATTCTGCAGGCATCACGCCTTAAAACTACATATTTATGTGGGTTTTATTAGATAAGAGCTTAAGAATAAAGAGTGCTGCCTAAAACAAATGGCTCTTTGCAGCAGGGATTTTCAGATTCACACACACAGGAAACAGTAAGAACAAGAAACGCACAAAGGTAAGTTTGAATGCTGAGAGAGTTGAGTGTCACCATGACATATTTTATGAAAATCCTTTTGATAGGATCTTCTCCTGAGAAGCTGAGGAGCCTCAGGAAAGAAATGTAAACAATAACTATCTGCTGCTGTGGAATGCAACATGTGCATCTTCCATTGGCCCATGTGGATTGGTTTCTCTTGATGACCAATCACAGCCACCTGTGTCAAGGCTGTGAGCAGTCACAAGATTTTGTTATTCATTACATTATTTTTCTTTCTAGCCTTCTGATGGATCCTTTTTTCTCTATTCTTTTTTGTATAGTTTTAGTATATCATTTTAGTATAATATAATATCATAATATAATAAATAAGCCTTCTGAAACATGGAGTCAAGATTCTCATCTCTTCCCTCATCCTCAAACACAACCATAGTTGAGTCAGCATATTTTTTAGGCTCAGCTGTATCTCCACTTTGAGTTAAAATAAGGACCACACAATATGAAGTTCAACACTGGGAAAAAATACGAGAATCCCTTCTGTCCTGAGTGGAAGACCTCACAAAGCAAGGTGAGGAAGCAGTAAAACCAACCTAGAGGCTCACAAGCTGGAGCTTGCGTGGCTAACTTGGCTTCTCATCAAGCTGCAGGATTTCTCCATGGCTTTCCACTACCACATGTGATATTGACTCACGTGTTGTTGCCTTTGGCAAGAAATGCTGGTATATAAGCTCAACCTGCTGAAAATAGAAGAGCATCCTAGCCAAAGCAGGCCTGAGTGAGCTAATTGAGCTATATGTAAAATTCCAAAACACATGGAAATCCTTGGTGACAACTTTACTAAGCTCTTCAGGGTCCAGGGAGGTACCAGTGCTTGCTATTTTCACAGGGCACCAAGATTTGAATTCATTTTCTCACATTGCTTAAGCGTTTAGGGGCCAATGTTTTCTGAAAGAGTATCAAACGAAAAAAAAACCAAAAATAGATGAGGACTTTGTACTTTGCCTCTGAAGAAAAAGCGGCTGAGGTGTTTTTGTTTTGGTTTTGGTTTTTATATTTTTAAACAAAAATTTCTTTCAGAGGCTGGACAGAAATAAAGGTTCCATTTTTCCTTCCGTTTGGTACTGTGTTAGGGTTTCAGCTACACTTGTCCAATGTCAATACAGAACTGTGTGCCTGGTATTTTTTTTTTCTTAATGTGTTAGTGGGTGATCTGCTTGGATAAGTACTACAGATCTGTGGAGTTTTATTTTTCACCATAATCACTTCTTTGGATAAGCAGAACTTCAGGTGCATTTACTCATAAACTTGTTTTCCAAGATTTTTTTTTTTCTCTTTTAAAGCATTGAACTTTCTTATGCTTGTGACACATAAGATTTAAGTGTTATATTTTGGAGAGAGTATTTCTTGGTTCTTGACTAAAACTGAACACCCACAGGAAGAAATGTTCTCAAACATTTTTTTGGATATCAAGTTATTTGGATATCAGCTCTGCCCTAGCAAGATACCCAGGCAATGCAAGCATAATAAATGAAGACCACACAGACTTGGAGCATTAAAAGTCATCCTGTTGTACAGTATAAAAGGAGGCTTTATCCCACAGCACTTTGGTGTGCATCACTTCTGCACAGCCATCGTGACATAAAAGTTCCTACTGTACTGGGGAAAAAAAAGTAAAAGGAAGAAAATTAACTTTTAGTATTAAATTATTGGCTTGGATTAAATGTAGCACATTCTCTGTCCCAGAAAAACAGTTTTCCAAATAGAGAATTAAAAAATGTCTGTGTGGAAATTGGTAACTGTTTGTCAGTATGTGGAGAACAAATCTACATTTGTAAGAACACGTTAGCCACCCTAACAAGTGGGATGTGGAGATTAACAGCAGAGTATTAGCCCTCCACAGTGTGGCATGAGATGCAAGACTTCAAGGCTAATGATGTAATTTTCCATTATATTAATAAAGCTAATAATAAAGAGATTCCATGAAGACTCAAAAAGAAGCCTTCAATTAGAAATATTTTTAAATCTGTAGAAAAACTTTTAAACTCTTTCTGTTTAATGAGCTTTCATACAGAAAAATTGTTCAAAGCTTTAGCAGACATAGCTTTGAAACAATTTTTCTGTAAGAAAGCTCATTAAGAAATTTTTCTTACACAACTTCATAACATAGTTTTTGTTTGTTTTTTTTTTTAATTTCTTTGCAGAATGAATTACAAAATTTTGTATTCAAGGTGAACACAACAGAAATATTTAAATAATTGACTTCTTCTAGCAAATTAATTACAAAACTTTGTATTCAAGGTGAACACAACAGAAATATTTAAATAATTGACTTCTTCTAGCAATGCTTTCCCAAGTGTTTGGTTTTCCCCAGGAACACCAAGCTAGGAACCCATCTTCTGCAGAGATAGTGGAGAGCACTTGCAATATGAAAGGCAGCCCACAAAACTCCATTTAAGAAATTACATTGAGGGATAACATCAAAGAGTACAACAGTTAATTAACAAACCCAAACACTGGTGTTTATACCCTGTTAGCCACTGCCCTGAATAGCAAAAATAGCTTCCTGTTTTAAAAGGAGGAGGAAACACACGATGGACTTTCAAAGTATTTTTTTCTCTTGCAATGTAACATTTAATTTAAAGCAGCTGTCCTGGGTTGCAAGATATGTGTGTATTCTATTTGCCGTCTTTTAGAGCTGGGGCAGTTATCTTCTGTTAATTGGGCAGTTTTCCACAAACCAATCCTCCCTCTGGGAAATATCTTCTGTTAATGGGCCACTGAGTGTCACTGCATGACTGATAAAATTCCATCATCCCAATGTGAGATGCTCTACCCAGGGGAGGAGCCAAAGCATTCCTACCTGGATATAGTCTAACACTCAGAACACAAGAGCAGCCTTTTTCCCACTGGATTCCAAGAGGAGCAGCTTTCTTCTCTACTGGACTCCCAGAGGAACACCAGGCTCATTTACACCACCACAGGACCTTCAGAGGAAAACTCCACCCTTCTGCAGGATCCCTGCTCCAACAGAACCACAGCTGGCACTGCAGGAGGGCTGCAGCCACCATTGAATGGGACTGCTGCCAACACCCTGAGCACAGGGGGACAGGTTGTATTCTGACTCTGTCAGTGGGTTTTTTTGTTTGTGCTATTGCATTTGTAATTTTAGTTTTCCTAGTAAAGAACTGTTATTCCCATTCCCGTATCTTTGACTGAGAACCATTATATTTCAAAATTGCAATAATTTGGAGGGAGAGGGTTTACATTTTCCATTTCAAGAGAGGCTCCTGCCTTCCTTAGCAGACACCTGTCTTTTCAAATCAAGACCAGGGCATTATTTGAAGCCCACAGAGAGGATTCACAGAAACCAGTGAAGTGCAGGGGATGTTTAAAGGCTGGGTCCCTGTTGAGTTCACAGCGGTCCGCAGGACGAGGTGGGAGATGAGTGAATTTGACTCCATGTTCTCAGAAGGCTGATTTATTATTTTATTATATTATTTTATATTATATTAAAAGAATGCTATACTAAAACTATACTAAAGATAAAGAAAGGATACATTAGAAGGTTTAACAAGAATGATAAAGAAAACTCGTGACTGACTCCTCAGAGTCTGACACAGTTGGATGGTGATTGGTCATTAAGAAAAATCAATTCACATCCTGGATAAACAATCTCGATATTGTATTCCAAAGCAACAAAACACACTCTGAGGCTTCTCAGCTTCTCAGGAGAAAAATCCTGAGCAAAGAAGATTTTTCAGAAAATATCACCGCAACAGATACCTGTCGATGGATGAAAACCACTGAGCCCAGGAGCCTCCAGGTGCCTCCCTGGCGGTCAACGTGAAGCATCCGAAGGATCTGGAGAAAGCGAATCCCCCTGTGAGGAAAGTGAAGGATTAAAATAAACGCAATAAACGCATAAAAATGCTTGAGGACAATACTGCCTTATCCACCCACAATGGATTATGTCCACTAACACACTGTTCAAGAACTGTGATAGCACTGCTCCTGCCTGGGGCGGCATCTCAGGCTTGAGGCATCTCTGTGTTTGGATCAAATTTCATTATAGTCAAATTTCTTCAGAAATATTGGCTATGAAAACAATTATTTAATAGGAAAACAAACAAAATCAGGGAAACCTGTATAATTTCTATGATTCCAAACTTTAAATGCCTCCTTTCCAGGGAAAACCAATGCTTCAAGCTTTGCTAACATAAATGTGAGCAAACCTTTTTCTCTATTTGCCAAAAGCAGAATATGAATCAAACACAGAATTACTAAAATCCTTGTTGTGTGAGTTACTGAAATATCTGATATCACTGGAAATAGATAGAATCTTATGTGTTTTAGGAGAATAACTAAATCAATCATAAGCTCCAAATATTTTCAACTAAATAAAAGTAATTCTCAATATGATTCTTCAGCATAATTTTATTCCATGGAAACATTTAATTTAGTTGCTGATTTGAAAATGAATTTTTTTTGCCTACAGTTTGTCTTATTCCTGAAACAAAGCAGTGAAAAGCAGGAAAGGATGAACACTGAATTTATCTACCTGAAAAATTTTCACTAGAAGTATTTTTGACCCTTTTTAGCAATCTTCAAGATTTTTTTGTGGATATAGGATTTGATTTTTAATTCAGACTTGCCTGACCCTGCTGGCTTTTCAGTGGAGCAATGATAACACTGCAGGGATATGGGTTAAGGTTCAGAGAGCATTCTGAGGTGTAGGACAGTGACTCTGGACTTAGCACTGGGAAAGGCTTCACTGAGCCCAAAACCCACTGGGCTCACATATAAACACACAGGGCCTTTTCACTGAAGTCCTTCCTGTGCTTACAAGTAAATTAAAAAACCCCAACCCTTGAAATTTCCACATGCACCTTTCTCTTTTCCTAGAGGAGCTGATATTCCTGCTGCCTGGGTGGAGTCTTTACCATCAGGTAAGGGTGAATGTTCTGCTGTAAGAATTACCTTAAAAACACTCTGTACATGTAGTTGTCCCCAGTGTTTGCCTACACACCTGGACAGTTTAGACAGTACTGGACATTCCCACTTCCCAGTGATTCCATTGCACTGGGAAGCAGAGGCTTGTGACAAAACATGCAGCACATCTTAGATGTTAAATTAGGAGTAGGACTTACATTTACTGCTTATCATTCTTCTGTTTACTCACTTCACCTCCCAAAACAAGCCTGCAGTACTTGATACAAGCTGAACAAACACTGTGTACATCAAATGTTTCTGCTTCATGTACAGTGTAAGTTACTCGTGCCAAACAAATCCACCAAAGCATAATTACTCTTTAAACAAAGTAATTACTCATACTCAAAAAGCACTGAGTTAAGCACTGTCTGGATTACTTCTTAAATAAACCCATGCTCTGTAATTCTCTCTTGTCTCAGAGAGACAGTTGTTTGATGTTTTAAATAGGACACAATGTTTCATTTTTTCCACTTGGCTTCAGCATTCCCACCATTTTTCCATTTGCCTTGCCCCTGCACTCGTTTCCCAACCAGTCACCAAGCACAAGAGCACCCAGTGCCCCAGTGCCCAGTGCTCCAATGGAGTAAAAAAAAATCAGACATGCAGTTAAATTGGGAATTAGGCAATCAGACATGCTGCTAAATTAGGAATTAGGCAATCAGATACACACCTAATAACCTCTGTGGTAGTGAAGAGCTGCAGTGACAGGAGAACTTACCTTATTGCAGAGGTGGCAAACACCTGCCCGTTAGATCCTATGCTCAGAACAATAATTGAGGCTACTACCACAATCAGATCTGTTAAAAAACAAACAAACAAACAATCAAAAGAAGAAAGAATGTATTAATTTGGTTTTTTGGTTTTTTTTGTTTGTTTTTTTTTTTAATCTCAGCACTGAAAAAACCACAACAAATGCAGACTAAGGAAAGCACTTCAAAAAAGAAATTGTTAGCTGAAATTTGGTGGGCATGTTAAATCTATGTCATAGTTTCACATCAAAACCTCAGTGGTTACAGTTTCTTCAAGGATGAATTCAGTAAGAGATCTTTCAAAGAACCTGACAGATTAGGTTGCTTGCCAAAAAAAATGCAAAGGCATTTGTGCAGCCTAGAAATGAACCCATATTTTGGCTAAAGGCTTCTGAAACAAGAGGAAATGCAAGGGTTTGCATCATGCAATAATGAAATCCATGAAGTATCCTGCATACATACACACATACACTTGGTATGAAAGCTGCATCAAAGCTGTGAAGCCAAGCTTTCAAACCTAATGGAACTGTCAGAAGAAAGGCTGGCTAAAACAAATCAGGATTGTGAGTTTACTTTGTGATGCTGTCTTTATTTGTATGAAAAAATAATTGTTTCCAGAATTCTTTCAGAGTTCTTTCTCTTTTTTTGGTTTGTTTCCACAACTTCGCAGTTTACACAGTTCCAGCTTTATACAACACAAATGATAGAGTGAATTTAGAGTGACAGCATCCCTTGTTTTTCCCCATCCCAGTTCAGTGAGCATGTCCATTTATTTTAATTATTTAACCTTGCTGTAACATTATTATGAGATTTTTTTTTTTTTTATTTCCTTACAGGCATTTCTGTGGTAAACCTCTTTAGAGCATCTAAATGCTTCCCTTTTAAATTCTAACCCAAAAATAAAGGATAGTATTATAAATGGGTAGCAAATGGAGGCAGAACGAAGAAAACCTTGGTAAACTTTCCTTTGCCAGTTTGAAACAGGCTGTACTTTATTCTTCAAAGCACTTAACTTTATACAGCACTTCAAAACACCAGCCCTGCTGACTTCACTTGCAGCTGTGAGGGCTCCGAATCTCTGCAACCCAACTTCAAAGTCTTCCTTTGGACATTCAGAAAATGAGACCTACTTGTGAAAACTGATTTAACCAACTTTCCATGGGATGCCTGGGCAGGAGGCAGGATGGGATACAACCTGAGCAGCAACAACAGTTTCCTTCAACAAGGTTGACTCCCTCTCCTTCTAAACGTTCTCCTGCCTCATTTACAACCATGTAGTTGCTGCAACAAATACTGCAGAAGTTCTATAACCAACAGCATCCTTCACTCTCTGAGTTGAATTAATTTCCAGTGTCGCCTGATTTTTGCTGTAAAAGCTGGATTGCTCTTCAAGGGAAAGCACACAGTCAGTTAAAATACTGTACTACACTCATTATGCATGAATGAAAATGAAAGTGAAAATGAAAATGAAAATGAATAAAGGGAGAGATGAGCCTAGAGAAAGAGTTTCTATTTGGGATTAATCTTAGTTTTTCAGTGCTGGACTGCAAATTTTTTTATGCTTTCTTTTATCATGTGTGTGTGTGAATGTGTATTTGTAAACATAGGAATTTAGGGTGGGTTTTCTTCCCATCACATCATAACACAGATCTTTGCCCTTTAGCAAATTATTTATCATGTCTTGACTAAATTGTCAGACATGCACACATCCACCTGAAGACAGGCACTAAAGGTGGAAAAGACTGATGTTTAGAAAATGAGCTCAACCAAGCATAGAGAGTAAAAGATATTTTTTCATTTGCACTTTCTTCTTTTCTGAAAGTGCTCTTCATGGTAGAGATATTTCTTTTCCTTTCTTTTTCTCCAAACCTGTTCTTCTATTTTGCTTCTACTTTGTTCCTAGTTTTCATCCCAGTTTCCAGTGCTTAGATTTCCCTTATTAATCCAAATTTACTGGTCCAAACAGCCTTATTTTACAGCCTAGATCTTCAGCATATCCTTCCCTTTCTCTGACACCCTTCAATACCACATAATTCCAGCCCCTGCTGATTTCCCTTCAAGCTCCTGGTTGCTTGTCAGTCTCTTCAAACGTTCTTCTCCCAGACCTTTGTATCAGAATCCACCTCCCAACTTTTTGCTGAGCCTGTGTGTCTCAGAACATTCCTTCTGCCTCAGTCTGGGATTTTCCATGTTGAACTTGCTAAGAACTAATCCAAATTTTAGAGGGAACAAAATCCCACAGAAGAAATCTCCCTGCTGTCAAAGAAATTTTAGTGGAATTTTTTTCAAAATTTAAAATAAAGTCTTTCATATTAATGAAGAAATAAAAATGAATGCATTAGGTTTTACTTTCTGTTCTAATAATTTAATTTATTTTTCCAGTGTTTGTATTTTATTCATGTTGATTTGAAAATAATAGGATGAGTCAGTAGGATTCAATAATTTCTAGCAAAGGTATTTCCTAAGTTTACCTTGTTCTGTCAGTGCAGACATTGTCCCATCTGCATTTGATGTGGAAAAGCAAATCTTGATTTCCACTGTATTATATCCTTAGGGAAATTTCGAAGGTTAAATGAAGTACTGACACTGTGAGTGAACAACCAGTTATAGTCACTCTTAGATTTTCTTAACAAAACCCACGGTGTCTTGCCCAGGGGACACAATACAAACATTGTATTTCATAAGTGGTAGTGTGGTAGTACCAAAATACCAGCAGAGAGAACACAGTTCAATGAGACCACACTTTTTCTAATATACCAACATAAGAACCACTTATTAATTGAGAGGCAAATCAAGAACACAATGAGGAGTAAAAACGATTCCCTACGGGCCTCATGGTTACATCACAAAAATAGACCAGCTCTAGAAGAAGATGAAAAATTTGTTTGTACCCAAGGAAGGATTCTGTGTTCAAAATCTTGTCAATTCCCTGCAATTGCCCAAGGTTTAGTAATTTCTCCACTTTACAGTCCTGCCTTTCTAAGGTTGATGTCTGCCTTAGATGTATTTTAAGTGTCCTAGCAACCCAAAAGAAGAGAAATCACAAAGCAGATAAATGCTTGAGGGGTAGATGTAGCTCAGAACTGCAGTAAGGCCCCTGCAGAAGTGGGCATTTTTATTTACAACAAGCAGGAGGGCTGCAAAAGAGTTTAAAACTTACCAATGATGGATATTGGCTTCCTGGCAAACCGGATCCTTCCCTGGAAGCCAACATATTTACTCCTGCAGCCTGCAGACCACAGCCGGACCAGGTACTCAGCACCAAAAAACACCACCAGAACTATTTCCTAACAGAGTGGAAAGGGGAAGAGATCAGAGTTCAGCTTTTTCATTGTAAGTACGGTTTGCACATCTAATTTATTCATAGGACTAATACAAATGAGCTTGTTGAGATAGATGATGCAATAAAAACGATTTAGCATAATCTGTTGATTTTTTGTATGCATATGCCAGGCAGTAAATAAAAGGGAGAGATGATCAGTTCCTGAATGTGATTTGCATGAATAAACAGATGGTTTAAGCTCCATTCCATCAGTATATCATAGCGAAAGCCACATTATTCTTCTTTTGTTTTGACACTTCCTCGCCCTCCAGGCCTTTCCCCACCTGGGCTGCCCCCCTCTGGACACACTCTCATGTTCTGATGTCCTTCTTCTATTGAGACACCAAAACTGCCCCCAGGACTCGAGGTGGGGCTGCACTAGTGCAGAGCAGGGTGGGGCAATCCCCTCCCTCCATCCCTGTGCACCCCAGGACACAGGTGACCCCTCTGGCTGCCAGGGCACACTGACTGACACTGAACTTGCATCAAAACCCCAAGATCTCCCCATGCAGGACTGCTCTCCAGCCTCTTGTCCCTCAGCTTGTGTGTATAACCAGGACAGGCTCATCTCAGGGGGAGAGTAAAGCTCTTGCTTTTGTGCATTTCCATACAGTTGGTGATTGCCCAGCTCTCTGGTCTATCCAGATCTCTCTGTAAGACCTCTGTACCTGGGGGAGTTCACAGCTCTCCCCAGTCTAGTACAGCTGTCAAACTAACTTAATGTGCATTTGATTTCTGTCTTGATCACTTAAAAAACACAATGGAGAGCACTGGCTGTAAAGTTGAACCCTGGGGTCCCGCCAGTGACTGAGTGCCAGGCTGGTGTGACCCTGCTTACTGCAACTCTAGAGCATTTATCCAGAAGGATTCAGTTAAAGACTGGATCAAAAGCTTTGCTGAAATAAAAAAAAACCCACATTTTCTGACTTTCCTTAGTCTACTATGGATAAATTTGACTTGGTTAAGCAGGACTTTCCCCCATGAACTTGTGCTGGTTGTAATCAATGACTGTGTTGTCTCTTGAGTGTTTTTCAATAACTCCCAAAACAACTTTCTCCATAATTTTACCAGGCACTGCAATGAGACTGACAGGTCTGAAATCACCAGGGACTTCCTTCTTTCAAGGATGAAAACTGGGACAATATTTTCCAGCTTTCAGTTTAGTGGGACCTCTCCAGACTCTCAAGACCACTGAAAAATAAATGGAGTGAGGTCCCACAATGACATCTGCCACATCTTTCAGTATCCTGGGATGAATCCCACCAAGCCCCATGATTTATGCACATCCAGCTGTAGCAGCAAGCCTCAAACAAACTCAGTGTGGACTGATATTTTATCATCCCCCCCAACACTCATGGTTTTCCAACAGAATTCCAGACTTCCCAGGGCACACCGTTGTTGAAGGCAGAAGTGAAGAGGACATTAAATGTCTGCTTTGTCTATGTGGCTATTTTTGGGGTGACCAATCTCGTAAAGCCATGGCCCAATGCTATTTCTGATTCCCCTTTTGCTATGAACATATTTGTAAAAGTCCCTTTTATTGTCCTTCCCAGTGCTGGCCTGCTTGAACTCCAATTGAGCTTTGGCTGCACTAATTTTCTCCGTACCTTGGGGACAGAATCTCCTCCCATGTCCCCCAGCCCCCCACATGCTCCCTTTTCCTCCCCAAGTTCTAGAAGATCCCTGCTCAGCCAAGATGGTCTTCGGGCCTTCTTCCAACCCTTTGGAACTGCCTGAGGAGATGGCTTTGAGAAGGTGACCAGCATTCAGACTCCCCAGTACCTCCAAGAGCAGATTCCCAAGAGACTTTACTAACCAGCCTCTACTGCTCTTCACACATCCAGGATCCAAGTTTTGCTGACAGCTTCTCTTCTATCACCAGCTTTTGAAACTTAGCTCCTTCAAGGTCGCCGTGACCAAGACACAACTACCCGCCATCACTTTGCCCACAAGTTCCTCATAAACAACAAATCTAGGAGGACACCTTTCCTAGTTGACCGCCTGTGCCAGGAAGTTCTCTTCAACATACTCAGAAATCTCCTGGACCTGTTTGAGTCCTCTGTATGATATTCCCAGTTGATATGTGGGAAGATAAAATCACTCATAAGGATTGGTGACAGAGGTGAGCTGTATATCCAACACATAAATAAATGAATTGTCAATATTTCAATATTCCACTCTTTTAAGCACTGCATTGTGAAGCACTCAATCATGACTAAGGGTAGGTGTACTTCAAAATGCTTCTAAAGAAAGCAGATTATTGAAGATCAAAACGTGGGCAGGTTCACTGAGATCTTTGTTGCCCCCTTCCTTGTTTTCCTCTCTGTTGCAGTGTGGTAGCACAACCCAAGCACAGCTTCTAGGCTTTGCTCCAACCCAAACTGTACCCAGTAATTCAAAGTCACCAAACACCTACTGCATGAGTTACAGCTCTGGAAAATGTTTACATTTTAACTTGAACGTGCTCTCAATCTGCACCTGGGGGATTCTAAAGCGCCCAAAAAGCAAAACACACTTAAATCACAATTTTCACTGAATGACAATACCAACTTGATTTTAAAACTGACATTCTGAATGGCTCAAGAGAGACCAAAATATTTCAAAGCTGAAAAAAAACAAATAAGAAAAAACTTTACACTAATCCTCAAAAATTCATGTTAATTTTGATTTTTAACAAAGTTAGGTTAACATTTCTGTGTTCACTTCAGCCTCCTTGTTTTGCCTGGAATGAGAACCAAGAAAATATGCACAGTCTTCCCCTTTTTTGCCTGGCACTTTCAGCCTGAATAAACCAAGAGTTAGTACAAAACTAAGAAAGCTTACAGCCATTTTCAAGGCAGAAGCACAAGAAAATACACAGCAAATTAACTCCCCAAGTTTCATTTTTAGTATATGTATTATCAAGTGCATCTATAAGTAATTCTAAGTTTGCATTCTGTCTACAGTCTAAATATAAATATTTATTCCAGTATAATAGTTAAATCAAATCATAAGAACAATCTGCAAAGGAAAAGAATTTTTGCATTTCTGGAATCTTGCAAGACACTCTCTCACTTATTAAATTGTGTATGGTTTTAGAAGGTTCTTGGTAGGTTCATCACTCTGGCATTTTGTTTTTCTTCTTAGGAATCCCTAAGTTCCACTAAAGGAAGCAGAGCACTGTTTATGGCAGTGGAAGAATCATCTTCATGGGCCTGCATGTTACAATTGCTTTTGGTGAAAAGCTGTGTAGAAAGGAGACAATCAGAGAAGTGCCAAGGAAGAAAAAACTTCTTAGATTTTCCTTGATTATCCCCAAGGACACTTTTAAAAGCTAAATTAAAACTACATCTGGCCTGAGGGTATTTTATTATCAGAACCCATCTTGGTTATGTCCAGAAAACCCTGACGAGGTCAACAAGGTTGCACAGTCCATGGAAAGAAAAAATAAATTATTTATAATCAGAACCCATCTTGGTTATGTCCGAAAACCCTGACGTGGTCAACAAGGTTGCACAGTCCATGGAAAGAAAAAATAAATTGTTGACAGGAAGGAGGAAAAGGAAGAACTTACATCTTCAACAAATTTGACATTAATTACTAATCACAGTTCATTTTGTCCTGGACAGGTGTCCACATTACCAAAACCACAGCCGTTAACACATTTGTTGGCACCCTCAGAGAGGCCAAAGTCCAAAAAAGCATGGAAACTGGACAAACATCACAGCTCTGCAGGTGGTCCCTCAAAAAACCAAGGAAGATTATGACATTTACACTCTTGTTGTGTGTACTCCCAATGCAAGATAGGAGACATCCATTTCCACAGCTGCCAAGGCTGATCAAGCTTCACCTCACTAAATTCACCTTCTAAAAAATGCCCTAACCTCCCTCCTTTTCCTCTTCTACACATAAACACTTTTCAGAGCCTTAAATTTATTGCCTCACATTTACCTTCTGGTAAAAGGAAAAAAAAAACCAACCCAGCAATTTTCTGTAAAGGCAGAAAAAAGTATTAATTCTCACTAAAATTGTAACAAATGATGGTGAGGACTTGTGGACAAAATATGAACCAGAACAAAATCAGCAGAAACAATCTGCAAATGAAATTTACATCCATCTGTGTGTCAGTTTGACATCGTTCTCCAGCCTTCTGCAATTTTCCAGAACCCTTGCTTTCAAAATGGGATTACACTCACAAGCAACCCACAAACCCTTTTGATTTTGGCTCCCAACAGTATTTTTCCCCTTCTCCTGGAAGTAGTCAAGGAAGAAATGCATGATGAAGGATTCTGAGCAGATTTAATAGACCTGGAAAGCCGTTTGGCATCAACAGAGAGCCAGGGATGAACTCCTATAATGAAACTGAAACAAAAAATAATGAGTGGGAACAAACCATTGCTTCCTAAAAATAAGATGCACATCAGAGTCGATTCTTCACACTTACATGTCACAGTTTTGATCCTGTTTTGATTGTAGCAACTCAAATTGCCACAGGAATACCAAGAAATGAATTTAATTACAGATTTTAAATGGGGTCTGTGCTATCTAACACCTCTGCTGAAGTCAGTAGCAGCATTCCATTACTCTGTGCTTCTCCTTCTTGTCTGGAAAAAAGACTTAAGGCACATAAGGATATAATAGTCCTTGCCCTTAAATTAATTTCATCTTTGATTCTTTTTACTTTTCTCATCTATCCACTGCATAAAGCTTCCCTCCCTCCACCAAATTGATAATAAAATAATACATAGTCATGTTTATGCTGTTTTTAGAATAATTTCATTTTATTAATTTAATGAAAAAGATGCAAAAATAAGCTTAAAGGGAAATATGTATACAAAAAACTTCCACCCATATATAATTCAAGCAATCAAATAAAAAACCCTTGTGGAAAAGCCATCAACTTTTTATCCAAGAATGTCATTGATAACCGAATTAAAAAATGCCTGCATTAACACAGAAACCCAGCACTTTTACACAGGCGTGTGTGTGTGTGTGTGTAAATTAAATATATAGCCTGGAATTTATAATTTATCCCAGTTTGGTTATGGATAACTGCACTGGGGAAGCAGGAGAGGGAAGTTCGCCGGAGTGATTAAAGTGCACACATGAAAAAGAAGGGTATTTTCTCAGCTGCAGCTGTGTTTTAGGTGGAGAGCACACACAAGGCTCTCTTCACTTTTTTATTGGAATATTTAGGTGCGGGGGTAAAAGGAGGAAGTGGGATGGCTAAATGAATAGTGTGTTCTCACGGAGATTCAATCAAGGAATGGCAGCTCCAGACAATGAAGCCTCAGAAAGAGGCATAAAGGTTTACTAGTCCAAATGTTTGCACACGTGTACTTATGTCCCAAATTTAATCTGATAACCTGTCTTCAAGGTTTTCCAGTCCTTACAGCTGAAAATGTCCATTTAGTGACCTGTTCAGTTTAATAGCTACTCAAATGCCACGAAAACCTACTGATACTGAGAATGTTTCTTTCCTACCATCACGCTGGCTCTTGCAAAGATGAGAGACATCCTATGTGAAAATAGAATACCCAATATACAGAAGAAAAAATGCCAAATGCTTCTAAGTGTCCTATAGTACCATTAACTTACTCACAATTCCAACTTTTAGGTGAAACCAATACACTCACAGGCTGTTGTTTGCATACAAGTGGATTTAGCATTTCATTAAAAATACACTTTCATGCACACCTGACAAATATGCTGAATTTGCTGACTTCCTACCAGGAGTATGCTTGTCTTTCATCTTGTTGCTATTTGCTGTTTCCTGCATGGAATGAAGCTGTACACTCATGAGGGAAGCACATGGTGCTCCCTCTGTCCCAGCCACATTCGAGTGAGCTGGGTGAGTCACAGAGGAAGAGTTATTTTTTAATTCTATTTAAGCAGGTAACATTTTTTTCTCCAAAGAAAATCAACTATTTTTGACAAGGATTTTTTCCAAATTGCTTTATTCTGAAAGATGCCACTAAGGTAAATATAATCAAATAGAGAATGAATAAGATTCAGTAAGTTAGTGCCTGAAATTCTAATTTCTCTATAAATCCACAGAAGCCTTCCAGCTCCCCCCAGCACATACCTGAAGGGACCACCTCTGGTAGGTGGTGAAGGGTTTAGCTTTGCTCTTGGAGTAGAAAATAATCCAATGTGAATACGCACTTCAGAATTTTAAATAATTACTTCCATGTTTTTTAACCTCTTGATTTGGGAGGGTGTCAATATTTTGAGGAGAGGAACTGAGAAAATCCTGCATGTGTCTCTCCACCTTCCCCTCAATCCCAAGAAATGTTTTTCAAGCCTCTCAGCCATATTCTAAAACCTATTTGCACAGAGAACTCCACTGAGCCCCAGTGAGTCAAACTTGACTAAGGGAATTACGACTTGGCTCTTTGTTAATTAGCTTTGTTCATTAGCCTTACTTACTGCAGAAGGATTTCTATTTCAGACATTTGAAAATCATTGAGTGTGTTCTGTGGTTCATTAGGCACAAGATAATATAACCCAAAGGAATAACTGAATTATAATTCACACTGAGAAGCTTGAGAGTTGCATTTGATTCCAGAAAAACAATGGCAACTCAGCAAGCTCACTCAGCAGACAACTTGAGTTTATACAATGTGTTGAAAGACTTGTGGACTCAGTATTTTTGCCTAATATGTTTTATGTATGAAACAATATTCCATCTCTATTTTAATAATGCTTTGTATTGTAATAATATAATATTCCCAATCTATTTTTTCATCTTCCCATAGACCAACAAGAAGCTCAGAAAGAAACAGGAATTCTCCTCCTTGCTTTCTCTCTCAGAAGTTTACAGGAGTAAAAGAATACAGCAAATGCTTATGAGCCATACGTTTCTTTTTATTCATGTATATTCTGCTCTTGCAGGGTCTGGCTCTCCCACAGCATACAGGAATAAATGTATTTTCTCCCGAGGCAGTTTGGCTGTCAGTGCCTTTATGAGACTGGCCACCTCATGGAACACCTGCTGTCACCCAGGCAATATACACTGCACACATATCACAAAATGCCATGAATTATTATGAGATACCCTGTAAGAAGTCCATTATCAGCTGTAAGAAACAGTGTGGTGAGGCCAGCAGGAAGAGCACCTGTGAACTTCATGTATTGCACTATCCAATGATCACTTTATCAAACAGACCTGGGGAAAGCCCTAAATGTTCATGCTATATGGCAAAGACCTGATTTAAAATTATAAACTACCACAGAGGCAGGAAATAGATAAAAATGGCACCTTTTTTTTACTTTCTAACACTGAATGCCTTGATGGGGTGGAGAAAACAACCTCAAACCTATTAGAATGCTTTCACCATAAAACAGAGGGACTACTCAATTAAGCTTTTTGCAGGCTTGTGTCTCCTCTCCTACAGCTTGGAGCTGGCCCAAAAGCTACACAGTTTAGATGGGGCAAAACCAGAGACAAACAAAAAGTAACAGGAGAGCTCCTCCACTGCAGATAGGAAGTCCTCAGTGGAGGAAGGCCTCCACTGGCCTCCTTTCAGAACCCTCACTTGGAAAATTTTGTTATTCCAAAGAGAAAAGCCACCCAGATGTCCAGTTCAGAACCAGAGCAGTTAAACAGTGACATGCCTTAGCTGGCCTAAGTAAGCCAATTATCATTTGGCACTCTGAAGTTTGAGTACTCTGGACAGCCTTGCCTATATTTAGAGCAGGAGGATGTGTGTGTTCATGGCACGTGATGCAGAAAAAAATCATATAAACCCAAAACTCAGCAGTGACTTTGGGACAGCCACGTAACAACAAGAACCCATCTGCAGCCAAAAACTCTTCCACAAGATCCTCCTCCTAAATACAGCCCCAAGGTGAGTCTCTGGCCCAAAAACTTGAGCAGTAGCTGGTGTGAGAACTTCTGATTTCACATCTCAGCATTTTTTCCAATAGAATTTGCAAGCACAGGCGTGCTGATCCATGCTAAATGTAGTCACTACATGAGAATTTCCAGCAACCAAGGGGGCAGTAAGGACTCTTCCACAAGGCAACAAGTGAGGACTCTGAAAAGAGAGTCTTTGAGGGAATTGTGTACCCTCTGGTGCTGCAGTGCTGTGAACTACAGGTGTTCATGTGTTTGGGAGAGACGCCAGCACTTTTTCCAGCAAAGAAATGAAATTCTTTTGTATATTGACTCTTCTGTTTTCCTTTTTCAAAGGAAATCAGATGCATAAAGTCTGTCTCCAAAAGGGAGGTACCACAGGGTCTGAACTCACCAGTTTAATCAATATGATTTACAGCAAAACCAGTCTATTTTCTCCAAGTTAAGAATACACTCAGTATTCTTAAATTTAAAAAATAATTAACGTCAAGATACTAAATCAGACAAAACTTTTCCCTTACTCCTGTAACACTATCATTATATAAATTGTATGTTTTTTGTGCTGTTACAGTGTGTAAAAACATCATGTGTATAATGAAAATAATATTTTGTTGTTGTTTTTAGACTGGCACAGTTAGTGAAAGTTGTCCCACAAGCTAAGAAGCTCTTTTTTTTTGCAAGGTCTTTTGCAATTAAATAAAAATAAAAATTGGTCTTTTAGAAACTACCATGGTGACCTCTCCTGGTAGAAAAATATATGGCCTCTAACCATAAAAACAGATTAATCCTCAAAGGAGGTACACCTGGCTGATTTCATGGTTTATTTTTTCATTCTATATCCTAAAAGATCTAGATGCCATTTACAAATCAAAACAAACTGACACACAAACTACTTAGATCATCAAGAAAACATTATGGCCTCTTCCTGTAGAGGCAAAAGCCTAATCAAGAGGCTTTGGCAATTTTTAGAAACACTTTTTCAACAGAATAATCAGAGAACCAGATAAAATTATAATGGTATTATTAGAGAATTAGAACTTGAGACAAAAATGGGAGGAAAAAAATATTACCTAAACCTGGGGCAACAGGGAATGAAACTCAGCTGTAACTCAGGATCCTCTTGAATGTTGCAAATACTTTATTCACAACTCTGCCTTGTTCCACTGCACTTGTTTCCCCACACACTGTGCAAGAACTTTTCAATGCATCAGATCCTCAGTACTGCTGGATAGCCCAGTGAGAAATCTTCCTCTGGTACAGATACAGGACCAAGCAAGGCTGGGGAAGCTACAGGCTCATTTTCATAACACACTACAGGCACAATCTGAACAAAAACCAATGCCACATTCATTTAAGCTTCGTACATTGTTAAATAGCATGCACATTGTCATTGTGATCCATTTCTAACAGTATTGGAAACGCTGGGCTTCTCTCAGCAAGTATAAAAGATTCAGAAAAAGCTGTGTTCATCACCCATTCTGTTGGTGTTTACCAATACAAGCCATTGTGCCAATGCCACTGTCACTCCCCTCAAATGCTGCCTACAAAATACTCAGCAGAGGGAAAGAAACCCAGTCAGGAATTAATAAATCTCATACAATGTGTATACATGAAAAAAATTAAACTGGACTACATCAGACAGAGCTGGGAAGAACTCTTGCAAGAGTGACAGGGAACACACAAAATATTTTACAGCTTGAGAACAAAAACATCCTTCAAACAACAACATTTCAAGTTCAATACAAGCAATTTCACCAATCCTGCTATAGTGAAAGTAAACTGATTTTACCACAGTGACAGAGATTTACATGTTGTCTTCTGTTTGTAAGTACAAAGAACAGACATTTCCTTTGAGCCCAAGCAAGAGCATCAAATAAAATAACTACAGCAGAGGGGAGGCCCAGCATCAGCCTGCACCTGAACCTGTGGCTATGCAATGTTTTCAGTCATCTCAAAGACAAGAGATTGGCCTTCACACTGAAACACAGGGCTAAAAATCACCTTCCTTTCCTCCAGAATTCACTTGAATTGTCAGAGACTTGAGAACATATGCTTAGGAAATGAGGGGAGAGTAAACATTTGGGGCTTATTTTACTCTGAGTTCCAGCAACTGCTTCTTCAATCCCCTTTTTCTATTCTAGCTACAAACACTCTGATATTCCCTCCATGGTATGTTCACAGAGCTTGTCTGAATCAGTTTCACACTGGACAATAAATTCCCTTAAGCCATCCAGACCTCTTAAGAACATTAACAAAACGACATCTCTGAAACACCAGGCTCTGGTGTCTTAGGACACATCTAGTACTACAGCTGTTACCAATGTCTCATCTCTACTCCAGTGACTCATATTATCCAAAATTGTACTTGGCACACCATCTCATCCTCTCTATGAAAACCCAAAAGCATTTCCATGTCTTCAAGTACCAAGTATTATCCCTCTTGTCAGGCCTTAGCAACTTGCAACAGGACATTTTTGACGTTGATCCTTCCCAATTGTTAATCTACCGGAATATAATGAAAAGCAGTTTTCTCACAAGTGGGGAAATACCACAAGCATCACATGCCAGTATTTATTGCTGCTGAGGGCTATACAAAGAATTACAGGGTCCTTCACTAACAAGAAAAACAAACCAATTGCACTTTGAACTTGATCCACTAGATCCTCTGGCCCAATTTTGATTTTCACCACACTGGCAGTGTCCTCTGTTCCCAGTTTCAAGAGAGCAGGCAGAATGCACTTGGAGAGATAAAACTCTAGTTTTATGAACAGTCAGCTGTGATATGAAGTAGATGAGAGTAATGATTCTCCCAGGAGTAAAGAGAACAGCAATCTCCACACTTCTGTGAGGTGAACACTTTCCTGGCTCAGAAGGGACAGCCAGTTGGGAATTCCTTCAGGTAAAGGTGGGAAGATGTGCTCCAAGCAGGAGTCCAACCATTTAACTCCTGGCAACAAGAAGTCTCCCAACTCTGAGAAAAAGAACTGATTTAATTAGCTCTAAAAACTATCTTCTGTAATTGAAGTGAATTTATTTCAGACCAAACCAAGTTTTAAGACAGACGTGTTCTAGGCAAGTGACTCTACAGTAGCCAGAACAGCTACTCTGTGTACTGGACAAATCTTCTGTAATTAAATTTATTGAATGTTGAATTTGAATTTATTTCAGACCAAACCAAGTTTGGTGAATTTATTTCAGACCAAACCAAGTTTTAAGACAGACGTGTTCTAGGCAAGTGACTCTACAGTAGCCAGAACAGCTACTCTGTGTACTGGACATTTCTAGGAAGGAAACTAAAGAAACAGCAGGAGTAAAAACTCCAGAGAGGCATCCCCCAGGGTAAGGCTGTGACACAAGGAGGCCAAGAAATTGTTTCATTGACTGAGCATTATTCATTTGGCATGATTCCTAGCATGGCAGTGCTATGTGGGCACTCTGAGAGCCTCACATCTGTCTCCATCTCATTACTCTTTGTCCAAAAATGCATCTGGACATGCACATTCCATCTGCACAGAAACAATCAGCTGAGCCAGGATCACTGCTCCCAGCAGTGCCCGTGCTGACCTGCAATCACCACATCTCAGGGAACAGGAGAGGACCACACATGATTGGCAGAACACTGCACTTTGCTTGACACTGAATTGTGGCTTAAAGGCCAAGCAACATTTGCTACAGGATTAACTTTAATCAAGACCTCAGAATAACTCTGGGATCTAATGATGCCTCAGTCAACTGCACGCAAAACCTGCACATGCTAATGTAGCCTAAGCCATAGGAAAACAAAGAAGTAACTGATTTTTATTTTCAAACCAGATGGAAAACCAAATTCTCTCACATCAAAATTCACCATCTGGCAAAAGGAAACTACAATAAGAATACTGATATCATCACACACTGAGATCAGAGGATTTGAGTGGCTAAAATACAGATTTTGCAAGGAACAGTTTGAAAGTTATTTATTCCATTTTTATCAAGGATGTTTAATCTCCATTTTGCACTCCCTAAAGGTGAATAGAGGCAGGGGGGAATAGAGGAGGGACATTGTCTAGTGTCCTCATGCAAGTTATTTGTACTTTTGATTCCCACCAAGCAAGCACCAACTTCAAATCCAAATCACTGGTGACAGCAGTGTGATAGGAGCTCTTCCTTCCTGTTCTGCAGAGTAGCAAACCAGGCTGACAGAAATCACCTGCCTCTGAAAAGCCATGTTCTTGGCCAAATTTTTACCATAAGAATTAGAAAATACCCAGTTTAAAAATTCATTTCTACAGAATATCCTGTTCCTTGCTGCCTAAGACTGATGAACACCAGTAGTCCACTATAAGAGATGTACTTTGGGAAAAGCAAGTTCATAAAAACTGGTGATCTAACAAGTGTCCTCATAGTTCAAGGATCTAGAAAATAATAATCCCCCTTAAACTGTAACCTTTCTTTAATGAAAGCAGGCACTCTTTTAAATGTCCTGCTAGCATGCTCTGCATGAGAATTTTTAAATTATTTCCCTTGCTTGCCAAAAGCAATTCAGGTTTAGTCAAACTGATCAACCCTTCCCCAAAGAAGTTCACTTACCATCCAGAAAAGGGTTCCAATGGCAAACTCAGAATAGTGCTCTATAGTAGACAGTACACTGAATATTAAACAAATCAGCACCAGGAGAAATCTGTAAAAAGAAAACAGTGTTTAGTGACTTGTCAAGTTGAACTGTAAATCTAGATCTAGTTTTTTCTCTCTCATTCACATAACTTTTTTATCACAAATACCTTGTGCTTAATCAGTCAATTCTTCCTACTCAAATGAGTATCATCATTTTGTATTCATTCAGCTTTCAGAAACATGGCATAAAAATGACAGGAAGGCTGAACACAGTAAATCAATAGGTAGAGGACATTGTCAAATATATTTCTCAAGGAAGGTTGTCATAGTGAATGTTTCATGTTTCACTGATTGCTTACCACTTTAACAGAGACACAAACTACACTCAGTGGGTTTTGGTAGTTTCACATGAAAATTACAGGCGGAAAAGCTTATCAGGAAGGGAAAAACTCTTGTACAACCTAGAGACTGTGACAAGATTAATTCCTTTGGAGTTTTTCCATGGTCCCAGTGGACACTTTCATCAGTGTTCCACAAGAAGAGATGAAATGCATCTCATCAAGTCCACAGCTGACACAAGCCCAGGAGTTTGGTCACTAAGCTTGAGGGCAGAGCCCCTGGTTAGCGGTGCCTGCACAGGCTACAGAGCAGACACAGAGGAATCTTGACAGGAACAAACCTTAAATCCTACACAAAGCATGGGAAAGAAGACTAAAACATGTCCCCTTGATCTCCCTTTCCCTAATTCCCAGCTCCTGTGCCTCCCTCCCTCACGCATTCCCAAGCAGCAAAGAGGGGTAGGGGATGCAGGGCTGTGGTCAGACTATGACACTTTGTCTCTGCCCCTTCTCCTTCCTCCTCCTCCTTCTCCTCACACTGCTCCCCTGCTGCACTGTGGGCCCTTCCAGGAGCTGCAGTCCTTCAAGATAAACCTTCCCCAGGGAATTTCTGCTCCGGGACCTGCAGCACCTTGTACCCCTTCTCCTGCTTCTCTTACCTTCATGCTCAGAGGTTGTTTCACACTCTTACTTTTCCCTCTCTTCTCACAGCCCATGCTGTGCTTCTGGCCTTTCCCCAGGAGCATCTCCACCTGAGGCTTGGGGGCTCAGCAGTCATGTATACACAAAGATATGAAGGAGCACATGATACAGAATCCCAGAATCCTTTAGCTTGGAAAAGGCCTCAAAGATCATTAAGTCAAAACATCAACCTCACAATCCCAGGTATGCCACAAAACCCCGAGTGCCCCATCTACATATTTTTCAAGTACTTCCAAGGATGGTGATTCTACCACTTCCCTGGGCAGCCTGTTCCACTTATTTACTCACAGATGCACTTCATATGTATAGATCTGTATGTCCAGAGAAACAAAGTTCTCACAACACAGATACAGGATAGAAAATCTACTGCAAATAACTGCTTGGATATGGAAAACCCCCAAAAAATGTCTGCCTTGTTACCTCAGAGTGTAGGCTGAACCAATATTCTTTATGCAGCACATTCAAACCATGACTAGAACCAGGGAAAATGGGACAATATTGATATCTATGGAGCCCTTCAGCTTTCCTTTTTCTCTTTCTAGAGTGCCTCAGAATTTTAGACTGCCTTAGGAACCCCAGGAACACTGAACAGGTGATAATAAACACTGAAAACAATTCTTTGATATGCTTGGTCTGATCATTCACACACTGCAAGGTAATTGCAAGTGTTTGCTAACACAGGCAAGGAGAGACAATTGTTTCTCAGCTGCCACACAGACAACAGCTGACCTCTTCAAGCCTAAAGTGAATTTGAAGTTATAAAAACAAAAGGTTCTGCTTCCTTTTATCTGGCTCTGGAAGGACTCTGACACTATCTAATTACAAGTGGAGATTTTAGAATTAGGGTCACCATTAATAGAGAGATTTCCTAAGTAGTGGTTAGAACTTGACATGTACAATTGTCTCTGAATCAAGTTTTCATTTCTCCAATATTTACCTATCCTGAGACATGATATAAGAGAAAAGGGATCTAGATAATACATCTTAGTCAAGGACAACAGCACCTTCAGCTCAGGACAGATCTCAGCCATGCTCTCATGGTTTATGAGTTTCACAACCCTTCACTCAGCCCTGCTACTCCTTTTTCTTCAACATGCACAAGTTGCCAGACATATTATTCAACAGTTTCATCCCCAAATATTTATCTCTGAAAGCAGTGCTGTGTTACAAGGGGTACAGAGATCTGTCCAAGGCATAATAAAACCTGAGCTGCTGCACTGCCCAAAAAGACAAACCAGCAGAGGGGACAGAACCCAGCATTCCTGGAGAATGATGCTCCAAGAAAGGAAGTCAGAGCAAAGCCTTGAGGACAGATACTGAAATACAAGCCAGCCTTTGGCAAATGGAAAAGAACAAGTTAATAAGGGGTTCAAAGCATAAGGGTATTGCTAGTGTCCAACACCAGAAGAGTCCAGGCTTGGAAAACTGCAGAACTTCAGCCTTTTCTTAACACAGCACCACTGCCTTCCATGTAAAAGTAAGGTAAGCAGGGTCAAAATAACCTCTTTTTCTTATACATTTAATATGAGATCAGTACTGAGTACCCCACTCCACTGGATGCTGTGATCCACCAGGGAGCTTCTTTATCCAGACACCTTTTACTTCAATCAGCAATCCCAGTGATGGGTACATGGAGAAAGACACAAAAAGGTGAACAGACTTATCCACACATCAGGACTGTGTTGAAGGCCCACAGAACACTCCCGCAGCTCAGACTATCCTTCAGTCAATGGTGAAGGGAACATTTTAACTTGGCTTGTCCCTGAAACCAGCACATCAAATAACTCCAGCAGAAATGTACAGACAGTCACTTCCTCTGAGTACACTCTTAATTTTGTCCAGATCCCTACCATTTCAATTCTATTCTTTCAAAATACCTTTAACTTCTTTCACTGCACTCACTAGTAATACATAAAAATCCACATAGAATTCACAGTCTAAATATTTTCTACCAAGACCTTGAGGATGAGAGTGTACTTTACACATTTTCCACTCTAAGAGAAGCAAAGATAAAAACCAGTATTGTTACATACCCTGTAGATATTATCACAACATCTTGAACCATAACTCCTTTTAGGCTTCAGAGCATTGTTACATACCCAGTATTGTTACATACACAGTATTGTTACATACCCTGTAGATATTATCACAACATCTTGAACCATAACTCCTTTTAGGCTTCAGAAAAACCAATTAAAAAGAGATTTACAAAAAAAAAAAAAAAAAAAAAAAAAAAAAGAGGAGAAAAAATTATACAGAGACAAGCTGTAGATGCATTAGGATGTAAAAGAGAGGACAATTGGCACCTCTTTTTTACTAAGGGACCCCAAGCTGCCAACACAGCCTGCAGGTCTTGTAACTTCGAGCTTATTGTTGCTTCTCTCCTGGTTTTATGTACTGAGATTCTATCTTTTTTGTTTTTGTTTTTGTTTTTTTTTCCTCACATTTCCAAATCACACACTAAACCATTCAAAGGACCCTTTAAATTCACTTAATTTATGGCACTATATCCTCTGGCCAGTGAGTGTCACTCCTTCCCAATGAATAGCAAGGGCAGCTCACATGAGCTGAGTACCAATTCAGTTGCAGTGGGGACAAAGTCAAAGACAAGCACAGATTAACAATTTAGCAAGGGCATCAAGAACAGCAACAACCACAAAAGAACAAAAATGAAATACACAAAACCCCCAATCAACCAACCAAAACAAAAAGGACCCCAAACATTAAAAGAACACCCCAAAAACAAAAAGAAAAGCCTGCTGTGGGCAGGCTGTCATCTCCATGGGGACACAGGAACCTGAAGTGAGAGGGAATGGAAGAACATAATTACTAATCTGAAACCAACATGGAAGTAGATCTCCCTGTCCTCTACTGGAATTGCTGAGAAACTGCATTTGAGACAGGTGAGGGCCAGTTTCTGGCCAGTATTTTCAGCCAGAGGTAGATAGACTTAAGAAGGTAAAAATAACAGGAGTGTGTCAAGGTAGATACAAAACCAAATACAAGACCAAAATGGTTCTTGTCCAGGCAGTGATCTCACAGTACATGAGCACACAACACAGGCAGCAGTTCATGGATGGACACACCCTCAGTGTGAAGAAGCTGGGACTGCTTTCCCCTTGGATTTGTATGTCTGGAGGAAGAGGCAGGACAGGGCTGGAGCTGAGAGCCTTGAGGTGCCATACAGAACCCCTGGTTTACACAGAGCCCCACAGCCAGGGTTTAGCCTGTGTTTAACCTGTGATGTTCCTGTGAGCACTTGCAGCAGTTCATGCTCAGTGCTCACCACAGGCTCTTGGAAAGAAGCCACGGGTGGAGTTTGGTGAGTAAGTGGTATTTGAGGTATGACAAAAGGGCTGCAGACACATAGTGGAAACAAAGGTCAAGTCCTCCCTGCACCCCAAGTAAATCCACTCCCAGAGAAACCAACAGTCCTTCTGCACCTTTTCTCTAGCACAGTGGGGCAGCATCTTCCTCCCCCTTTGATATCTCTGAGCCAGCAGTCAGTGCATGCTGCCTTCACAGCTTCCTTTAAGTCACTGTCACTGGACCACACACCACAAGGCAGGTTAGCTTTGATGAGTCCACACTTGAAGACAAACAGCTCAATTAACTGCCAGCTGATCTGCAGACTCCAAGCTACACCTCTCTGCCTCTCAGGCAATCAGAAAAGCTCCTCATGGGCTGCTCCTAACAGCCTCTGGAATGCTAAACATAGTTTAGATAACCAATCTAAACACGCTGGAGGAAAAAAGCTTGGTGAGTGCCAAGTTCCCTGTGAAGAGCTGGATGCATGGTGTCACAGGCAAACCCTCAGCAAAAGATAAACAACTCAATTAATGCAGACTCCAAGCTACACCTCTCTGCCTCTCAGGCAATCAGAAAAGCTCCTCATGGGCTGCTCCTAACAGCCTCTGGAATGCTAAACATAGTTTAGATAACCAATCTAAACACGCTGGAGGAAAAAAGCTTGGTGAGTGCCAAGTTCCCTGTGAAGAGCTGGATGCATGGTGTCACAGGCAAACCCTCAGCAAGGCTTCTCCCTGAATAGCTCTGGGTTTGTCTCAGGGTCTCACTGCAGGTGTTGGTTAGAGGGACAAGCTGTCCCCCAACTCTAACCAATCTAAACACGCTGGAGGAAAAAAGCTTGGTGAGTGCCAAGTTCCCTGTGAAGAGCTGGATGCATGGTGTCACAGGCAAACCCTCAGCAAGGCTCCTCCCTGAATAGCTCTGGGTTTGTCTCAGGGTCTCACTGCAGGTGTTGGTTAGAGGGACAAGCTGTCCCCCAAAGGCAATGGCAAAGTCTACCAGTGTTAACTCATCAGCAAGTGCCAAAGAGATCCTGGGTCTCCCTAAATATTTCTGATTGGATTTCTGGGATATCTATAGGTAAGGCAAGTGGATGGGTGCCTTTCATATTGCTGGCTTGGGGTGAAGCTATTTAAAGCTTGTCATATGGCAATTTCCTTTTCCCCACCAGCTCAGCCTGGCTTCCTCATGCTGCTCCTGCTATCGATACTGTCTCCTGCAAAGGACAGTTCTCTGTGCTGAAAGGGTGAGAAAACAGGGCCTGATTGTTTACTGGTTTGCAGGCAGTTATTGGCATCCACAGAGAACAGTTTCACCTGCTGGCAGCTGTTCAGTTCCTAAAGGCAGGAAGTTAATAAGGCAGAGATATAAATAATTGCCAGCTAGTAGGGCTGGTCTAATCTTTGCTATCCTAAAGGAACTGAGGTTCTCCTTTCTAGTATTTTGTTCTCTTTCATTCTTTCTGTGATTCTTGAGGATGTTGAGCCACTACCTGAGCTGTTACTTCCGCAAATACTTTTTTTCCCTTTTCTGCCATAGAGGTACTAAAAATAGTGAAGTATTTCCTCTCAAAATCCGTGGCTTTCTTTTCCAACTTTTTTTTTTTCTGAAGATGGAAATTTATTCCTGATTGCCTATTTGAAGACTCTTCCTCATTCTCTCTTTGAGCAGAAAAAAAATATTTTATATATCAGAGGAAAGAGGAGTATTTGAGAACCTCCCCTTTGGTTTCAGATTCTCACGTAACACTGTTCACACTTACAGAAGATGAAGTGTCGTGCTTTCCCAAGAGACATCTTGTTAAAATGAAATTTTAGTATTTCTTGACTTCTCCTCAGTTCCTCAAGACTCAGGTATACACAAAAATACAATTGCTTTCTCATCAATGCTTTTAGACCATCATCCTTAAATCTGTCCCATGTGTTAACCAAATTAAAGAGGCAGTTCTGTTAAAGGCTGCAAATTAGTGCTTCTTTATGTCCTGGTCCTCCTAAACATTGCTTCCTTTTGGAGAGAAGCTGGAAACATGTTTCTGTTGCTGTTGTAGCCAGGCACAAATTCTGTTTAATAGATTTATTGACCATGAGCACACTTCACTGAAGCCTACAAACGCTGAGAACTAGGAGGTTAACACTGAGAGCAAAATGATGTCAAGCACTTTCTCCAGGGTGAACCTTTCAAAGGTCATGCTGTAACAAACTTATTTTCCATGGAAGACAAGCCTAATGGAAGTTATTAAAGGAGGAGTAGTCATAATTCCTCCTTTTAAGTTTTGCAGCAAATAATTCCATTTCTAGCAAAAACTGTGCACGTGGGGCTTTGTGTTTATCTCCTGCAGATAAGTGTACTTGAAGTGCTGATATACCAGATGCTCGTGCGAATGTTATCTCTTGGACAACAAAAAAGGGATGGGTGGGGAGGGGACAAACTTGTAAATTCACAGACAGAGATATACTCCTTGGCAACCAAGCACAAAACAGTAGCTTTGGGGCCTTTTGGGCTTTACCAAACTTTGTTGACCCTGCAAAGTTTTGTTTAGAGAAAAAAACACTATTAGAAAAATATGAGCTCTATAATGAAAGCAAATCAACAAAAATTGTTATGGAAAAGCTATCAAAACCCATGCTCTGTAGAACTGAGAGTCCTGGACCGTGGGTTGCTGATGATTTTAACACAGCCAGATGTGTCCTGTTCCTTCCTCAAAACTGAGCTGCTGTGCCTCTCTTCAGTCTGTGAAAGCCCTCCAGGTAGGTAACTACAAATTGCTTCTATATGTTCTAGTTGAAAGTACATGGAAACCCTGCCTTTTAGATTCCTTAGATAATCCTTTATTCTATCTGCTATTTTCTCCAGAAGCTTTGAGCAGCCTGCTTTAGTGGAAGGTATCCCCGCCCATGGCAGGGGGTGGAATTCAATGCTCTGCAAGTTCCCTTCCAACCCAAACTGTCCCAAGAGTCTAAGAAACTAAACCAAAATGTTCCAACCTATTATCACAGTAGGGGAGAAGAAATGCATTTGCTTCAGCTGGACTTAAATTAAAGAAAAATTGACTGAATTTAGGCTAATATGTCCAAGTAAATCCAAGTGAAACTACACCCATTGGAGTTTCAGCTTTTTTCTGGATGACAGACTACCGAGTTGTCTAAAGGAGACTAAAAGCTCTAAGTCAGGCTGTTGTTAGGGACAATAAATGAGTTTAGCAAACAGAAAGTTCTTTGAGGGGCTCCAGCGGCATGGGCTGCTTTCTATTTTAACTGGCCATTTTGTGGCAGGAAAACTAAGGAGTGCATTTTTTTCTTTTTTCATACTCTAAAAGTGCATGTTCTCATTCCTGAGTGAATGAAACACTTTCTTCTAAATGGGACTCTACTGTCTTGTGTTGAATAGCCATGTGCTTCTGAAAAACATTCCTGCTGCCCTGAATAAAACCTCACTCCTGGTCCTTACATATTTTTGTTATCCGAAGGAGTTTCTAGGTCATGAAGAGAAGGTTGTCCCCGTGCCTCTGTTGGCAAGTTTTGATGTCCCTCAGTTCTCTCATAAATCTGTTTCCAGGCTCCTGAGGTTTGATGTGTCTTTGAAAGGTCTTATGCTTATCCATATGCACTCATGCAGAAATTAGAGTTGGTTGGAAATTTTGGTAAAGGGACAATTTTTCCGCTGAAAATACCAATCCGTTAAAGTTAGAAATAGTCTGGGAATGTGTTGGTTTCAGCAGAAGTGGAGAAGGAGACCAGACACGTTTTAATGGAAGCCTGCCTAACTTTGGACTCTACTAACAGGGAGCATGCCTAGCAGAGAATTTGGCCATATCTGATTTTCTTTTTTCTACCTCAGAATAACATATTTTCAGAGCTTTGAAGCCCTCAACCAAAGGAAAATCCCACTTATCACATGAATATACTGAAGATATCTGTTTTCAGCTATATGTCTCTTCTGAGTTGCACCCAGAAATGCCCAGCAGCTCCATTGTACATAACATGAAGTTGCCCTCCTGGTTCCTCTCTGAAATAATAAATCAATATTTCTACAACACCAAGGTAATTTAAAATTTCTCTTACAAACAGTGAAATTACCTGCATATACAGAATTCATCACAAAGAGGGTTGGATCAACAGCTAAAACCA
This sequence comes from Passer montanus, assembly GCF_014805655.1. Lineage (NCBI taxonomy): Eukaryota > Metazoa > Chordata > Aves > Passeriformes > Passeridae > Passer > Passer montanus. The sequence goes on from NW_024366592.1 coordinate 6,949,448, forward strand.
ATGCTGTTCAAACCACAGCATGAGCCACACATCCTACAAAAAATATCCCACATGAAACCAACCTTCTGGATCTACTGACCCACGCTGTTGGATGTTATTTATAAAACACCCACAGCTCCATTAGTAATAAGCACTTCACATTTCCAAACATTTGACAGCCTAACTTAATTGCTGTTCTTTGTAGGTCACTAAGATTTGGATTTTGGTTTTTCTACGAGTTTATCTGGCAGTACTTCAGAACTGACAAATTGCATTCATGCATCCCTTACAATCACCAGGAGCACTGATTTTATTGAAGCTATTTATTTAATGCCCTGCCTTTCCTGGGATTTAAGCTCTTTGATTCCACTGAGTGCCCATATCTTCCACTGACATCTGTGCTTCTGTGTTTCTCTTGTTTTTATTTTTGCATGTCTTGCAATCTTCCATTCTGATTCTACAGCTAAGACTTTCTAGAAGAGACATAATCAGTTCTTTAAACAGTGACAAAACCAGTCCATCATCATGACTTCAGTGCTGATGATTATGATACTATTATCATCAACCTTGACTGTAACACAAAAGTCAGTAGGTTTTGGCATGTGATTTAGGACCCGCCTCCAAGGGAACAGGAAATTCCAACCACCATTCAAAATGCAACACCAGCTTCCTCATAGTACTCACATTAAATAATGTCTCTTGGGTGCAGAAGAAGGAAAGGGAAAGAACAAATGTATATAATGCAGCTGTGAGAAGACATCTGCTGAGTTAATGCCAGCTTGATCATCACTTTTCTTCTTGAATTTGGTACCACATGGAGTCCTCAGGTTCATGAGCAATTGTAACATTCATATCAAGAAATATTATTTTATTTTGCTGGTTTCTGTAAGAACAGAGGGGGTTTTTTTTCCACAAAAGCAAAACCAAATTCCATCAACAGCACCATAGCAATGGCTACAGTATTTGTTTTCACTACAGAAACAACATTAGCCCGTGGGGGCAGATGTTAATGTATATTAATTGCTCAGATTATTACAAAATTGAGCTTCTAGAATAAGATGGATTGAATTTCTTACAGAAATGATGGAAAAAGTCATCAATAATTCAAAAAATGAAAATAGAACTTACTCATGCTGTGGCTTTGTGCCCTGTGGTTAGGTGACGGTGCCTAACACAAAGTACTCCCAGATCCAAGTTCTTACTTAGGAGCTTTCCTAACATCTCTCTCCTGAAAAGACTCCTTGGTGCCAAACAATCCAAAGGACCTCCAAGTGAAGTGTTCTCATCTTGGGGATATTAATTTCTCTCTCCTCTAGACAAATGTCTGTTTTAACCAAATGAGAAGCAGCACAGCATCTCTGACATGTCTCATCCCCCGTCCATGCTAGCTGGAACTCGCCAGCTGGCTCAAAGGTTTTTGGTAAGGCCCTTTCAGACAGACATGCTCAGACAGTGTCGTTGCAGAAACCTCATTTCCTTAGGAAGAGAGGTTCAAAATTAATAACTACCCCCATGTATTTTTAGAACACCCAAAACCTGGAACTTTACAGAACCCTAACAACAATTTCCTTTAATATCAGTGAACCTTCATTAGCAACTTCAGCCATTCCACCATCTCATCCATGCAACTAAGTGGTAAGAAGAACATCCTACTTTAATGAATAAGGAGTTCTTGAGTTTCTTCTCTTCAATACTGCTCCTCTTTTGGTACCTGAAGCTTGTCATCAGAGACATCTGCTTTGTACCTCTCAGTAGTTAGTACACAGATGAAAACTAGCCATTGTAGTTCAAAACTGAAAACTCTGTCAGTGACATTTCTGTATAAAATTCCAAATAAGTAACTGTTATGCTGGCAAGAAACACCCTGAACACAATAAGTAATGAGTAATAATAATAATAATAATAATAATAATAAGCCTTACTCTTATGAAAGTACACCATGTCCAGAATTAAGCTGTGACATCAAGGTCAAAGCCAGAATCTCAAAACCAGACATGTGCTTATAATTACTCTGAACTTTACTTGTTGCTTGTGTTGGTCATATTACAATCACATCATTGGAAAAATCAAAATATCTGCTTGCATTCTAGAGATAATTGTGGAAAGGACAAAAATGGGAATTTGACAGTCCCTTTGAGATAAACAGTTATAAATAATGGGTAATATGCTTCACTTCCAGATAAAAACAGGAGCTGGAGAACACTGTGCTAACTTATTTCAGTTCACTAAAGAGCTGCTACATTCAAAGAATCAAAATATATGCAGACAAGTGCCCTATTAAATGGAACCACTAGACCCTTGCATTTTTTGCCTTTTAAAGTTCTTTACATCAGCAACAGTTGTATGCCAAACAAAAATGGAATATCAGCCAGAATGGTGGCTATGAACTGCTGCAATTTCATTAACAGAACACAACTAGCATTTCTTACATGGAGTTGGAGAAAGTAAAAAAACCTGAAAAAGCAAAGTCTGAGGAGAAACAATAATAGGAAAAAAATTGCAATTTTAAATGTATCCAAATAATCTGAATTCGTTTGTTTATGTACTACTCACAGCGACACAGACATTGGTACACAGATTCTTTTCTAAAGGAAAAAACCCTCTGCTGGCTAGCCCCCCCTTTTATAAACATGTTTTTTGATCTTTTTGTACTTTCCTCATGAAGTTTTAAGTCCGTGGTGTTATTGATGTTGTTCACATTTTTGTAAGGATCATGCAGTTTGAATTATTCAGCAGTAACTGTTCAGTTGAGGGTTTTTTTTAACAAACTGCCAGGAACAGGTACGTGTGTGTGTGGGGTGGGGGGAGTCAGACTGGAGGAGAAGAGAGGTAACAAAGTAAATCTAGGGCATGTTTTCATATAAAACTGAGCCCACGCCACAGCTCTCTGGTGGGGGGAGAAAAAGAAAAAAAAAAAAAAAAGAAAAAAAAGAAGGAGAACTTTGCCTCATTCCATTCCAGTCTTGGCCAACTGTGTTAGTGCTGGTTGCAGCCCCACTAGACCACTTGCTGACATGCTGCAACTCCTTAAGGTCCCAAAAGCTCCTCATTTCCTCCTGAGCTAGATTCCTGCCATTACAGGGAGCTGATGAAGCGTAGGAGGGCTCCAGTGAGTGCCAGAAGAAACACGAGCTGTGCAGCAGAAATGTGTGTCCAGAACAGAAGAAGGGAGGTGGCAGAGGGGCACCAAGATCTTTTGGCATTGGTAAACAGGTACATGTGTGTGTGTGTGTGTGTGTGTGTGTGTGTGTGTGTGTGGTGGGGGGAGTCAGACTGGAGGAGAAGAGAGGTAACAAAGTAAATCTAGGGCATGTTTTCATATAAAACTGAGCCCACACCACAGCTCTCTGGTGGGGGGAAAAAAAGAAAAAAAAAAAGAGAAAAAAGAAAGAGAACTTTGCCTCATTCCATTCCAGTCTTGGCCAACTGTGTTAGTGCTGGTTGCAGCCCCACTAGACCACTTGCTGACATGCTGCAACTCCTTAAGGTCCCAAAAGCTCCTCATTTCCTGCTGATCTAGATTCCTGCCATTACAGGGAGCTGATGAAGCGTAGGAGGGCTCCAGTGAGTGCCAGAAGAAACACGAGCTGTGCAGCAGAAATGTGTGTCCAGAACAGAAGAAAGGAAGGTGGCAGAGGGGCACCAAGATCTTTTGGCATTGGTAAACCCCCATGCCAGCTCTTGGGAAACCATACTCTAGGGAAGACATTTTCCCTGTCTACCAAACAATTCCCAGAGAGAGGCAGCATCCTATAGGAATATTTTGGAGCAACAGCCATTGCCCTCTCTAAGTCACCATTTGGAGGAGTTGTTTCCCCAGAAATCTCAAGGCAGCCTGCAGAGCAGACTTTATGGCTACCCAAACTCTGCATTTATGAAATGTTTTGCAGTCAAACCAGGTGGTCTGCAGTACTCGCCAGATGATTTGCAATGTTAATTTGCAATTATTGTGCACAATTTTATATGAAATTCAACAAGTAATTTTGATCCACTGAGAAAACAAGAGAGGGGAAGTGTTTCAAGGTGCTTCATGTGCAGTACTAACCTGACTGAGGACCATCCACTCTTTCCCACTGGGGTAGGCTTCTGCTGGTGCCAAAAGCTGTACTGGCTATCCAAGTGTAACTCCAAGTTTAACTCTCGAAGGACAACTACAGCTGGCAGGAGCAAGCTGAGTGCTGGAGGTGGACGAGGGGAGCAGAACCTGTGCTGGCTTGTTAGCCATGAGCTGTTAGATCAGCTCACCTCATCCCAAAGGAGGTTATGGGATACAAAGGCTGGTCTAACTTTTGAATGAGCAAGGTCTGACACTCATTTAACAAGTGGCCAAACAAGTACCAAGTGACCGGGAACATCTGCAAGTTCTCACTTCGGCTTTTGCAGTGTTACACACAAGAAAATGGCAGGCCTGAGAACACAGTTGAGAGTCCCTGTCATGGACCTCCCTCTTGCCTTGGACTTGCCTCCACTCCCAGCCAGCCTGAGGTTTCTCCAGTGCCTGAGAGCAGCCCTTCCAGCTGTGCTGACTCCAGGGGTGATGTGACATCCATTAGCTAAGAACTGGACTGGGACCAACAGCTCCTTTTGTTTCTCCCCACAGCCATCACTGCTTCTTCTTCTATTGAACTATTGACTTGGACAAGATTCAAATTAGTTGCCTATGGGTGAAAGGTTCCTTGTCCCATCATGAATTCCACATTCCCGCTTTCCCTAGCTCCCAGCTGTCATGTCCTGCCCCTCTTCCTCCCAGTGGCTCTCTGAGCTTCTTGACCCTTTTCAGCTGTCCCCTTTGAGCCTGTATCCAGCTTTCTGATCTGCACAACCTGTTTTTCTTTTTTCCTTTGCCTCCTGCTTAAGTCAGATTCTCTGTGTTCTTAAGCTACTCTGCTCTTGTATTGTTTTCTTCCAGTTTCAGCATCACTGGCAGCAGTCTCAGCTTCCACACAAACCAACATGGACCTCAGAACCCAGGTTCTCCTTTCTCCCTCTTTCACCACGCTCAGTGTTAGCCAGTTGTCCTGCTCCCTCACTTCTTAGTCCAAATGAACCCAGATTCCCTCTAAGTCTTTGGCTTTTTAACTGGAAAATTCATCTACCCAGGCAAGAGCAGCACAAAAGACCAAAATGAGCAGTCCCTGCATGCTCCAGAGAAATGGAAAAGATAGGAAAAGGGGGTTGGACTGCAGTGAGCAGGGTGTAACTGACAGGGAAAATACTCAGGGGTATTTTGCCCCCAGGATCGTGGGCACACCTCAGGGGTTTCCTGCCTGGAACCCACACTGCGACATCACCTCGGGCTGACACAAGGTGGCCTCTGTGGCTCACAGAACAGTGACAAGTGACAGCCAGCCACGTGGACACAACATTCCAGCCTACAGTGGAGCCATTCCAGTAGTCACTGAATGGATGGAGGCTTCAGAAATATATCCATCACATAAGTAAGACTCCACCTGCAATTAAATTATTTAAATGTGTAGGTTTGCCAAGTAAGGTCACTGTCATAAATAACTCATCATCAATACATGTGGTATTTTTCTTTAGAGAGACAAAATATGAGGGTTATACCCTAATACCTGACATTTGGATGTGATTTAAGCAAGTGCATAGCTGAGTTGAGAAATTATCCAAGCCAGGCACATGCTGCTTTTTCTGGACTTAGGACCTCACAGCAAATAGCTGGGCTCTAACACAGGTGATCTCCAACACCCCAAGGCTCTTGCATAGCCACAGGAATTTCTTGGATTGGATCAATACATTGTCAGTTCATGGAGCAGCTGCTTCTCAAGCCCTCAGCTCTTGCTAAGTGAAATCCTCTACTCTACTGAGCTTTTTGGAAGTGAAGTATTTCACAGTCCCAAACCAGAAAAGTATCCAAATGAGAAGGTTTTCAAGACCAGCAGGAGGGATTCTCAAGTAAACCCACTCACCCCTTCAAACATTTTGTTTTGAAGCCATAATTTCAACCTCCACTAAAACTCCAATAACTCCACTAAAATAATACAAATTCTAGATTTAATTAGGCAAAAATAATTCCCTTTTCTACCACTGTTATAAAGTTCCATAAGAACCCTGAGCTTATTCCCTTAAAAGAAACTTTCTACGAGTGTTATCGGTGATTATCTTGGTAATTTCAGAATGAGAAGAGGTCAAATCCTGGAGCACTTGCTGTTCCCTCACCCTGCCTGGTTTTGGAAAATCAGGTTCTTTCTAGCAGAACTGACTCCAGATCAGAGCAGACTCCAATCCCTCTTGGACAATAAGTTCCCCCAAGTTTGTACATGAGTTGTGTGATCTTTGTGGCACATGAAGAACAGAAAGGACAGAGCACATCCAGCTCCTCCAGGCTACACAAATATCAGCCATGTACTTGAAAGTTTGGATTTGTTAGGAAAATAGTCATAATCATCACCATCAATCAGCTGCACTTAAGTTACCTCCAAACCCACACATAAAACACGGGAAGCTGTTTAAAAATAAATTACAGGTTGTTCTAATTATAAAATTAAGTGTATTTTAGATTAGTAGTTTATTTTTTTAACAATGTTTTGCTGTAATGATATATAATCTTATAAGGCATGTTCTTTCCAAAACTTGTTATTTAAATGAACACATCATGTAGTTACTGGGATAATTATTAGCAAAAATATCCTTGAGACAAAATGCTTGCCAAAAGCTGTTTCAAATGTTTCCTTTCTAGGAGCCTCAAAGACAAATAACTTTTAAGAGCACTCAATTTACACAGTCTTTCATGTAAATGGTAAGAATCCTTTAAAAAACAGTTGCTGTTGGTATTACCAGTATTTTGTCCAATTTTCTAGTACTGTGGGGGTGTACAGATTTTTTTTTATTTTATTTTAATGTCCATTTCAGAATAAAAAAGTGCATATTAAAGGTCAGCCTCTGTTGGGGATAAAAGCAACACAGATGATGAAACAAATTAATTTTAGCAAGATTAGTAATCTCAACTAGGCTTAAATCATGACTATTCATATATTTAAATCTACACAAATCACATCTTTTTAGTCCTTAGGAATAAAGCATGCTATAAGCACAGTCCTTGAAAGAGACTTTATCTTGCTGCTTGGAGAAATTTCATTCATCAAAAAAGTCCTTTCAAAAGTACGTATATGATATTGAGGGGGGAAAGGAAGCAAGTATTAATGAGACTATCTATTTTATGCTAAATAGAAGCATTAGGGTTCATCCCTAGAATTACCATGTTTCTCTGGGCAGCTCCTGACTGCAGCCACTGATAATGGGCTTTTTCCCAAAATACAATCAGGCCATAGTTTATCTCAGACAAACTGAGTAATTTCAACACTCTGCATTTCTTTAGGAATTATGCTAATTTTATAATAAAAGCAAGGCCTTTTGGCTCAGCTGGCCAGTAACACTTGCTCTGGTCTCAGTGAGAGCACAACTGAACCCTTTCCACAGCTAAGATGACAAATTATCTTTCTGTTAAGCAGCATTCAGAACAGTAATTGAGGTCTTGCTAAGCTTGACAGATACCATAAGCAACCAAAGAAAACAGTAACAGCTGGATTAATATATCAACCACTGCTTTACAAGGGTAAATGGAAGCCTTAATTGCCTCCTTCCATGTACTACATACATGGTATAATGAAAAACATTTCACTAAGTTTGTACTCATTTCATGTTCACAACTATAAATCAATTCAAATTAGTAATGTTATATATTTGTCTAACAAATTACTTGTTTTGGCTCTTTAACATGAGCAAAACAAACTTAAAAGAGCAGAATGTGTCTGATCACAGCTGGACCTGCCACATCTCCTGCTAAAACCTGCAGTGTCTGAAGCTGTAACAGTGTGAAGCAGCTCAGTCAGCAGTCACAACTGCCAGGAGCACAGAGGACTTGCCCTCAGAAATACCAAATATACCTGTACATCCTTGAAAACAAAGATCATTTGAAGAATAAAAAGCCTTCTCTGGAACTGATAATGCATATAGTGGCTGATTCTTTGAGGAACTGGCTTTTCCACTGCCTTGAGAGGATTACTCATGGAACAGGTTTTGAGCACAGGAGATCAAGTACTAATTCCTGGCTGATTAAATGGGCAGTCTCCAATTTTTCTTACACCAAAGATCATGTGAAAATGTAGGTACTTACACAGCAAAATGATAGATAAAACACTTCCACCCACTGGGCCTCTCCAGGAAGTTGTAGACCTGTCCCTGGGTGCTGGTTTTGGTCAGATATTGGCTCTGGAAGCACTCCGTGGTCCGGGTCCTGCTGGCTCCACTGTCCGAGCAGGCTGCAGCCTTTGTGCCTTCCCCGGGGCTCTGGGGAATCCCGGCTCCCTTATCCATGGAGGGCTCTGGATTCAGTGCCACAGGAGAATACTGCATGGTGCTGAGGTTCCCCCTGACTTCCAACAACGCTGCAGATCTGCTATTCCCACTCAGAGTGCTCAGCTGGAGAGTGGAGCCTTGATCCTGCCCACGGTGGTTACAGTCCAGGTACGCAGCAGTTTCTGCACCACCACAGGACATCCTGCAACAACAGCCAGGTATTGCTGTCTCTGATCAATATTTAAAATCATGAAGGAGGGATTGGATGTCTTCTGTGCCCAAGGGTCTCCAGAAGCTGATAAGATGACTTTGTGCTGTTATCACGGAGCTTCTCTGTGACACAAGTGCGAGCTGCCAGCCTGTCACCTGCTGTCACTCACATCCTCTGAATTTAAGTCAGAAAAACCTATGAGACAGTAACAACAGAAGGAACAGGAGTCTGGGAAAGGAAAGAGGTTGAGACTTCTGGAGGAAGGAAAGAAAATTAATTTCAAAAGTACATTGTTAAGAAGAAAGCCTAGAACTATTTAAACAGTGTGTTTAAATACTTGTGCAGTAGCAGAGAGAGCTGATCCTACCAGATTACTTTAAGCTAAGCAATTCTTGAAGTGCCCTGATTAGAAATGAAGTGTTGCCCAAAACACACCTGAATGAGGCTTTGAACTTCAACACCTACACCTCAGGAGAATTTATCTAGAGGATCAATATTACAGGAAGAATTTAAGACTTAAATAAATTATTTCAGTCACCTCACAGGACCTGATCTTGTAGTCCACAGTACTCTGGAACAACTTTTCTCAAGTTTAAAAAGGAGGATGCCATTAATGATAGCTGATTCTGGGAGGTTAATATTGCTACAAGGGGAAAAATCAAAGAGTCCTGGCCTGATCCTCAATTTTCTCCAAGCCCTTTCATGCTTGCAGCTAATTTGGCTACTCTCAAACAAGTACCTAAACAAAATAGAAAAGACAATAGGGTTCTTCTAGATCAATATGTATTTTATAAAGCAGAATTCAATTTCTGCTAATACAGAGCAGCAATTTCTTAGCAGCAACATTAATAATTTTGTAAGACTGAGAGTGGATGTCTTTTTTTGAACTGCCTTATTTCCTACACCCCACATTCAGTTACTTTAACCTCAGTAAAATATTTTAGAGAGACAATTTCAGCCTTCACACACACACCCCTTTTTTAAATTAAGCCTATTTTTTGCTGTTGCTTAAAGCTCCTCATATGTAGTGGTGGAACTCCCAGTGTAGTACATCTGAATGGAGCCCTCCAAGTTATTCCACAAAGTATCATTCATTTTAACATGACTTTCCTACACAGGGCTCATTTCTTAACACTTCTCATGGAAAGGTGAGCATCAGTTCACATTCCCACATCAGTCCTAGTGCAAAGAGAGAAATACATCCCTTCCCTCAGCAGCTCTCTTACTGAACAGCTGGAGGGTGCAGACATTAAAGCACAATTCATCCCAGTCAGCCTGCAGCAGGTCCCTGAGAGGCACCTCGAAGAGCATCCGTCCACTCTGAGGCTGCCTGGAGGAGGCTGGCTAGGCAGAGCTGCAAGCACAGCCGCCTGGAACACCTTTCCTGGGCTGCTCCATCCACACACGGCATTCCACAGACACGGCACAGAACAACCTGAAAGCAGCTGGCAAACAGCACCTACTTTCTCCGGGCGCATCCCTCTCCTGGCAGCTGCTGCACACCCGGGAGTCCCTGGAGAGGTGCGGGAGAGGAGCTGCTGCCCGGCTCTGCCCACAGCTCCCCAAGTCCCACCCTGAGCAAGGCAGGGGCCCTCCCTTTGGGCTGCCTTATATGGCTGCCCTTGCAAAAGGCACAGAAAGAATCGGGAACAGTTTGGATGATTTCAGAGAGAAGTTACTTCTGTCTCTTCCTGCTGTCAAAACCAGCAATCACAAGCAACAGCTTAACTTCCCTCCCAGGCTTTTTCTTATCTGCAGACACTTCATTGCAATGCATTAAAAGCAGCCTTTCCTTACTGCACATCTTTAAACACTGAATTAGGTGATGCTTGTGGCAAGCTGGAGGCTCTGCATCCTCCTTTCATACTGGGAAAGTCTAAACAGCAGCTTCAGTTGCTCAGGGTTTTTTCCATCAAAGTTTTGACACAGCCAAAAGCAGTGCTTCATTGTTACATCAAGTACTGGAAAATCAGGGTTCTCTCGTGTTGTTGCCCTTTTGAACTCCAGGTCATTTTTTATGCTAATTTGGGAGGAAGAGAATCCCAAACATAACCATTCCAGCATCTAACTCTCCATTTTATTGTTGACCTTTCTAATCAGGAAGGAGAAAGTGAATACTGCTATTTCTCTCCTTTCCTGCCTCTTGTAACAGAAATCAGACTGTTGTCTGCAATGCCAACATTCCAAACTTAAGCTTCCCACTTTTCCAGAGCCAGGAGTTTGAGAATGGAACAAAGGTACACCTTTCACCCTATGGTTATCATCACTGGGGGAATGCTGCCATTGCACATAGTCTTAACTGTTCATGGGGCTAAGGCATTTCTTTCCTTGGAAAGATTATTCCAGAAGGTTATTTATTAGTTTCCTAGTTATATTTCCATACCACTGCAAAAACTCCAAAACAAAAAAAAACCACCCCAAAACCCTTTCAGTTCCTTTCTTTTTTCTTGATACATGATACGTGTAGTCTGATCTTAAAGCCAACCCATCCAGAACATTTTCTTTGAATGCTGTGTTGCTCAGTTTACCCTGTGCACAGAATTGAATACATTATTCCACACACTACTGCAGGTGAGTAGTCATTGAGAACTGATACCTGACTGGAGCCACAAAAATCCTTCTCCAGGTTTTTGCTTCTTCCTGAAATCTTTGCTGCATCAATTAATACTTTTATACTCTCTGCTGTATTAACTTTTCCAGACAGTAATTTGCTAAATCAAAAAATTTCTATCTCTCCTCACCTCTGACCTCTCCTGAATGTAATTACTCAAGCTCTACAGAACTAGCCAAAGCATGGAGGGGGAAAAAAAAATTGAAAAAACCTCAATGAGCCAAACAAAAACCCCCAACCAACCAACCAACCAACCAACTAACCAATCAACCATCAACCAACCAAGAAGTAATTTTTGTGGATATTTTATTATTACAAATAAATTTCCTTTGAGGGAATAGTAGTATCCAGCTTTATTGCAAATGCAAAACCTCAACATTATAGCAGAAGATTTGAAACCCCAGCAGAAATGAAACCAGAGCACCTGACTCCTATTTCTTGGTTGAGGAAATGATTTAATCATAAGATTTTAATAGACTGAGAGGTGTAAGACTTGAACTCATTCCTTCACACACCCTCAAAAGCAGTACATTGCATCTTTGGGTCAGAATCTCAAAAGGCAATTAGTCACCTCACTAATTTATGACCTACATCAAAGACATGATTTCAGGGATGTCTAAATGCTGAAGTGCTCACTGGTAACTATAGATGCACACAGCATCCTGCAACTGTGTATATAGAGGAGCATGACTTCTGTGGCTGGGCTCACTTCATGTGTTTCATTTTGGTGGGCCTGGTGCCACCCCCATGCTCAGAGTGCACATCTTCCTCACCCTGACAGCACTGCATTTAGCACTAGGCCTGGGAATTTATAACCAGAAGGCCAGGATGGGAAGGCACAGAGAAATGTCTGGCTCTGAGATGCACTTTTGAGCCCCTTCTTGAGGAGGAGGCACTTCTCAGAGACAAACCTAAACACAGCACCACTGGCACCACCCATCACTGTCTCCTCTGGGGGCTGTGTTTTAGAAGGAGAGTGTTAATGAGTCATGCAAGAGACAGATAATATAGAACCCTTAATGCTAGAAAATATCTTGAAGGGTAAATAACAGATGAGACTTGGAAAACATTCCCGCGCCCCTCTGTCCATCCCAGATTCCATTCTCCGGACGTAAGCTCTCTGCATCAGTGCTCTTGAAGATCTGCTCTGGATCTGCGAGCTGCAGCACTGCCAGCACTGATGGCCAGGAGCTGGGCACTGCTGAGTGCCACAGAGCCCTCTGTGCCAGCTGTGGGATCTTAGCAGTGATCACACTGGGGCACAAACCCAGCGAGTTGTGTGGCTCCAGCTGGTGGTACCCAGAACGCCTTTAAAGAGGCAAAATTCCAGCCCTTGCTCTCTGATTCAGCTTCCCAGCCTGGTGGGCTCTTACAAGGGACTGTAAACAAAGGTAATTGAGAGTAATGAAATGGAGCTTCAGCTCTGAGTTCACTTAACAGTACCCTCTATATTTTTAATTTTTGAACTGTAATGGGGCAATATTTGTCTAGCCAATCTGTTACACAGTTCAATTATCTGTGGAGCACTTGGCGGTCTATTTAATGTGCACCATGAACATCATTATTCTCCTTCACAGGGATATGCTGAACGTAAACTAAGATTATCATGACTTGTACACTGTGGTATTGGAAAGATGGTGCATGTCCAGATTGAGACACTGGGCTTCCATTCTCTCCAAAAGTTTGCCAAGTGATGTATTGTAGAATTTTACCACACAGGAGAGATATGATGTGACAAATTGCCTTTTATGAGTGCTGGCAGTGCTTCATTATTTTTGTACTAACATAGATAGTCTACAAGGCTGACTGCTTGACCCAGAGTAGTGTCTAAGAATTCCATAAATTTCTCATTTCCATGGCAGAATGCCTGTAAGAAATTAACCTGACTCCTGCACTTAAAAAAAAGAGGTTTTTCCCCTCTGTTCAAACTAAAACTAAAATATTTTATTACAAAAATGAACAGAAGATGCAAGTTCTTCAAGAAATGCCTGAACATCTTAACAGCCATGATGTGAAGAAAGTGGCAGTCTCATAATATGATGCATATAATGAATGTATAGATCTTAGAATTATCATAAATGTATAAAACTTATACTAAATCATAAAGTAAGATCTAAACTATTGTTGTTATGCTGACTTTAATAAACTCTATCTGCCTGATGGAAGTAAAAAAAATCAATTCATTCACATGATCATAAGAGGGGGAACTAGTAGCAACTTTCAGGTCAGGTTGTCTGCCTGTTCCTACAATACCTGTCCCTTTCATTTCTTGAAAATTCATCAACATTGTAAGTACCTGGGCCTAAATTTTATTCTGAAAATCTCTAGTTCTGCTTTTGACTGGTTGGTTAAAAAGCTATGCAGCCACTTTTGACCACGCAGACAGAGGAAAATAGGTAGCTCTTTTAAAATAAACCCCACTGATAACCAACATCCATAACCATCCCAAAACAAAACCAGCAAAGCACAATAGCTTGTGTACTGGAACCATACCCTGAGAATGTATCCCTTTCCATGGGATGTTCAGTGGTACCCATGGGATTCAGCACCCTGGAGAGAGCAAAGGGACCCTGCTCAACAACCCCCTGCCCTGCCTCAGACCCCCACCCACCCAAAAATCACATCTCACCACCATTAGGTAACTTAGAGGGACTCCAAGTCCTGTTTTTCTCTCATTTTTATGAGTCCTGATGAGTCCACAGCCATCCAACACACATCTCCAAAAAAAACATTGCATTTTTAATTTCAGCAAGGATGTCAAGTATTTAGCTTATCTTTGTGTATGTGTGCATGTGTATGTGAAAAATCTCAGCTAAACAAATCACTTGCATGGCTAAACTATTCCACAGTCATTCAGGATACATTTCAGGTTTTCATTAAGAATATACACACTTTGTGCCTCAGTCTTTTAGCTTGGCATCCTGTTGCTGTTGTCTCTCACTACAAGGAGGGGGGAAGATGAAAGCTGAAGAACTGGGTGAAAGAGCTGACAAAGAAGTGTGTTTTCGTCCGCTGGAAATGGGAAAGGTTTTGATTCCATGACTTTTGCACCACAGTTAAGCAAAGTTTCAAGAGTTTAAAATAATTTCTATTGGACAAATGGCAGCATCACATTTACCATTTGACGCACTATGGGAAATCAAACAATAACTATAATGCATTCCATGAGAGTCATGTTACCATTTGACGCACTGTAATAACTATAATGCATTCCATGAGAGTCATTTTAAGAATGATGCAGCCAAATATCACTGTTCTCATGATATTCCACCTGGACAATCTTGGTGTGCAGTTTAAGTGCTCTTCACTAGGCCAGCAGAATTCTTTAATTATAAATCATAATATAGTTTTATATAAAGCCACAGCATTTTCAATATCTGAATATTAATAAAGCAGATGAACTAAAATAAACTTCTACCATGTAGAGCAAAGTATCTGTTGTTATGCTTATGTCGCATTAAAGGAAGACAAAATTACTGCATGAAATAGGTTCCCTATGGTCACTGCTGAAGAGGTAACCAGATAGGAGCCACAGAAAACCTTCACATAATAAGAGGCAATATAACTTCTTGCATAGTGAACCTCAGCTGTTACTTGATTCCTTTCTTCAATTATATTAAGTGTCCCAGCATTGTTTGATTGGGTTTGTTTAAATCATTAGTGATGCACTGGAGGAAAAGGATACTGTTATTGGTTCTAGGGTTGTAACTGAATACCATGAAAAGTGGGTGCTTATTTCAAGTATATCTGAAAAGATTGACCAAAATAGAACTATTGCTTCAGGAGAGACTCTTTACATAGGAGCTGTGTGTTATAACTGAAGAGGCAGTTTGAAAAGATGACAATGATCCTTTCAGGGTAAGTGCAGTTGGGCATTCTTACATTTACATGTAGGAGTTTAAAAAAGTCAACTAAGACATTTCATTAATTTTATCTAGTTTCCACAAAGCTTCTTTTCTGTGAGCTGTGGGCTCTTTTATACAACCTTCAGTTGATTACCAAGCTGATATTAAAGAACAGTAAACTGAACTTTAAACTCTTAATGTACCAGGTCTACTTTACCTTCTTTCTCAGCTAAGCGAGAGATTCAGGCAGTAACTATTCTGAAATTATTCACCTCATGCTCCAAGTCGAGCATATTTTCTTATTTCTTACTTCCATCTCCTGTCATTTTTTTGAGAGAGCTGTCTATTGCTTTCTCTGGCAGTTCTAAACCCCTCACTGTTTCCAGAGCACGTAACATGCAGTGCACACGTGCAGCATGACCCAAAAGTCAGGCTTAGTGTGTTCTGCAGAGCACAAGCACGAAGGCTGGCCAAGGGTCTTTCCACTGCATTCCAAACAATCCCAATAAGTCACGCTGATTTAGCTCTCCTGCACGCAGAAGGGTGGAGAGCTCCTCGGTGAGTACCACCCCACCACTCTGGGTGCTCAGAATGTCACCCAGGATGTTTCCAGCACAGAAGCAGATCCTACATTCTTCCCAGAATTAACACATTCAGCTGGATATGATGAGCTCAGCAAAGACACTTGGCACCTGAGGCACTTCAGTTTTGTCCACCTTTTGGAAATCTGGGACTGTGTTTAGCTTGTCGGAATCCAGGCAATCTAAATAAACGTATCTGTGATAAGATCTGTTTAAAATTTGTGGTAGAAAAGAAGCTGCCTTGGAAGTAAGGATTGTGGAAGAAGTGAGTGAGCTTGATAGCTATGTGTTCTAGCAACTAGAACATCCCATAAATGTTTCTGTAAAAGCACCCTCCTGAAGCAGGAGGGTGTTCATATAATGTTCATCTGGAGTAAAATTTACCAAAAGCAGCTGTGTGCTGAACATGGATCACTCTACTGAAAGCTGACTTTTAAACAAAATTGTGACTTACTGGCTTCTTTCTAGGAAAACCAGGAAAATTTTGAGAGGATTTAAATATAAATCAATAACTTTTGATACAGGAACCCAAGACAGGCAAGTAACCCATAATGAAGTCATGAAACAGGAACTCAAAGCTAACATGTAACACCTGCAGCTGATCTTGTTCTGGGACTGCCACTACATACTTTCAATAACAAAAGGTCTCTTTTTATCTTACCCTAATGTGGAAAATAAGATAAAATTCTGAGTGGCTTCTAAATAAGAATGTTCTAGTGAGTAACAGAGCAGGACTTCAGAAGGTCAGTAAGACTGGCTTAAGGCATTGTTGAGTATTTGCAAAATGCACTAATTATATCAAATAAATTATATCAAATAAACCAAAGAGTTCTCCAACCCTGAGCACTCTCCATCTGGCATTCAGGTGCACAAACTGACTTGCAAAGTGTCTGTCCTGAAGAGGTATAGGAGCAGAGGGGTGTGGAAATACACAGCATTTCTCTCAGCCTTGACAATGACTCCTCATGGTGAGGGCAATGGGGTACATCTGACACATATACTGAAAATTAAGATGCAAATATTTACACTTTTTTATTGGAAAAGCAGTTGTTATTTATAAGAGATACTTATGAATGTATTATGTGATATTCAGTGCCACTTTATATCCCATATGTACAGCATGAGGAATGTATAGCCTCTAGAGGTGTGCCATGCACCTTACTCCTGCTAACAATTCAATTTTTAGTTCGGAATATAAAATCCACCATTTTCAGGTTCAGGATAGATTCAACTTTTTTTGGGTGCTCAAGTCCAAATGTTCACTCAGATGCCTCACTGTCTTTGATCTCTGGACACGTTAATTTCAGAATTAACTTTGAGAATACAAAGATTAACATAATTTAAATAATTCATTTTAGCTTTGAACATTTATCACACACTGCTACAAAAAATTCCATCATCTCTTTCCTTGTCCTTTTTCATCGGCTGTTAACAATGGATGGACATTTCACACCTCAAAATTTGTAAAATTACCAAAAATCTTGTGGAAATCTGTAATTGCAAAGTTTATACTTTAATTACAGTAGTAATTACTGTCCATCATTCATAATGCATTCTGAATTTTGCTAAAGTGGATGAAGTCATTGTGAGATGCTGTATTAGTAATGAAAGGGTAAAATACATTACAGCCCTGTTGTAATATGAAACAAACTGATTTAAACCAGAACTCCTGAGCACAGGCAGGGACACAAGCATATTGCTACCAAAAAACCCAATTAATGGCTGCACAGATATGTCCAGAGGCACAGGAAAAAAAGCTGAAATTTAAGAAAAGCAGCACTACCTAGTCCAGATTTACACATGACAGCATCACCATCTTGTTTCCATGGGGAAAATGTTCCCAGGGATGAATCCATTTGTGTTTTCCTGAAAAAAAATCTACAGAGCTTTGCTTACAGAGGTTGTTGAAAGAGCCTGTGCCTGTTTTGGGGAGACAAGCAGCATGCAGTGACTGAGAAGTTGTATTTTTAGTTGTGAGGGGAGAAAACTGACTTGAAGGAGACTGAGGGGAGCTCTCAGCAGGGTCTGCAGCTTCCTCCCAAGGGACAGCAGAGCGGCAGATATGATCTCTGCTCTCTGGGACCAGGAACGGGACCCGAGGGAATGGCTGGAGCTGGGTCAGGGGAGGTTTAGGCTGGATATCAGGGAAAGGCTCCCCAGGGAATGGTCACGGACCCAAGGCTGCCAGTGCTTCTGGGGCGTTTGGACAACGCTCTCAGGGATGCACAGGGTGGGATTGTTGGGGTGTCTGTGCAGGGTCAGGGCTCCCTTCCAACCTAGGATATTCCATGACTCCATGCAATGGAATCATGGCTCTGTGGCTCCACAGCCACACACTGGAACAGGCCCCAGGATGGCAGAGCCTGAGGAGTCCTGAGCTGTGAGCTGGAAGTTTGTCCAGGAACCCCTTCTGCAGGCAAACCCTGCTGAAACAATCGCCGTGACTTTTCCAGGAGGAGGTTATTCCCAAAGAGAAATGGAGGCACAGGAAGACTGGAAGGAGCCAGAGTCCTAGAATTGTTTAGGTTGGAAAAGACCCCTTAGATCATCCAGCCAAGCCATTAACCCAACACCACCCTGTCCACCAGACCAGTGAGGTCTGAAGAAGAGGGACAAGCCCAGTGCAGGAATATCCCCAGGGACATACTGGAAGGAAGCCTAGGTGTCTTTGGGTGGATTTAGATGTTTCTACACTATGGCCCATCCCTTCCAGGGATTGTAACAAGTGGTATTTCTTTCTTTCCCTTTTCTCCCTACAGACAGAGAGTGTAAGGACTCGTAGATTCCAGGAAAGGAGTTTCCCAAAGCAGAACACGAAAACTGAAATAAAATAGAACAAATGCATCAAACCCAAGCCATTAAATAATACAGAACATTTATTTTTTAGTACCTTAGGAGCTGGTCTAAAATATGTACCTATTTATTGCTTCAAAAGAGTGAAAGATTGTCTTTCTTCTCGGGGAACATAGCACTCCCACAGCTCATCCATTCCTTCTCAGATTAATGAAACCCTCTTGGCAAATGTATTTGTGGGATTGGACTCACCAAGCCTGGAAAGCTCATGCTCCTTGACTTCTCTGTTAAAAGCATCACGGTGGAGTCTTTGGTGAGGTTGGGCTGGGATAATGTGATTATTTTCAGCTGTCCTGGAACTGGCAGTAATGGTGTAGATGTTGCTTCTGGGGTATTTCCACATGCAACAGATTTCTTGCATTCCTCTTCTGAAGTTTGCATTATAGATGTAGAAGAGGGCTGGCTTAGAGGCTGAGGAACTGAAAGAGATCCAGGTGATGGCCAGGAAAAGCAAGGAGCTCTTTCTGTAGTCTGTTTCCTCTGGGTGCCACAACTGTACCATGAAGAAAGGCAGCCAGGACAGAAGAAAATTCAAGACAAAGATGGAGAACATCTTGACAGTTTTCACTTTTCTTCTTAAGACAAGATTCACTGTCCTCCTTCCAGCTGTGTACTCAGTGCCACTTCTCCAAATGTAGGCGAAGAGTTTCTGGTAGCAGAGGATAATGAGGAGTGATGGAATCAAAAACAACAGCACTGAGAGTTGGATGACACCAGAGACGGCTCCTAGCCAAGAACTTGGGAGGAAGTAGTTGAAGTGGAGGTCACTGCTGGAGCCATAGAGAAAACAGGCCGGCGATGCAAACAGAGCACCACAGAGCCAGGAGGCCAAAATCATTTTTTTGGCTTTCCCCCTGGACACTTTGAAGCTCAGAGGGTAGACAATGGTGTAGAATCGATCCACGCTGATGGCGAGGAGCACGTAGGTCTGGACCCCGGGCGTGAGGTACTGGAGGTACCTGGCCAGCCGGCACACGCCGCTGCCCAGCGCCCAGCGCCCCGAGCTCAGCTGCAGCAGCAGGAAGGGCGCGCTGCCCACGCTGCTCACCAGGTCGGCACAGGCCATGGACACCACAAAGTAGTTGGTGGTGGACTGCGTCCTCCTGCTCCTGTGGATCACTAAGCAAACGAGGAAGTTTCCCAAGACGGAGATCAGCCACAGCACTCCCCAAAGCACGCTGGCAGCTGTGATTTCCCCCGGCCTCAGCCCATACTCTACCAGAGAGTGGTTCGTGCTGGGGCCCGTGCATGGGGCTGGAGGTTCTGCCATCTCGGAGCCAGCAGGAAGGGAGGAGGCTTTGGGGCTGCTCGTGTTCTGCAGCAGCAGCAAGGTAAGGAGAAGAACAGGACTACTGCTGTTATCCATGCTGCGAGCAAACTCGGCTACATCTTCTGCTCAGGCTGCAGACAGAGAGGAGAGAAAAGGTTTTGTTAAACAATTCTGTGTGAAAAGCCCAAAGTAATCAATAAAAGATAACTCTACATAGTCTCCTTAGAGCAGTAGATTTCAGAGTAAAGGGTCAGAAATACATGGTGACACTATGTGGCATGGCAGAGAACATTAAGGTTCATGCAGATTTTTAGGAATGGTCTGAGTATTTCAGATGGACATTTCTGTCTACAGAAAGATGAGTGTCCTGTTCACAGCTGGAGACTGATGTCACCAGTGCAGGTAAGCTGCAAACTGAGGGAGCAGAACGTGCCCCACTGATCCCAGAAATGAGCTGTGCTTCCTGCTGTCCATGGAAGTGTCAGAAAAGCAGACCAAGAGAGTCCCTGCATCCTTGGCTTAACTTTGAGCTTTGAAGCAAAAGAAAAATATTGAGGGAGGAGGTCAGCGTCCTCAGACAGATGAGATGAGAGGTTGGGAGAGGGATGGGGGAGCTTTTTGAGTTCCAGCAGTGCAGCCTCAGCTTGTCTTGTCAACACTGTCAATACATGTGAGCCCAGTCAGCTGCTGAGCATGTCTGTGCTCTGGAGAAAACCCAGGCAGATGGGGAATGTCCTTACCTTGGTCAGGGGCCTTCCACCCAGGTAGCAGCAAGGCTGACCCTTCACAGCAGGACCAGCCCAAAGGTTCTGCAGACCTATGGGTGACCCAAGGGACAACTGAAGGACTGCCAGAAGCAACTGACACCAACAGTCAGCCAAGAACCTCTGCCCCCGATTTTGTGACAGAGCTCTACAAGCTGAGAATCACTGTGGCCCAAGTGCAGCACCCAGCAGTGGGCCTTGCTGAACCTCATCCCATGCAGCCTGTCCAGGTCCCTCTGCAGAGCCTTCCTGCCCTCCTGCAGATCAACAAGGCTGGCACAGATCGGTGTCACCTGCTGGCTGCCCAGTGGGGCACTCGGCACCCTCAGCCACAGCCGTTATAACGGAATGAGCCTTGCCCAGCTCTGCAAGGACAGTCACCTTTGGGTGACATGTTTTCCATGATCATAACATAGTCCTGGATAAGCATATGAGCAGCCAAACCCTGTTGCCCTCCAGTGCTCAGTAATTGGGGTTGTATGAACGGGTTCAGACTTTCAGAATTTCAGAACTCATTGTCTTGCCTGCCACCCCACACTCCAGCCCTTAAGGAAATAGAGTTTTCAATTCCATACTGGTATTATTCCCCCTCCTCCTGCTGCTGATTTATCCCAAGGCAGGAAGATGCCAAGTTCCTCCTCCTAAGCATCTCTGAAATCAAATGCAGTGGAAGATTGGAAAAGGCCTGGTAGCCAAATGGGAGAGGCCCTCTGTTAAAAATTCCTCTACAAATCAGCACCAACTTTTGCTGTAAGAGAGCACTGAATTTCCTGGGGTCTTTGAGGCACTAACACTGACATTGCAGATCAGTGCTGGCCACAGTGTCACCAGCAGAGCAAAGAGTTCATCAGCTCAGACAGCTGTGGATCTATTTCCATTATAACCAGCAAGTGGTGAATGTATGGGAATGTGTTGCTTTCCAAATTTTATAAAATGTTACTAAATATAAATGCCTCCTCTCGAATGTGGCCATCGAGAAAAGATGTTGGACTCTGGGTTGGTTGTGCTGCAGCAGACAGGAAAATTCAATTACTAGTTTTTCACTGAAAAAGTCCAGTTTGAAAGCTGGAAAGAGAAGCAAATGGAGCAGGAAGTCAATTTTCCAGTAAGGAAAAACATTCAGAGGCATTCAATTCTCCTTGTTCTAATTCCACATGATGTTTGTCAATGTTTTGATTTTCTAGATATAAACAAATCACATAGTTCTTTCTGTTTACATGTTTTTCTTAGATTTTTTTTCCCTCCTCCTACTTTTCCTGTCCTTCAGGATGATATACTGGTATATTTTACACAAAATAAATACATCATGGGTAAAATTGTGCACAACTTTTTCAACCAGACTTGGAAATCTGGGCAGTTTACTAGCACCACCTGTGCTACCAACAGTTTTGTTTCCCTATCAAGATTTATTTTGTGGCTAAAACATTAGGAGAGCTGAAAGGAGCTTCCCCTTGAAAAGGAAGTTCCATGCTATGTTCCAGAGAGTGTGCTCTCAGTGTGCCTGTTGGTATTTCACTTCATTCTTAGTGAGTTCTAAGGCCCCAGCTCTGAGCAGTATCTGTGTCTTTAATACAGGACTTTCCAGGCAATTGTTTAGATTATTTTTAATTTGAAGCTCTTTCACATGAAATGCAAGTCAAAACCTTGAGTCCCTTTTGCAGTGCATTTGCTAGAAAAGTCACAGTCCATTGTCATTCAGATGAGGTGTTCAGCATGTCTCAGAAGTAGCCCAGCAGAATTCAATTTGTTCTGCACCAAAAAAAGGAGGCTTGAAGGATCTTGTGGGAAGAGGTGAATGTGAGACAAGAAGCTCTGGTTGAACAGCATGAAGGAAAGATTAATGCCATCAATCTTTTAGCAGAAGGTTTTGATTACTAGTTCTAAGAAATACATAGGACTGTATTTTATCCTAGCAAATTTTTTTGGCTGTTGTGTTTCAATTTAGAGCTGCACTGACTTAAACTTTTCTTCATTAGTTGCTGTCTAGATCTGTTCTGAACTGTATTGTATAGCTGCTTTCACCAGTCCTTCTTTCCTTCGACTATAGGGGGGAAATTTAAATCCCCCAAAAATAAATTGTAGGGGACTGAGGGGAGAAGTTGTGTTTTAACTTGTGAGGGGAAAAAACTTGACTTGGAGGAGACTGAAGGGACCCCTCATGGCAGTCTGCTGCCATGAGGGGAAGCAGAGGGGCGGCTCCGATTTCTGCTCTCTGTGACCAGGAACAGGACTTGAGGAATGGCCTGAAGTTGTGTTTAGGTTTAGGCTGGATATTAGAAAAGGTTCTCCCCCCAGAGGGTGTGGGGCACTGCCCAGGCTCCCCAGGGAATGGTCACGGCCCCAAGGCTGCCAGAGCTCCGGGAGCGTTTGTGCTTCTCAGGGATGCACAGGGTGGGACTGTCGGGGTGTCTGTGCAGGGCCAGGATATGTTTCCAACCCTGGATATTCCCAGCTCAGGGCCCCACAGCAGCGCTCAGGGACTGAAGCTCCTCCCGGGGCACAGCGAGCCCTGCGGGGCTCCGTGAGGGCGGCGCTGCCGCGTTCGCCCGTGCGGGGCCGGGCCCGAGCCGGCCGCCGTCGCGCCGGGCGGGG